>NC_082732.1:38002053-38363928 GCF_030144855.1 Hypanus sabinus | reverse complement strand
AGAGAAAACCCATACAACCCACGGGGAGGAGGTACGGAGACTCGTTACAGAACCCACCAGAACTGAACTCCAAACTTCAGAACTCCTCGAGCTGTAATAGTGTCGCAATAACTGCTACCAACTGTGTTGTGTGTGTGTGTGTGTGTGTGTGTGTGTCCCACACCGCCCCAGTAACTTCATTGAAGATCCCACCCACCCTGCTCATGGACTGTTTTTCCCACTCCCATTAGGGAGGAGAGTATAGCACCAATGCCAGGATCACCAGACTCAAAAACAGTTACTTTCCCCGGCAGTAAGGCTGATCAACATCTCCACCCAGTAACCACCCTTCCACAACCCTCAACCACCACTACTTTATCGTTTCCTGTCAGTCACATAATGTACAGACACTTTTGTGCTTAGTGTCACTTTATGGACGTACAACCAAACTGTGTATATAAGCTATCCTATGTTTCTATTTATTGTTTTTTATATTGTGTTCTTGTGTTTTTTGTGTTCTACATTACATCTGGAGTAACATTTATACCTTTCTCCCTTACACTTGTGTACTGGAAAAGACATTAAACAATCTTGAATCTAATAGAGCACAAAAACAGACCTTTCAGCCTATCTAAACCTCCTGTCCTGGGCATCTGCCTGGTCCCATCTGTTTGTACCCAGACTGCAGCCTTCCATATCCCTCACACACGTACCTATCAAAACTTCTCTTAAATGTTACAGTTGAATCTATATCTAGTACGGCACGGACTAGGAGGGCCGAGATGGCCTGTTTCCGTGCTGTGATTGTTATATGGTTATCGCTTCCCCTGCCAACTCATGTGAAGAAGTTCCCCTTAAATACTTTGTGTATCACTCTAAAGCCTGTAGTTCTGGTCTTGCTCAACCACGGGAAAAAGTCTGAATGTATTTACCCTATCAATATCCTTCATAATTTTGTATAACTGAAATTTCCCCTTGTAATGCTCCAGGGAATAAAGTCCTAACCTACCCAACCGTTCTGTATAACTCAGGTCCTCAAGTCCCATCCTGGTCTTGTTTCGGCTCTTCCTCCTGAACTAGCGGGCAGTGCTGCAGGGTGTCAATTCCATTACAATTGCTTTTGAAAGTTAATGCAAGTGATATGCAGTAAAAGAATAATCAGTGTTGAGGAACCATTTCATTCCTTTCATTTTGCCTCATACAAGCTTCTGGGCTTCAGGGCAGCAATGAAGGTGTTCCATCTCGGTCTGTCATTGGCCACTCAGATGTAGATGTTATGATTCTTCATTGCTGTTTCCGTACCAGTTTTGTTTTACCACATAGGGTTGTTAGCCCTGAACTGAACCCCAGTACCTGGACGATTGGTGGACATAAGACCATAATATAGGAGCAGAATTAGGCCATCATGAGAGTCCTAAGTGCACATTCGTGGAGTTACCTGGAAAGTTCAAAATTCTTTTGTATCAATTCTTTGTAAACCCTTAGGTTGGCATCCCCCACCTTTTTTATCCAATGGACTATACTATAAAGCAAGGGATCCATGGTCCCAGGTTGGGAACTCCTTCCTTAAGGTGTCCTTTATATTACTTATACCTGGTACTTGAATAATATTAATACTTGAAACAACCATAACCAAAATGCTTTTGTTCTATATAACTTCAGTGACAACAATGGTCTGTTTTTAGTGTCCTCTCACTTTAGCAGAGCAGCTGGATTTCTACCTTGTGCTGAATTTCTTTTTGGGTCGGCTCAGACTGTACGTCCGATGAGTTTAGAGCACAAATAGCCACCACATTAACCGTATTCAAGTAATTAGTAATTGGCTATGAACAAAAATGTAAACCTTGTTTATTTGATAAGTGATTCAAGTTTATTCATTATGTGTACATTGAAACATACAGTGAAATATGTTGTTTATGTTAACAACCAATGCATGCAAGGGTATGCTGGGGTCAGCCTGCAAATATTATCACATATTCCTGCATAGACGTAGTAAGCCCACAACACAGAACATAACAAGCACCAAAATGAGCAAAACAAGCCCCATTCCTCCTTCCCACCCATGCGCATATAACCCTCTAACCCCAAGACAGGCTGTCATCTTTGGATTCCAGCGGTCTCTAATTTGAACTCTGAGTAGATTTTGGGCCTTCAGTTACCCCAGCAGAGTCGCGGAGATTCACAGTCCCAATCTGCTTAATTGCTGCTTAGTTTTAAATTTAATCTGGTAAGAACCAGAAGAATTAATCTTATAGTGGTCTACAAAATTTCAGTATCTTTGGTTTGTCTCAATATATGTGTAAGATTTTCCATTTATTTTTCCCCACATAATTTGTTCTTCCGTCTACAGATATTCCCCTCAGGTTTTATATGAACCATGTACTCAGGACGTTGTGACTTTCCTTGTCGTATTTATCTGTAGTCAAAACTATATCCGAAATCCTTACCTAATTGCCAAGCTCGTTGAAGTCATGTTTGTGACCAACCCAGCAGTCCAGCCTCGAACGCAGAAATTCTATGAAATGATGGAGAATCACCCACTGGCCACAAAACAGCTTGTGCCTGCATTAATGAAATTTTACACAGGTATGCTGTTTCACAATTTGCTTTTTCCAATTTAGAAATACAGTACGGTGACTGGCCCTTCCAGCCCAATGAGCCCACTGTGCTCGGTGCCACCCATGTGACCAACCAATCACCTGACCTGTATGTTGGAATGTGGGCAGAAACCGGAACACCTGGAGAAAACCCATGCAGTCACGAGGCGAATGTACCGTCTCCTTACGATAGTGACGTAATTGAACCTGAGTCACTGGTGGTGTAATAGCGTTATGCTAACCATTACACTGTTCCTTCAAGTGGGCTCAGTGTGGAGCTCAGTTTACATACAAGATGTCTCAATTGTTTTCATTGAACTTTGAATGCTAAGATGTTCAAGGTTTACTGATGGGAAGCAATCAGTAATGAACATCAGGTATTTATCTGCATTTATTTTTTGAACAGATTGAATTTCAATTTATTGAGAAAGATCCCACAGGACCCAAGGCTGTTTGAAGTACCCTTCCAAAGATCCAGGGTATTTTATCTAGGTGGATCAAGAAAGGATTTTTCATCTAGTGGGAGAATCTAAAAATGGGGTTGTTGTGCTTATATAACATAAGTGGCTATATATCTTAAAAGATCTAGGGATCACAACTCAAAAATAATTTGACCTTTTCACCTCATTTCTAAATACTTTAAGGCAGGGTTAGATCACTAAGGGTGGTTAGAAATGCTCAGCTGAAGTGGCAGTTTGGTCAGTGATGTTGTCAAATGTTGCAGCAAGTTTGAAGGCTGAGAGGTCTGCTCCATTTCCCAGTCCCGTCGAAGGGTCTCGTCCTGAAATGTTGACAGTTAATTCCCCTCCAGATATGCTGAACTTGAGCATTTTGTTTGTTGCTCTGTGTTCCCTTTTATTAAGGAGAAGCTCAAGTGCCAAAAATGAGTAAGTGCAAGAAAAGGAGTGTATTTAAAAAAGGTAAATTATCCCTTTGAGTTAAAGTACTGATCCATTTAACAATTTTTTTTTAGTTTTTAATTTCCTGTGCTTGGTTTTTTATCTGGTTTTTCACTTGGGAAATTGGACCTAAACTCTCATGTTTCCTCAGCTTTTGACCATCCTCCAGTACGTGTCCTACTAGCTGTGAATCTAGTTGATCGTTATCTGTCATTCAACACTTGACATTCTTGGCGAGAGGTGGATTGGAGCCAGTTATCATCAAAATGATTTTCAGGCTCAAGTTGACTGCCTCAGCTTAGACCGGAAATATCTTTGAACCTAAAAGAGTGAACAGCACTGGAATAGGCCCAGCCATGATGCTAACCCAAACTAATCCCATCTACCTGGACCAAGCCTATGTCTCACCACTTCCTATTTGTTCACGTGTTGGTCTAAATACTTTTTAAATGTTTTTATATATATATCCTTTTAACCTTAAAATGATGCCCTCTACTATTTGACATTTCCATCCTGGGGAAAAAGACTAACTTAACTTGTAATTTTATTTACTGTCATTAGCTCATCCCTCAGCCTCCAGCACTTCAGAGAAAACAATCCAAGTTTGCCTATCCTCTCTTTGTAGCTGATACTTTAATGGACCTTTAATCAATCTCTCAAGACAGAAGATACAGGAGCAGGATTAGGATATTTGGCCCATTGCAACTGCTCCAGCATTTATCATGGCTGATCCATTTCTCTCTCTCAGCTCCAATCTCCTGCTCTCTCCCCCTATTTCTTCATGCCCTAATGACAATCCCCATCTACCTCTGCCTTAAGTATACCCAATGATTTGGTCTCTTGCCTATGGCAGTGAATTCCACAGATTCACCACTCTATCTAAAAAAAAAATTATTCCTCATCTCCATACCCCTCTGTTCTGAGGCTGTCCCCTCTGGTCTTAGACTCCTCCACCATAGAACCGTCCTCTTCATATCCACTTTATCGAAGCCTTTCAACATTTGATAGGTTTCAATGAAGTCACTCCTTTTTCTTCTGAATTCCGCTAAGTACAGGTCCAGAGCCATCAAACACTGCTATGATGACCCTTTCAATCCCAGTCACTTTTGAGTCTCCTTTGAACCCTCTCCAGTTTCAGCACATCCTTTCTTCGTTCGGGGCCCAGAATTGCTCACAATACTCCAAGTGAGGCCTCACAAGTATGTGTTGCTTTTTTTTAAAGCCTCAATATCACATCCTTGCTATTATACTGTATAATGTAAAAAGAAGCGTTCCTAACACAGACACCTATGGAACACCACTAGTCATGGGCAGCCGGTTAGAAAAGGCTGCCTTTATTCCCACTCTTTGCTTCCTGCTAGTCAGCCACTGCTTGATTCTTGCTATGTAATACCATGGGCTCTTAACTTGTTAAGCAGCCTCATGTGTGGAACCTTCTCAGGCCTTCTGAAAATCCAAGTACACAACATCCACTGAATCTCCTTTGTCTATTCTGTTTGTTATTTCTTCAAAGAATTTCGTGGAGTTTGTCTTCAGTGAGAGATACTACTATTAAATAAAAAATAGAAATTTATCTTGTTTATATTGTGGTGTAGCTATTGACGTTTAGAAGGCAGCATGGCATTTTAGTCATTGCATTCTTGGATGAAGATGCCTTTTTGCATCTGTAATTTTGCATTCATATTATGATTTTTTTTAAAAACACAGATCAAGAAATTTGTCTTCACGTGTTTGCTGCAGGAGTATTAATTGACCAGCCTGTTGTCTAAAGAGGAAAAAAAATAGTTTTATTTGTCACCTATATTAAAACATGTAGTGAAATGTGTTGGTTTACCATGGCCACAGTGATGTTTGTTGTCTGTTTTAATAACCAATGCAGTCTGTGGCAGTGCTGGGGCAGACTGCTGGTGTCACTGTGCTTGCGGTGCCAACGTAACATGTCCTCCGCTTACTGACACTCACCTGTACGTCTTTTGGACTATGGGAGGAAACGAAAACCCTTGAGGTCATAGGGAGTAGGTACAAACTCTTTACAGACAGAGGCAGGGATTGAACCCTGATCACTGGTGGTGCCATTACACCAACCGTTCTGCTATTCAGCCTGCTATGCACTCAGTAGCGAACACGATGTAATCAGTTCTGTTGATTTCGTTCTGTGCAGGGTAATGTACTGATGGTCATGCATCAGTGTCTGTGACTGCAAGCATTTCCTCCCCATGGATTTAAGACTGTGCCTTCTGTGTTATACTGAGTTTTAGTGGTGAATTTGGAAAGCGTTGTTAAAATGTTATTTGATTTGCCTTTTAGATGTTGAACATACTGGAGCAACAAGTGAATTCTATGACAAATTCACTATCCGCTACCACATAAGTACAATCTTTAAAAGCCTTTGGCAGAACGTAGCACATCAAGGCACCTTTATGGAAGAGTTTAAGTAAGTTGATCCATCTTTGTTTTTCTTGTTCTGGATAATTATGCAAGAGTTAAGAAATTGGCAATTGAGCTCCTAGGCAGTTAGAGTCAATTAAAGTAGACATAGAGCATGGATACACACTCAGTCCTGATAAAGGGTCTTGGTTTGAAATGCCGACTGTTTATTCATTTCCACAGATGCTACCTGACCTGCTGAGTTCCTCCAGCATTTTGTGTGGGTTCCTGTGGATACAGGCCCTACGGCCCATCAAGTCCTTGATGCACAACTGGTCCCAATTTCCTGAGTTCAATCCATATCTGTCCATGCCTAGACAATCCATGTCTCTACCAAAGTGCTGCTTGAATGATAATACTGTACTTGCCTCACCACTTCTCTCATTCCGTATATTCAGCATCTTCTGCATGGAAAAAATTGTCCCTTGATCTCTTTTAAATTGGTTCCCTCTCACCCTAAACCAAGGTTCCCAACTTTTTTTTATTATGCCATGGACCTGTACTGTTAACCAAGGGGTCCTTGGACCCCAGGTTGGGAGCCCCTACCTATGCCCCATAGTTTCAGACTCCCCTACTCTTGTGCCTGCTATTAGATTTGATTTATTTTGTCAGCTTCAGCTGTTTTTATGGACATCTTTAACCCTACATTTACACATTTGTTTTATGATCATAGTTCTGGAAAGCAGTTTGTCCGTTACATCAATATGTTAATAAATGATACCACATACCTGCTGGACGAGAGCCTGGATTCTCTGAAACGTATCCATGAGGTACAGGAAGAAATGAAGAACAAAGAACGATGGGACTCATTGCCTAGGGTAAATTCAGTATTTTGCTTAACGTTTGCAAATTTGATTTTACTTTGGAAGTTTTGTGTATGACTGACTGACCAGGGGAAGATGAAACTAATTCTGGAATGCGCATTTGAAAGTTAGGAATAAGGTTATATAGTTTTTCACTTGCACGATCAGTTGTTATTTGTGTAGCAATGTCTATAAGAGTTTGTCATTTCCATGATTGTGGCCTAAGGAAATGTGTCCCAGTTGCTAAGCCATATTATTTGTTTGGTTTTCCCTTGGAAATTACTTTCTCGTTAAGTAAACCATCCATGCAGATATGCCAGGATTCTGTAGCGTAAGGGCTTGCAATCCAGAATCCTGTCAAGGTGAATCTGTTAGTAGAAGTACAGTTGGTTTTCTGAAATCCCTTGCTTCATTGATATGGTTTATGTGATTTCAGATGCACACTTGACTGTCCTTTGAAATGGACCAACAGACCATTTGGTTCCAGTGGTATTGGAAATGGGTGATAATGCAAATGAATGTATGGAAATAAAACACAACTTTTTTTTTGCTATAATGTTCAATTCTCTCCATCCTTTTGTTAGAGTGCTGTTAAGGGTGTCATTTAGTACCCCTGTGGAGTTTATGTAATGATGTCCATTCATGAGCTGCTAGATCTTGAAAGCTCGTTCTGCAAAGAATTATGAGGCCATATTGTGGTTGGTTTAATTCTAAATCATGAGAAATGCAAAATGACGAGTCCTTAATTGTTGTTAGAGGAGATTTGATTGAGGTATACAAAATGAGAAGAGGAGTCTTGATAGAGGTGTACGAGAAGATAGAGGCATTGATTGAGTGGATAGCCAGAGACCTTTTCACGGGAGGCATAACTTTATGGTGATTTGGGGAAAGCGTAGCGTCTATGCATAGAGGGATGTTAGAGGTAGGTATTTTTTAACAGCGTGATGGGTGTGTGGAATGCCCTCTAAAGGAGGTGATCAACGCAGATACATTAGGGGTATTTAAGAAACTCCTAGATACATGGACGATAACTAAAGTGGAGGACTGTGTAGAAGGGAAGAGTTAGATTGTTCCTGGAGTAGGTTAAAAGGTCGGGATAACATCATGGACTGAAAAACTTGTACTGTGCTGATGTGTTCTGTGTTTAATAACGTGCTAATTGAAGTCCCCTCAGTAGTTTCTCTTGTTTTGAAAGGATCAGCAGCAAAGTCGACAATCGCAGCTGACTCAGGACGAGCGCGTCTCCCGTTCATACCTTGCTCTTGGTGCCGAAACTGTGGATATGTTCCATTACCTCACAAAGCAAGTGCAAAAACCTTTCCTTCGACCTGTGAGTAATTGCTCTTTCCTCCTTGTTACTTGCCTAAACAAGGTGGAGGTTTTGTATATTTACAAGTGACCCCCTACGTTGCGTTCCTAGAAAATGGTTGGTACCATCGTCTTCCATAATGTAAAGCCACTCATCTACAAGTGTCAATAAATTAGAATTGGGGGAAAAATTTCATTAGCTTATCACGTACATTGAAACATACAGTGAAATGTGATGTTTGCGTCAACAAATAACCCAAGTGTCCTGTGGGCAGTCCCAAGTATTACCACATGGTCTGGTGCCAACATGGCATGCCCCACAATGCTCGGCGGAATAAACACAGACAACAACAGCAAAAACGAGCCCGTTCCTCCCTCCTACACAGACACAGGAGAGACTCCTCCCTCCACCCCCTCCCCCCCAGATAGGACACCAGTCTATCTCAAGGTTAAACCCCCAGTATTTTGTCAGTACCCATTTTCAGCTGGGTGGACTGGAGCAATGTGTTGTTAAGTGCCTTGCTTAGTGACACAACACGCTGTGTTGGCTGGGGCATGAACTCACAACCTTCAGGTCGCTAGTCCAACACCTTAACCACTTGGCCACGTGCCACACATTTTTCTTTCTGTGTCCTCGTATTTTTGGTATTCTTGTGACTTCCATAAGGACAAAAGTTCATTACCGAAACTGCTATAATGTGATTGTAGTTTTTAGTGTCCAGCATACTGTTGATCGGCATGGTTACCTGGCTCTGGCAGACATCTACTGGGAGGCGTGCGCGTGCAAGTTCAGAGCTCATCATTTCTATTAGGTAACTGGAAAGCCCTGCGACAAGTGGCTGTGGGATTTGCCGTGCTTCTGCTTGTCCTCATGTTACACAAAGCCCTGTTGACCAGAACTCCAGTCATTCTCGTGTTCAATTCTCACTTTCAACCAACTGCATGAGAGTCAGCAACAGGAGGAAGAAAGATTCTCAACCGGTGCATCACAGGTGCTCCCCTTAGTGGTGTAGTAGATTAAAATGCTTCAGGTTGTATAGAAAATCAAATCTTCAAGCTGAGATACATTTAATTGATAACTGAAAAAGGAGAGAATTATAGGCAACACTTTTGTAACGTGCCTTTTTAAAATTTTGCTAACGTTCATTGCAGGAGCTTGGCCCACGCTTAGCCGCAATGTTGAACTTCAACCTGCAACAGCTGTGTGGCCCAAAGTGTCGTGACCTGAAAGTAGAAAACCCAGAAAAATATGGTTTTGAACCGAAGAAGCTTTTGGATCAGTTGACTGACATCTACCTGCATCTGGACTGTCCCAGATTTGCAAAAGCTATTGCAGATGATCAGGTAAGTGCCTGTTACTTTTCAACAAAAAAATACTATTTATTTAGGGATACAGCAGAGTAACGGGTCCTTCTGGCCCAACGAGCCTGTGCCTTCCTATTATACCAATGTGACCAATTAACCCACTAACACATACATCTGATTTGCATTGCTCACTAATTTTCTGCATTGGTGCTGCTTGGTATGCTTGAGGTATTACGAGCAGTTTGTATTTTAGATTTATTTTACAATGTGTACTCTTTTAATTAAAGAAAAAAGCTGTTTGCTCCAGGCAACCATTGTGTGGGGGAAAAACTCACATCTCCTTTAAGTATCTCCTGTCTCCTTTTAATCTGTTCCCTCTAGATGGCTGCAGTGGGGTAATGACCATGTATCCCCCTCAGGTTTTTAACGCTGTGTGTTATGCCTACAGGTGTGCAGGGCAGCATTCAACGGCCTCCATCTCTCTCTGGTGTTCAGGACTTCCTTCGTTGTGCTGGTAGCTTCCTGTCAGTTTTCACTCCTGTTAGTCATGCAAGTCCCTGGAATACCGTTGCACACAGACGTAGAAGAACTCTACAGCGCTGTTTCCATAACAGTTTTGTTTGACCAGTCAGTATTGTTAGCCTGAGCTGAACGCCCTAACCTTGGAGGATTAGATTGCCACTCTTAGTTTGGCTTCTCACCCTTTGACCTCTTTGGCATGGGTGACCCTACCAAGAGGCAATGCATAAAGCCCTGACTCCAGCCAGCATGGCTCTCCAGGTTGCTGAGGCACGCAAGCCTCCAAACCATGACAAGGATGTGGTCCTCTTGCAGGACAGCTTTATAAAGCTCTATAATGTGTTCCAGTGAGAATAAGCCCAGCTTATTCAATCTCTCCTTATAACAGCAGCCCCTTCATAGGTAGTAAGTAACCCAATGGCATGAATATTGACTTCTCCAATTTCAGTAACCTCCTTTCCTCTGTCCATTTTCTCTTTTCAAATCTAACCAGTTCCTCTTGCATCTTACACTCTCCCTTTTTTTTCAGTCTAGGTCAGGGTTCCCAACCTTTCTGTGCCATGGACCAATACCATTAAGCAAGGGGGGGGTCTGTGGTCCCAGGTTGGGAACCCCTGGTCCAGATGAAGGGTCTTGACCCATAAAATCAATTGTCTGTTCACCTCCACAGGTGCTGCCTGACCCACCAAGTTCCACCAGAATGTTCTTGTTGCCTCGTATTTCAGCATCTGCAATGTTTTGTCCCGATGAAGGATCTTGGCCTGAAACGTCAACTCTTTATTCCTTTCCATAGATGCTGCCTGACTTGCTGAGTTCCTCCGTGGTGTTACTCTGCATTTCCAGCAACTTGCAGAATCTCTTGTAATTTATTCTTGTCTTCAACAACCTGGCAAATCTCTTCTCTCCTTCACTACATTTTCTACTGAGCAACCAGAACTCCACACATTCTCAGTGATTTGTTATTTCCCTGCACCGTATGATGCACAAGCTTCTGAGAGGTCTTACTGAGTGGATGTGGGAACATCTAGAATAGCAGGTTTTGGAACAGAGAATATTGAATAATTTTAAGGCAGGGATGGATTCTTATTAAGCAAGGGTGTAAATGAAAGGCCATAGGAGGTGAATGGGAATGTGGCTACAATCAGATTATTCATGATTTGAAGTGGTAGATAAGGCTGGAGGGGCCCCCAAGACTTTTGCACAATTCTGTATTTGTCAACGGCTTGTGAGTTTGTAAATCTGGCAGAGCAAAGGATGTTGGGAGTGGCGAGGGTGGGTTGTGGCAGAGAAGGAGGGCCAGGGTGACATGGGTGCCAACACATCCAAACTTGAGAAACCAGGCAAGGTCATTTAATTCTAAACAATTAGTTTATTGATAATTATAGACGGTCCCTCTGTTGCTTCCCACTCCCTCCCCTCTCCCTTCCCACTCTCAGTCCACAATAGAGACCCATATCAGAATCGGGTTTATCATCACTCATGTATGTTGTGAAACTTTTTTTTTTTACGGCAGCAGTACCTACAATTACTACAGTACTGTGCCAAACTCTTGGACAGTCTAGCTCTATAAATGTGGCTGAAACTTTTTGCAGAGTATGGTACAACTTTATTTGATGTGATTACATTGCTGTCTGTTGCTATGTCAGACTTAGGTGCATTTTAAGAACAAACAAATGCTTGTGAAAAAGCATCTTGGCTGCAGATTTGTCAGTTTTGCAGCTATTTCACAAAAATATGAAGCAGCTTCCTACCATTGTGGGCAACCACTTATTTTGCTGCTTTTTGGGTGAATCTTTAAAAGTGATACCTTTTTTTTTAAAAAACAAAAGTGTTTACAACCAGACTTTTGAGTAAATTTGCAGCCCAGAGCAAAGAGGTACCTGAGGTTGCAAAATGTTTTAAACGTCTCTACTGAGAGATGAGGTGTATCTGGAGCATAGAATACAGAAGGTGAGAAGTTCTACTGAACTACTAGAGCTGAATTTGGCATTTTGGATATAGAGGGAATGCAGTATGTCAACCACCTACTCACCACCTCTTCCCTGTCCCAAACTCTCATCTACTCCCCCACCCCACACTCAGAACCAAGGTGTCATTTCTAATATCAACACAAGGGATGTAAGCCTAACTGTTAACTACCCTGGTTAAATTGTCCTCTGCAAGCTATTGAGGAACACATACATTACCTAGCTCTTATAAATTAGGATACTTCTGCTTAGAACTAATGAAAATCTAAACTGAGGATGTTGCCCTGTGTCACAAATTACTTCATTGCCTCATCCTTAACAATTGACTCTAACATCTTCCCAACCACTGAGGTCAGGCTAACTGGTCTATAATTTCCTTTCTGCTGCCTTCCCCCTTTCTTAAAGAGTGGAGTGCCATTTGCAATTTTCCAGGCACCATGTCAGAGTCCAAAGAGTTTTCAAAGATCATTTCTAATGCCTCCACAATCTCTACTGCTACCTCTTTCAGAACCCTAGTGTAGTTTATCTGGTCTGGGTGACTTGTGATCCAAGGAAATGTTTGAATGTGTTTTGTAATACTGTAATGTGCACATTTTGTGTAATGTATTGGCTGATAATTCTAGTTGTGTTCAAGTTTATTGTCATCTGTGTGCATGTATGCTGCTAATTGAAATAACGTTCCTTCGGACCATGGTACACCCACAAAACGTATATCTCGCACAAAAGAAAATACTCCCACAAATAAATTGCTGATGTCTGCTATCTTGTACTTTTGGGAACAGCGATCGTACAGTAAAGAACTCTTCGATGAAGTCATTTCAAAAATGAGGAAAGCGGGAATTAAATCAACGATAGCAATAGAAAAATTTAGACTATTGGCAGAAAAGGTAGAAGAAATTGTGACAAAGAATGCCCGTGCCGAAATTGACTATGGGGATGCACCAGATGAGTTCAGAGGTGAGTTCTGAATCTGAATAGTTATTCCAGAAACCTCCTTATTAGTGAATTTAATAGTATTTGTGCCATATTGATAATAATTCAATCTGAATTTGATTGTTTAAAATGTCTTTCAGTTACGGAGCTAGCTAATATATGCAAAATCTATTTCAAAACCAGAAAATGTGTGTCAGTATTTTAAAGCTGGGGGTAAATGATGTGATGCCACATGATTCCCTTCTCACCACGAACCACCTATCATTTGCCAGCTGCTGCCTCAACCCCCCTCCCTCAGCTTTTTAATACTGGCTATATATCCCCTTCATGTATCCCCTTGCCTTTTAATGGTGGCTATATCTCCCTCACCTTTTAATACTGGCTATATCTCCCTTTATGCCTCCTTTGCCTTTTTTTTTAAGCTGGCTATATCTCTGCTTTATACCTCCCTCACCTTTTTGTACTGGCTCTATCTCCCCTGTAAATACCCCCTTCCCTTTTTATACCAGCTGTCTGATGCAGAGTCTCAGTCCATCCCTCTGCCTCTACAGATGCTGCTTCACTTGCTGAGTTTCTCTCCAGCATAAGTTGGTAGGGTGGTTAAGAAAGTGTACGGTGTGTTGAGTTCCAGAGCCGCAGGAAATGTTGCGGTTCTATAAGGCTGGATATAGCACTCGGACTGTTATGTTCATTTCAGGTTGTCTTGTAAGAAGGATATGAAGCCTTTAGAGAGGGTGTATAAGAGATTTACCAGGATGCTGGCTTGATTAGAGAGCATGGCTTATGAGGAACGGTTGAGTGAACTAGGGATTTTCTCGTTAGAGCAAAGGAGGATGAGAGGTGAATTTACTCAGGTATAGAAAAAACGCTTAGATAGTGGATAGCTAGCACCTTTTTCCCAGGGAGAAAATGACTAATATAAGGAAGCACAGTTTTAAGATGATTGGAAGAAGGTATAACTGGGATTTCAGGGGTAGGTGAAACGTGCTGCCAGGATTGATGGTAGAAGCAGAAACTTTAGGGACATTTAACAGAGTCTTAAGCAAGTGGATAGAAGTAAAGGGAAGGGCTATGTGGGAGGGAAGTGTTAGCAGGAAAGTTAAATATTGTGGGCCAAAGGGTCTGAACAGAGCTGTTCTGTTTCCTGCTACTTCAGACACATTTACTGTACTCTAATTTGGTACCTCAGTGCTGGGAAACCAAGTAAGTTGCTAATATCAAATAGAACTGGAGCCCGTAGGGTAATTTTTGTTTCTGATAGCAAAAGGCTTTGTTTTAGTTGACTGCTGACTTTAAGGGCTTTGTTGTTGCAGATCCACTGATGGACACCCTAATGAACGATCCAGTGAAGCTACCTTCAGGGACTGTAATGGACCGCTCCATTATTTTAAGACATTTACTGAATTCTCCAACAGACCCGTTTAACCGCCAACATCTGACAGAGAATATGCTGGAACCAGGTAAAAATATAATTTTAAACTTAGCCGAGTTTTATCTTGTAGCTCAGATTGAGAGTATTCTCCTGTAATGTGAATATTCTGAATGCTGGGGAGGTGAAGAGTTGTAGATCCAAAGAGGTGGCATGGAAATCGGGCCTTTGACCAAGAAGTGAAGTTTTGTAGACCTGGAGAGACACATGGAAACAGGCCTTTGGGTGAAACTGGAGTGGATGGAGTCAACTACAGGGAGAATCTGCGCGAGGTCAGAATTGAACTGGGGAAGCTGGAGCCATGAGGCGGAGGCTCTCCTAGCAGCGCCATGTGCCGCCATCGTGGTTTGCTGGAGTTTGTGCTCTGATGTCACTAGGGCAGGTTATGTGCTACAAATGTGTGAAATAGAGCTGCAGTTCCTTGTGTGAAGACCAACCAATAACCTTTTATAGGAAGTGGGTATAGGCATCAGCAGGCCTGGTATGGTGGAACATTCAAAGGAAGGACTACAGGGCTCCTGGCATCAGTGGTGTCTTACCCAAGTGTGTCCCTTCCCTAGGGGTGATAGGGCTGGGTTAAAAACAAAGTGAACAAAAACCCTGGCAAGTATGGTTTTATCCTCTCAGATTCTGCAACCCAGTTGCAAATCGGGGTTAATCACCTGATCTTCATCTTTGGTTTGGTGGGACTATTTATAGAGCCATAGAGTACTATAGCACAGAAATAGCCCCTTTGGCTCATTTAATCTGTGCCAAATGATTATTCTGCATCTGGACCATGGCCTTTTGTAGCCCTCCCATCCATGTCCAAACATCAAGATATTCTGCAAACTCTGGTCTCAAACTATCTCTTAAATATTGAAATCGAACCTGTAGCCACCACTTATACTGACAGTCTGTACTACCCTCTGAGTGAAGAAGTTCTCCTTCATGTTCCCCTTAAATATTTCGCCTTTCACCTTTAATCTATGATCTCTAGTTGTAGTCACGGCCATCCTCAGTGAAAAAAGCATGCTTGCATTTCCCCTATCTTTACCCCTCATAATTTTGTGTACCTTTATCAAATCTCTCCTCGTACTCCTATACTTCAGGGAATAAAGTCCTAACATATTCAGCCTTTCCCTATAGTTCAGGTCCTCAAGTCCCAGCAACATCCTTGTAAACTTTGTTGTTTTCAAGTCTTATTGATAGTTTTCTGTAGATAGGTGACCATGATGACCGAGATCACAGAAACCAGGGATGAAAGGAGCAATGGGGGGGTTACTGATCTGTAGTTAATTGCAATTTTCAATTCCTGACAGTAATTCCACAAATACAAAACCACACAGGGTAACATGAAGCAAGAAGGAGACCCTCTGTTGGTCGTGATGGGGAAGAGGGGGTCTACTGTGGATATTGTGCCGTAGCTGTTTAGTGTAAGCCAGGTCAATACGATATGCAGAGGAACCTATTGCCCATGCGGCAGGCTCCCCCTCTGCACGCAGCTGATGAATCCAAAGGATCAGCAGAGACTGATTTGGTTTGACAGCAGTGGGGTAGCAGTTGTTGGCAGTCAGTGTTGAACTCGATGTAGGACTGCCTTAGGGACTCTGGCTCCAGATTCTTCCTCTGGGTTTACTCCTGAAGCTGTCCCCATGAATGAGTATAGCAGCAAGGTAGAGATCGTTGAGACCAGAGTTTGTAGAATATCTTGATGTTTGTATGCATAATCAGTCAGGTTTGTTATCACTAGCATGTCCTGTTGACTTTGCAGCAGCAGTACAATACAATACACAAAGAGGGAAAAAAGAATTACAGTAAATATATATTAAACAGTTAAATAAGTGGTTCAAAAAAAGAAATAAAGTAGTGAGGAAGTGTTCATCAGTTCAATGTCTATTCTGAAATCTGATGGCAGAGGGGAAGAAACTATTCCTGAGTTGAGTGTGTGTCTTCTCATTTCCACACCTCCTTCCTGATGGTAACAATGAGAACAAGGACTATGACCTGGGGGGGGGGGGGGGTGGGTTCTATAATGATGGATGCTTTTTTTTGAGGCATCACTCGATGTCCTGGATTCTCCAGAGGCTAGTGCCCGTGAGCTTACAACTCTGCAGCTTACTTTGGTCGTGTGTAGTAGCTTCACCTCCCCGTACGAGATGATGATGCATCTTTTTTTACTTAACTCTGTCATTGAAAGGAGGCCGCTTAACTAATTCCACACTGCTCTCTGCGTTGTGTATTAGTGCCTGAATTGAAGGAAAGAATCCATGCCTGGATGAAAGAGAAGCAACATGCAAATCGCTCTTCGCAGTGACGTGTTACTGAAGATGGATCGAATGTGAAACATTTGTAGTTCTGAGTGTAGACCACCAGTATATTGAGGCCCAAGAGAAAATCTGCTCCACGTTCAGTCGAGACTGCTGCACTGATCACATTAGGAAAATGTATTGTCTCTGTAAATAAATTTAATTTAAAGAACAAACAATTTAAAGGAGAAAAACGTTCTAAGGTGTTGGGTACAAGTTGGAATCTTTTCAGTACAGCAACGTGACCAGTCCAAGGGTAACAGTGGTGTACTTGGATCTTGCAGTTATTTGGAAGCTAGAAGGGTCTGAGCAACAATGTTTTTTTAATACAACTGTATTAACAGAAGATGGTCTGTATTTTAGGTTGAATTTATTACTGTATCTTGTGCCCAGTCGCTGCTGAAGGGACTGTTTTGTTTGCTGCACTAAATATTCTTCAAAACCAAAGTGATGCACAGGCCCTTTCCCTAAAAAAAACTGATGTTTTAATTATGAGGCATAATCTGTTGGCTCACAGGACTAAAGGTGAGATAATTGAATTCTATTTGTTTATCATTAATTTATATTTTTTCTAGCCTCTTCCCCTCCTATTCCATTTAAGCATAGACTTGCAAACACTGTAGCTAAGAAACAGTATATCCTCCATTTCTGCCAACTATGTTTTACAGCTGTTGCTTTGTCCACTGTGTGAGCTGCAGTATTGGGATGTTTTGTTGGCAATAAGGTTTCCTCAGACACGACCTGAAAAGCAACCTCCGTACAAGAGCCACTAGATTTTTCTTCCTCTCCCCGGAGGATTTTTATTCTTGCAGCTCGCTAGAGGGCGCTCTTGTATTCCAAGAGCTCTTCTGCCTTACACTGAAATGTTCCAAATCGTAGTTCATGCCAAAAAAATCAAATTACCATGGATGCTGGCAATCGGGAATAAAAGCAGAAACTGCTGCCTGTCCACATCTGGTCAGGCAGCATCTGTTTATTAATGTTGATGCTCTTGAGCATCTGACATGTGAATAGCAACTAAATCAAGTTTCTTTTTGTGTCTACCCTATTGTATGTTAATTTGAGTTTTTACTTCATTTCGGTTGTCTACCTTTTCTGGATTTTTTTTTAATCTCTTTTGGATTTTGTATAATTTGCTGCAGAGAGCTGGTTTATTTCAACTGTCCTGGATTGTAGCAAACTGAAGTAATGTGAAATTACTTTGCGTTTTGGAATTTTTATTTGCAAATTAAATAAAGTATGGAAGAAAAAGAAACCCTAAATTTCAGTGATTACCTGATAAATGAGTCTGTCACATTTTCACAGAAATGCAACAACTTCAGAAATATTGTCTCTGCTGTCTATGTGCTTGTATTTAAGAATTGTTCTGTATCAGTAAAATGTTTTTTATGTTTCAAACTGCTTTACTGTGAAATATTAATTCTACTGCATGAATCCGGTTGTTATAGCAAAGTGGGATTGGGCTCCCTTTCCCTTCAGTACAGCAAGAGCTGTGTAATGGGAAGAGGGAATCCTTTTGTTGCCATCTTCCATATGCAGTACTGGATTTTGAATTCAGTCCAATAGTAAAGCTGAACATCTTTAGGTTGCTGGTTTTATATTGTGACAAGTGTTCAGCCGGAATTTCAATTGCAAACTGTTGTAACTACTGGGATTACAAGCATGGTCTCTGCTGATTTTGCGGTTTAATTTTTAATCACAAGGGAAAAATCATTGCAAAATTAAGTGTAAAATTTGCAGTAAATAAGTGTTAAAATTGAAGTTTTCTAGCTGTATGAGGATATTAAATGCCTAATCCTAGTAATGATCTCTAAACCCACACAGATTTGAGAATTAATGCATTGTGCCCAGATTAATTATTTAGGACAATATGTAGTTTAATGATCTGTACTAAACCTAGGTTTTCCCAAATATTTTCTTTAGATGGTCCCATTGAATTCACTTGCTTGGCCATGATTTGTTTCAAAGTTAAATTACTTTGTGCTGCAAAGTACCTGACTAACATGCTTGAAAATGCACTTAAAGATAAATATTTTAGTCACAAAAAGGATTATTAATGACGTGTTCAAAGGTTACTTCCATTGCAAGTCTGGAAAATAATTTCCTAATATTAGTTGATGAATAACATTAATATTCACCAAGTCCTGTGCGAGCTTTTTTTGGGATTCTGAGTACATCAGTGCATATCACATGGTTTGTTTCAAACACACGAATACTTAACTATATTATTGTATTGAATGCTGGACATCGACAGCTTACCAGTGTAGAATTAATTAGGATTTACAGATTTTGCTGTATTAATTTTTTTTTAAAGTTATACTGAATCGTATGTATGTTCACCAAATACTTGCAATTCATTGTAATGGGGAAAAATAAACAGTATACATTTGAAATGGAGGCCAGAATATCTGTAAAGGGGAGGGAAAAAATCGGGTTGACATTTGAAGTGTACATTCAAATTCAGTGCCCTAAAACTTGGAGCTGCCTTTTCTCTTATTTGATACTTTACAGGTGTTTTCCTGGTTGTTTTTTTTTTAATTATTTCAGATACCTGCGTTCAACTTGTATTCCAGCAATATACTGAGCTATTAAAACATGGAATTTTTTTTTAATGAAGTCGCATTTGAAGTCCCACTGCTTCAAAATTTAGAAACTTGATTTGGCTAGGTGTGTAAATTTGATTTAAAATGGGGAGCTATTGTCAGATACACAGTAGGCTATTATATATATAGGGATTCAGCTTGTATTCATATGCATCTCATCCATATTTTAACTCCTTTCGTTTCTTTCTTTTTGAATTTAATCTTTAGAGCCAATGTTCATTGCCATGGTCAGTTGCGTTGACTTTATTTATGAAAACTTGATCCTACAGATCATTTTAAGGCACCTCTAGAGTTACATGCATTGTCCGCTGGTATTTGACGAAGAGTGCTGAGCGCATCAGTAATGTGTAAAAGAATGCCCAACCTAATCCAATTTAAACATGTACATCAATCTCTTAATTTGACCGGAACTTTAAAAAAAATATTCTTGTTCCTTTTTAAATATATACATATAATGTGACCTCTTCAGAACTTGAATGGTAGGTAACCCTTTCTAACCCAGCATCTATTGTCAAGATGATATTACAGCAGTTTCCTGTGGAATTCATACTTGTCTCTCTCGTTCTTTGACTAAATAACCTGACCATTTGCTCTGTAGCTCAGTTTTAGATCCTTAATTATTTCAACTACATTGTGCTTTTTCTTGCATTGCATAGATCATTCTGGGCTAGAAAGGGTTACGATATGATAAATTAGATACTGTCAGATCTGCAGCATAAGCCTATTTGACGCTAATGATACTGTGATGGTGTGATAGTACTGCTATATTTTACCTCAGTATTGTTGAAATGGAAATTCCAGCACTGTAGCAGGAAAAGGAGGAAATTAAAATGTACATTCTTTACCTACAGCTTACTGCCATTGTTCCAAGTACTTGAATTTCTGATTTTTATTTGGAAAAGCTGGACATTGTTTTTTTTTTTGGTTTTTCTATGAATACTGTTATAATAATCGGGAGTGTTTTTAATGATAAGGAAGCACAGAATGGTAATTCCTACAGGCTGTTCTGATTGCTCCCAACCTGTGAATTCCAATAAATGGTGGTAAACATCCCAATACAAAATGGTATCCATTGTCTTCTACTGTAAGGTGGGTTAAGTTTCTCCATTTTACATCAAACTAAACACATACGCAGAGTTCCAAATGGTCTGCTGGCTTGGCTCAGCTGACGAGTACCATTTGCACATGCTGCTATTTTCACTTGAGTGAGGGGCACCAGTAGATGTCTCACGCAAGTCATCAGTTTAATCTAGGTTATGTTTTAATCTTGCTCACGTGCCTCCATATTTGCAGGCTTAAATCATAGTAGAGCCCCAGCTACCAAAGGTACAGTATGTACAAGAGTTTCTTGCGAACAATTTATCCTGCCATTTCTTGTATTTGACATTGATTTGTTCTGTATACTGGTCAGAGCAAATGGCGGAAAGTGAATTTGTTTCTAGCATTCTGAAGTTATCCTGCAATGCCACTTTAAATAATAAAGTGATCATTAATTGAAATGATATTCAGTGTTAGTATGATGAATAAGGTTTGATCAAGTGTCTAGTGCTAATTGGATTTTGACTTTCTCAGCTTCAAGGGAAAAATCAAATTGCTGGTTAGGTTAACATTGGGCTCAAGGTTACAGGTGCCAACTCAAACCAGTTTGAGCTAAGTTCCTGGATGCAACTTAAATGCAAGATGATTGCAGTAAATATTCCTCAATATATAGCATAAATTATCACAATTCCAACTGAGACTTCAGTCATCTCCACAGAGCAAAGTAAAATCTGTTACCATTAACTGTCTTTCTACAACCAACTTGACCTCTTAAAAGCATTCATTTTATTGATGGATGCTTCAAGTATCTTTATAGAATTCTCCTGCTAATACTCATTACAGACATTCACTTGATGGTGTAATAAATGCCTTATACTAGACATCTGCAAAGAATTGATTTGACCATAATATTGGAGTAATCATACACCATTCATGTCCCTTGTGTTAGTACGTTCCAAGTTGAAATCCTGTTATCAAAAATGAGTATGGAGATTTTAGGCTGCTAAAAAAAGGTGCCATTTATTTCCAAGTCCTGTCTAACATCCGGATAATGCAAATGACCCCATGGAAAACTGATATCTAGGCTGATACTTATTCAAAGTACACGTCACCATCTACAACCCTGAGATTAATTTTCTTGAGGTGATCTCAGTACCATGGTTAACATCACTACAGATAATCTAGGCATGATCAGGTCATAGAAACAGAAAATAGGTGCAGGGGTAGGCCATTCAGCCCTTCAAGCCTGCACCGCCATTCAGTATGATACCAACTCAGAACCCTGTACCTGCTTTCTCTCCATACCCCCTGATCCCTTTAGCCACAAGGGCCATATCTAACTTATGTCTAACATAACATATGTCACTGATTATGCCATTTATTTTGTGAGCATTAGGGCATTTTAAAGCATATTATTTTTAAAGAAGTAGAAACAAAATGGTATGGCATTTAAGGGGGAAAATACAAGATCAAGGCATGAATCTCAGAACGCACAAAGATTCTACCATCTTGAGCATGAGATATTAAACGAGGTCACATTTGAAGGCTCTTTAATAGTCAAAAATAATCACAATCTTTACAATGGTGAAGAAGCTATTAATGTTCACTAACTTAACTTTGAAATTGACAACACCTTTGTAATTTCATTGCAAGTGAACACTACTGCATGAGCCTCAGGTGTATTAGTGATATTTCCACGGCACAAATTCACTGTTTATGCCCTCAATGATATCCTGGGAAATTGGTTAAGTTTACATGAATTTAAGTTGTTTCTGAAGTGGCACCATTGGAAAAAGTGTTTCAAAATCTTGTTTATTGCATGAGGTCTATGTGAGATTTCAGTGAGGTTCTAAGCCATGATTCCTGGTTTGGAAACATTCTGAAATGAAATATTTTATTGTATATTGATTGTATTTCCTGCAAAAACTCCAATAACATGGATTTTAAAATAAATATTTTATATTTAAAACCTACTTCAGATTCTATCTTGATCATATGTACATTTCAATCTTTATTTAGTTTCTATATATTAAAAAAAAATTGTGCTTTTTCCTTCC
The DNA here is from genome assembly GCF_030144855.1 of Hypanus sabinus. Lineage (NCBI taxonomy): Eukaryota > Metazoa > Chordata > Chondrichthyes > Myliobatiformes > Dasyatidae > Hypanus > Hypanus sabinus. Next base: position 38,341,776 of record NC_082732.1, on the reverse strand, counting down.
TGGGCTGAGCTGTGATTGGCTGACTCACCAAGCTTGATGGGATTGCAGCTCCAGGGATTCTTTTTACTGACATCTGACATCAGAAAAAGGGAGGTTTTCAGCATAACAAGCACTAAATCATTCCAGAAACTTTCCAAAAAGTGTATCATCACTGAATGGAAAATGTGAAGCTCGTAACGAAAATAAACTTGACTACTGAGACAAGATTCTGCAGATGCTGGAAATCTTGAGCAACTCACAAAATGCAGTTGGAACTTTGCAAGTCAGGCAGCATCCTTGGCTGGGAATAACAAGTTGATGTTTTGGCTGAACTGGGAAGGAAGGGGGCAGAAGCCATATTACGAAGATGGGCAGAGGGGAAGATGTACAGGCTCGCAGGTCTGACTCTACTTTTCCCTCCAGTCTTGTTGAAGGGTCTTGGCCTGTAATTTAGACTGTTTACTCCCCTCTATAGGTGCTGCCTGACTTGCTGAGTTCCTCCAGTATTTTGTGTGTTAATTACTCAATGTATTTATAATTAGCATATTAGTGAAAAAAGCCAGATGATTGATTTGATTCAAGTTTAAGGCAAAATTGGACAGCTGAACCTCTCATGTTTTGGGTTAGGATAAACATTCAATACTCTGAACACTGCTTATGTTCTTCCTATTTGTGTATTTTATACACAGTATCTATATACAATTTATTTATATATATATATATATATATATATATATATATATATATATATATACACACACTCACTCACTCACTATATATATATATATAGCACTTGTATATAGTATCATCTACATTCTACAATTACCTTGCATGGTTCTGTCCATTTAACCAGGAGTTGCATTCAAGCTTCACTCAGGTGTTTAAAACACATTTAGCCAACACCAGTTCAGTACAGAATGCTGCTCTATTGAGTATGCCATTATTTTAGTTTTTGCGGAGCAGTAATAGATTTCTCCTATCTTGTGGTTTTAATTTATACCTTTTTGAAAATATTTGGAACTCTTTAAATGGAAGCCTCTTTTACTACTCTTAAGTGGAAGAAAAGGTTTCCTTGGTGTAATATCTGAAGGGTTTGAGAAGAGTCAGTACCTTTTCCTCAGCCAGTCCTTTGGCTGCAGATTGTGGAGTCTGGCTGCGTTCAGGTTGCTTGCTGCAATTCTTCATGTTACTAAATTAACTGCTCTCTCAAATATCTTGATGTCCAACATTTGTGTATTAGAATTATTAAAATTACTGTAACAATGAAGTTCCTGTATTGACCAAGACATCGTGCTTTATTCTTGTCACAGGTTCGAGAGACGACAATGAGCTTTAGGTAACTACATTGTGCAATTTCAAATAACGGAATAAAGTCATTAACCGAGTTAACAAATTTACTTGCAAGATTTTGAGCAAAAGCAATTTCAAGGAAGACAATTCGAACTAGGTAAGCATTTCAAATTCCATAAGGAATCTCAATGCTTCAGTAAACCTGGTCATTAAACCCAGCTGCATTAAGACTGGTCATGTTGTATCTGATTGCTGGTTACTTGTTTATCAATGCCACTGGTGAAATGTTTGTTTGACTGTTCCGCTTATTCCTTTATTCATGAGCTGCAGGGAAAATACTTTTCTCTGGCAAGAGTTACTTTCTTTGGATTTTACATACTGTAATATGAAAGCACACTTCACAGAATTCATCTTAAGTGAATTGAAACTGTGCCCTTAAAGCCAAGCATAGATAGACCATCAGGCATGGGAGCTGAATCAGGTCATTCAGCTCATTGTGTTTGCTCCGCATTCCATCCCTCAACCCCCATACTCCTGCCTTCTCCCCGTAACCTTTGACACCTTTACTCATCAAGAACATATCAACCTCTGCTTAAAATATACCAATAACTTGGCAATGAATTCCACAGGTACAACACCCTTTGGCTAAACAAATTCTTCCTCATCTCTGTTCTAAAGGGGTGTCCCTCTATTCAGAGGCTGTGCTCTCTGGGTCTTTCACAGTTGGTAGGTTGCCATGAGATCCAAAAGTCGAGTGCACAAACACCGATCATCTCTGGGAGAGAAGACACATGCTTCTCCATAAGCTATCATGAAGGGGACCAGGGTGGCAATGCTTGGTTGTTGGCAGGAAGGGTTAATACCTGACTTTCAAGAGCACTCGTGAGTTACGTTCCAGCTGGACTTAGTCCTTAAACTGCTGGAGAACAGTGCGGAAAGATCAGGTGCTGTTTTCTCCCGGTAGGGATTAGTTTTTAGTTCCAAGTGCTCCTGTCACGTGTTGTCACCCTGTAACCTTATCCTTCAATCGCTCTGAACCATGGAGGAACAGCATGTGTATAAATGTCTCTCCCCAGCATACTTCATCATGATCATTGTGACTCCAGTACTCCTACCATTTTTTAAATGTTTCTTAATTGTACGTATGATTTTTTTAATGTTCTATCGCTAAACAGCAGTGAACCATCTGATTGGCCTTTCAGCGTTCTCTTTGGGAACTAGCTGACTTTATCAGCATTTCTGATCTGGCTACTGTTCCCTCAACATTCTTCTTAACTCCAGCGAGTACAGGCCCAGAGCCATCAAACATTCTTCACACGTTAACTAATATTTGTATTTTTGTCCAGAAATAGATCAATTTAAACTGATGTAAACAGAGGGAAAAAAATTGATTGCGTCTTAAAGTCCATTTCTCTCCCCAGTCTAAGCTAGATCGACAATTTGCTGATGGATGGTGATTTTCCCTGTAACTTCACTTTGTTTTGAAGGTAGAATAACTTTTTCTGTCACCTTGCTGTGACATCACAGACATTTACATTACACGCTGCATTCACAAAGCAAACAGCATTATGAAGGACCCCATACCTCATACAACCTCTTCTCCCTCCTGCTGTCTGGGAAAAGGCTCCAAAGCATTCGGGCTCTCACGACCAGACCATGTAACAGTTTCTTCCCCCAAGCTATCAGACTCCTCAATACCCAGAGCCTGGGCTGACACCTTACTGCCCTATTGTCTTGTTTATTATTTATTGTGATGCCTGCACTGTTTTTGTGCACTTTATGCAGTCCTGGGTAGCTAGCGTAACTTTCTCTGTGTTGTTTTTTTTACATCATTCAGTCTAGTTGTTGTACTAGAACAAGTTGAACAAGTTAGGTCTCTATTCATTGGAGCGTAGAAGGTTGAGGGGGGATTTGATCGAGGTATTTAAAATTTTGAGAGGGATAGATAGAGTTGACGTGAATAGGCTGTTTCCATTGAGAGTAGGGGAGATTCAAACAAGAGGACATGATTTGAGAGTTAGGGGGCAAAAGTTTAAGGGAAACACAAGGGGGTATTTCTTTACTCAGAGTGATAGCTGTGTGGAATGAGCTTCCTAAAGAAGTAGTAGAGGCCAGTTCAGTTGTGTCATTTAAGGTAAAATTGGATAGGTATATGGACAGGAAAGGAGTGGAGGGTTATGGGCTGAGTGCGGGTAGGTGGGACTAGGTGAGATTAAGAGTTCGGCATGGACTAGGAGGGCCGAGATGGCCTGTTTCCGTGCTGTGATTGTTATATGGTTATACTGTGTCATGTAACACCATGGTCCTGAAAAACGTCTCATTTTTACTATGTACTGTACTAGTAGTTATGTCGAAATGACAATAAAAGTGACTTGACTTGACAACAACTCAATCTTGCTCATCACTCTGTTAATATAGTCTTGTTATCAGAAATAATTAGTATGCTCGGTAGCCAGTTTATTAGATACCTCCTGTGCATAATGAAGTGGTCACTGAGTGAATGTTTGTGGTCTTCTGCTGTAGCCCATCCACTTCAAGGTTCGATGTGTTCTGTGTTCAGAGATGCTCTTCTGCACACCACTGTTGTAATGTGTGATTATTTGAGTTACTGTCACCTTCCTCTCAGCTTGAACCAGTCTGGCCATTCTTCTTTAACCTCCCCCATTAACAAGGTGTTTTTGCCCACAGAACTGCCACTCTTTGTTTTTTGTTTTGCACAACCATCCTCTGTAAACTCTAGGGACTTACTTGTGTGAAAATCTCAGGGGATCATCAGTGTCTGAGATACTCAAACCACCCCATCTAGCACCAACAATCAAAGTCACTTAGATCACATTTCTTCCTCAATCCGATGTTCAGTCTGAACAACATCCAAACCTGTTGACCGTGTCTGCGTGTTTTTATGCATTGAGTTGCTGCCACATGATTGGCTGATTAGATAATTGCATTAACGAGCAGGTGTACCTAATAAAGTGGCCACTAAGTGAATAGCAATCCTCTGGGGGGAAGAATATTTCGTCATGTGGCAACATGAACAGTGGTGTGACCTTATACAGGTTCAGCTCTCTATTTACTTGTCGAGAGACTCTATAAAAGTGAAGCTAACTATAGGTAGTTGCTTTCTTTCATTTGTGAAAGATCGGAATGTCTGAAGATGAACGCAAAATAGAATGTGGATCTGCCTGATAGTCCTGAATACCAAGGACCACTGGGTGTCCTGTATAATCGAAAGGTGTACTTATACCCTCCATCTTTTACAGCCCCTGTGAGTCCTCATCACTGGTGCTGTACGCTCAGCGTACGACCTCCGTATTGAGCACCGCGAAGTGGATCTAATGATGCAGCTCTATGGCCCAAACAGGTACAAACATCAATGAGCAGATCACCAGGGGAACCATCAGATTGCACTAGGTTTTGAACAGGGACACACGGGTTTCCTCCCACGTTCAAAGTACATTTACTATCAGAGTAAGTATTCTGAACTTAATACAACCCTGAGATTCGTCTCCTTACAGGCAACCACTAAAGAAAGAAACCCACACAAAATAAGGAGACTGACAAACACCCAATTTGCAGAGAGAGAGGAAAAAAGGTCTGCAAACAATAAAAGTAAGCGAGTAGAATTTAGAATGAAATTGAGTCTGCAGACACAAATCCTGGAGCAGGCCTCAGCCTCCGTTCAGTGCAGAGTGGAATAGATGTCGCAAAGACAGAGTGGCTAGTAGGTTAATTGGTCACGTGTGTAATTGGGTGACAAGGCCTTTCAGCCCACCTAGTCTGTGCCAAGTTATTAATTTGCCCAGTCCCATCAACCTGCACCCAGACCAAAGCCCTCTGTAGCCTTTTCATCCATGTACTTATTCAAACTTCTCTTAAACGTTGAAACCAAATCCAGATCCATTACTTGCACCAGTAGCTTATTCCCCCTCCAAGTGAAGAGGTTCTCCCTCATATTCCCCTTAAACACTTTACCAATGTTAGTTCTAGCCTCACCCAACCTCGGTGCAGGGTGAGGAGAGCCTGTTACCTGGCACGTTGTAAATAAAAATAGAGAGGGAAGATGTTATCAATACTAAAGGAAGGTTAATTTCAGAAAATAACCATGTCTGTACATCGATCAGCTAAAAATGAGGTGAGGTTTCCAGCATAAAATGGAAATGTATAATACAGAGTGAAATAACTAAACCTGTCTGTACATAACAGTTTGGAGGTCATGTCTAACTATGCATTTTCATTGTAATCTGCTCTGAAAACTCTAGTTTTGAGTTGTTATTAACAACCATCAAAAATAATTGAATCAAGCACTTTTCTGTAACTTTCAACGTGGGAATAACTCCCAAATATTTAATGCATAAGTAGTCATTTTTTAATAGTTAGAAAAGGCAGATGATACAGCATGTTTTCTTTTATATATGTAATTAATTGCAAGACCAGCTAGTTTGTCGTGTAACAGCAGAAAGCTTCTGGCATACTTTAAAGATAATCAATAAATTTGTACATTCAATAGAAAAGAGAGTTTGAATCTCATATGAGAATGATGTTTTGAAAGGATTGAGGTAAACAATGTTCAGAAAGATTTATTTCCAGTACAGTGCAAAAAGCCTTAGCCACATACAGTATATATAGCTAGGGTGCCTAAGATTTGCACAGTGCTGTAGTAATTTTATGTACTGCACTGTACTGCCGTAAAAAAAAAAACAAATTTCATGACAGATGTGAGTGATGATAAACCTGCTTCTGATAATATGAGTCTCTATTGTGGACTGAGAGTGGGAAGAGGGCAAGGAGAGGGGAATTATTGTTGGGAAAAGAGGAAGGAAGAGGGGAGGGAACAGGAAGCACCAGAGAGACATTCTGTAATGATGAAATGACCTTGTGTGGTGCTTAAGTGTCGGTTGTGCCTACATCCTTTCCTCCTGCCAGATTTACAAATTCTTTCTCCACACTGTGTTGACAAATCCAGTCAAGTGCACAGTATATTTGTCAAAGTGGAGCGGAGAGCGAGTTTGTGAATCTGGCAGGAGCAAAGGATGTTGAGAGGGTGGAGTGCTGTGGGTGGGGTGTGGGACAGGTGGCAGAGAAGGAGTGGTGTCCCTTCTTGGCATCCAGAAATCCAAAATACGGTACTAATCAAACAACTCGGTAGGACAGCATGGTGGTGTAGTGGTTAGCGCAAGATTTTACACTATTGGGGTTTGATTCCTGCCTCTGTAAGGAGTTTGTACGTTCTCTCTGTGACTGTGTGGGTTTCCTCCCATAGTCGACGTACCAGTGAGGGCTAGTGAGTTGTGGGCATGCTAGGTTGCCATTGGGAGTGTGAACCAATCTGGCCGTTCTCCTAATTTCTCTCATTAACAAGGCATTTTTGCCCGCAGAACTGCTGTCACTGGATGTTTATTGTTGAGCTCAACATCACCATTCCCTGTAAACTCCAGAGACTGTTGTGCGCGAAAATCCCAGGAGATCAGCAGTTTCTGAGATACTCAAACCACCCCGTCTGGCACCAACAATCATTCCACGGTCAAAGTCACTCAGATCACATTTCTTCCCCATTCTGATGTTTGGTCTGAACAGCGGAATCTCTTGAATGCGTCTGCATGCTTTTATGGTTGGCCGATTAGAAATGCACATTAACGTACAGGTGTACTTAATAAAGTGGCCACTTACTATTTATCAAGGTCTTGCACTTAACGTGCTTGTTGTGCACGAGAAATCCCAGGATTCTGAAAGAAAATCCTGTGGCTCTATTTTTCTTTGGGGCAACAATTAAAATTACTTTTGCTATCCTCACACATTTATTGTTTGGATGACGTGTGTGCGCATGTGTGTGTGTGCGCGTGTGTGCGTGTGTGTCTATATCTGTATCTCTTTCATTCTAAATCCACCAGAGACCCATATCTCCCTCAAGAAAATGGAGCCTTCTAATGCGGGAAAAGAATGGAGAGCTGAAAAGAACTTGCTTATTTTTCTTTGTTCTCTCTCTTTGTCCTCAGCTGCCCTCTTCACACCCACATTAGCTTCTGCTCTAGCCTCGAGTGGAATATTGTCGAGTGTGAACTTGTTCAGAGTGCTCATGATGTACACAGTCAGGTCATGAAGTCTAAAATGATTTAGGCTCTGCCGCACAGACAGAAGATGTGACATTTCCTGCCCAGACCAGCTTTCTTGGTCCCCTTCCTTATCCTCATCCCTTCAGTTCTGTCCCTCTGTCCTCTATCTATGAGTCCCTTCCTCTCTCACTCATTCCCCTTCCCTTCTTCTGTAATTCCCTCCATCTCTTCCCCACCAACTCCCTCCCCACGCCCCCTGTTCAGTGACCAGCTGCTCTGCTGTCTTGAGACTTAAAAATCAGAATCGGGCTGATTATCACGGACATATATCAAAAAATTTGTTATGTTGTGTAAGGCAGTTAAAAAATTGGTCATCTGACCCCTGCTGCTCATTAGGGCCACTGCTCAAAACCATTCCCTGATCCAGCAGCTGCACTCTCTATTTCCACAGTGTGAACGTTATTAATCATCAACTGTGCTTCTCTTGTGTCTTTATACCTTTACGTTTTGGGCGTTGTGGCTTCAGTGTTAATGTTATGGTTTTGGGGTTAACGTTATGGGCGTGGTGGTTTTGGGGTTAACGTTATGGGTGTGGTGGTTTTGGGGTTAACCTTATGGGTGTGGTGGTTTTGGGGTTAATGTTATGGGCGTGGTGGTTTTGGGGTTAACGTTATGGGTGTGGTGGCCTCGTGGTTAATGTTATGGGCGTGGTGGTTTTGAGGTTAACGTTATGGGCGTGGTGGTTTTGGGGTTAACGTTATGGGCGTGGTGGTTTTGGGGTTAACGTTATGGGTGTGGTGGTTTTGGGGTTAACATGGGTGTGGTGGTTTTGGGGTTAACGTTATGGGCGTGGTGGTTTTGGGGTTAACGTTATGGGCGTGGTAGTTTTGGGGTTAACGTTATGGGTGTGGTGGCCTCGTGGTTAATGTTATGGGCGTGGTGGTTTTGGGGTTAACGTTATGGGCGTGGTGGTTTTGGGGTTAACGTTATGGGCGTGGTGGTTTTGGGGTTAACGTTATGGGTGTGGTGGCCTCGTGGTTAATGTTATGGGCGTGGTGGTTTTGGGGTTAATGTTATGGGTGTGGTGGTTTTGGGGTTAACATGGGTGTGGTGGTTTTGGGGTTAACGTTATGGGCATGGTGGTTTTGGGGTTAACGTTATGGGTGTGGTGGCCTCGTGGTTAATGTTATGGGCGTGGTGGTTTTGGGGTTAACGTTATGGGCGTGGTGGTTTTGGGGTAACGTTATGGGCGTGGTGGCCTCGTGGTTAACGTTATGGGTGTGGTGGTTTTGGGGTTAACGTTATGGGCGTGGTGGTTTTGGGGTTAACGTTATGGGTGTGGTGGCCTCGTGGTTAATGTTATGGGCGTGGTGGTTTTGGGGTTAACATTATGGGTGTGGTGGTTTTGGGGTTAACGTTTGGGTGTGGTGGCCTCGTGGTTAACGTTATGGGCGTGGTGGTTTTGGGGTTAACGTTATGGGTGTGGTGGTTTTGGGGTTAACGTTATGGGTGTGGTGGCCTCGTGGTTAACGTTATTGGCGTGGTGGTTTTGGGGTTAACGTTATGGGCGTGGTGGTTTTGGGGTTAACGTTATGGGTGTGGTGGCCTCGTGGTTAACGTTATGGGTGTGGTGGTTTTGGGGTTAACGTTATGGGCATGGTGGTTTTGGGGTTAACGTTATGGGCGTGGTGGCCTCGTGGTTAACGTTATGGGTGTGGTGGCCTCGTGGTTAACGTTATGGGTGTGGTGGTTTTGGGGTTAACATTATGGGCGTGGTGGTTTTGGGGTTAACGTTATGGGCGTGGTGGCCTCGTGGTTAACGTTATGGGCGTGGTGGTTTTGGGGTTAACGTTATGGACGTGGTGGCCTCGTGGTTAACGTTATGGGCGTGGTGGTTTTGGGGTTAACGTTATGGACGTGGTGGCCTCGTGGTTAACGTTTGGGTGTGGTGGCCTCGTGGTTAACGTTATGGGCGTGGTGGTTTTGGGGTTAACGTTATGGGCGTGGTGGTTTTGGGGTTAACGTTATGGGCGTGGTAGTTTTGGGGTTAACGTTATGGGTGTGGTGGCCTCGTGGTTAATGTTATGGGCGTGGTGGTTTTGGGGTTAACGTTATGGGCGTGGTGGTTTTGGGGTTAACGTTATGGGTGTGGTGGCCTCGTGGTTAATGTTATGGGCATGGTGGTTTTGGGGTTAATGTTATGGGTGTGGTGGTTTTGGGGTTAACATGGGTGTGGTGGTTTTGGGGTTAACGTTATGGGCGTGGTGGTTTTGGGGTTAACGTTATGGGCGTGGTGGCCTCGTGGTTAACGTTATGGGTGTGGTGGTTTTGGGGTTAACGTTATGGGCGTGGTGGTTTTGGGGTTAACGTTATGGGTGTGGTGGCCTCGTGGTTAATGTTATGGGCGTGGTGGTTTTGGGGTTAACATTATGGGTGTGGTGGTTTTGGGGTTAACGTTTGGGTGTGGTGGCCTCGTGGTTAAAGTTATGGGCGTGGTGGTTTTGGGGTTAACGTTATGGGTGTGGTGGTTTTGGGGTTAACGCTATGGGTGTGGTGGCCTCGTGGTTAACGTTATTGGCGTGGTGGTTTTGGGTTAACGTTATGGGCGTGGTGGTTTTGGGGTTAACGTTATGGGTGTGGTGGCCTCGTGGTTAACGTTATGGGTGTGGTGGTTTTGGGGTTAACGTTATGGGCATGGTGGTTTTGGGGTTAACGTTATGGGTGTGGTGGCCTCGTGGTTAACGTTATGGGCGTGGTGGCCTCGTGGTTAACGTTATGGGTGTGGTGGTTTTGGGGTTAACATTATGGGCGTGGTGGTTTTGGGGTTAACGTTATGGGCGTGGTGGCCTCGTGGTTAACGTTATGGGCGTGGTGGTTTTGGGGTTAACGTTATGGACGTGGTGGCCTCGTGATTAACGTTATGGGCGTGGTGGTTTTGGGGTTAACGTTATGGACGTGGTGGCCTCGTGGTTAACGTTTGGGTGTGGTGGCCTCGTGGTTAACGTTATGGGCGTGGTGGTTTTGGGGTTAATGTTATGGGCGTGGTGGTTTTGGGGTTAACGTTATGGGTGTGGTGGCCTCGTGGTTAACGTTATGGGCATGGTGGCCTCGTGGTTAACGTTATGGGTGTGGTGGTTTTGGGGTTAACGTTATGGGCGTGGTGGTTTTGGGGTTAACGTTATGGGTGTGGTGGCCTCGTGGTTAACGTTATGGGCATGGTGGCCTCGTGGTTAACGTTATGGGTGTGGTGGTTTTGGGGTTAACGTTATGGGCGTGGTGGGCTCGTGGTTAACGTTATGGGCGTGGTGGTTTTGGGGTTAATGTTATGGGCGTGGTGGTTTTGGGGTTAGCTATAATTCTCAGTGTACCTCTTGTCAGTCAGATTCAGATTTATTTATCACACGTACGTTGAAACACACAGTGAAATGTGTGTTTTGCATTGACAACCAACCCAGCCAAGGTGATGCTGTGGGCAGCCGGCAAGGGTTGCCACACATTCTGGTGCCAACGTAGCACAGCCACGATGCTCAGAAAAACATAAGCAGCAACAACAACAACAAAACAAGCCGTTTTCCCACCGTCCGACCCGCCCACCCCATCACACATGCAGACGGCCGATGTGGCTGCCCAGGTTTGCAGATGTCGTGCCTCCAGCTTAGGGCTTCACACCAGGACCCGCCGGTAACGGGTCTTTAACCTTCAGGCCTCGACTTCCAGATTCAAGTTGGTCTTTGACCTTCAGGATCCTCCTTGCGGGCTCACCATGCTGTGGATTTAACCTTCGCCTGTAGCTCAGGCTCTCTACACTCCTCACGTGAATGCTGTTGCAGCAAGTTCTTCGAGTTTCCCCTTGCTGTGTAAGCTTCCCATTTTATCTCTGCACTTCACTCCTGTTACTCTTTCGTTCAGCTAATTTCCTGTTGCTGCTGTCGTGCTGGAAACGCTCCTGCCTGGCATTGCTGAAAGACGTCACTTTAAACGATGCGCAGGGAGTGAGTGACTCACAGCAGACGTCTCTGCAGTTTGGGGATGACAGCCTATGAATCAGCTGCACACAGCAACCCCCGTGAGGAATATATAACCATGTGTCTATCTCCGATGTAAAGCTAGCTGATGCTTGTTAATATTCTCCACAGTGTCTGACCTATCTGCGTCGCTGTAGCAGCTGTATATTTAGAAAATTAAATTGGCTCAATCCATACCTCGAAGAACTATCAGAGAAAATCAGAGGCGCTGTTTGGCAAGCTGGTATGAAGTCAAAACAAATTTATTGTCAAAGTATGAATCTACCCAGTGGCCACTTTATTAGGCACACTGGCTTATTAAAGCAAAAAGCTAGTCAGCCAATCATGTGGCAGCAACTCAATGCATAAAAACACGCAGACACGGTCAGGAGGTTCAGTTGTTCAGACCAAACATCAGAGTGGGGGAGAAACGTGATCTAAGTGACTGACTGTGGAATGATTGTTGGTGCCAGACGGGGAGGTCTCAGAAACCGCTGATCTCCTGGGATTTTCATGCACAGCAGTTGCTACAACTTAGAGAATGGTGCGAAAAACAAAAAGCATCCAGTGAGCGGTAGTTCTGTGGGTGAAAATGCCTCGTTAATGAGAGAGGTCAGAGGAGAATGGCCAGACTGGTTCAAGCTGACAGGAAGGTGACAGCAACTCAAATAACCACACGTTACAACAACGGTGTGCAGAAGGGCGTCTCTGAACACACGACACATTGAGCCTTGGTGGATGAGCTTCAGGCCATGAACGTACACTCTGCAGCCACTTTGTTAGGTACAGGAGACATATAACGAGGCCACAGAGTGTATGTCAGCACCTACTGCCCTGGGATTCATTTTCTTGCAGGTGCTAAAATAGAATAGAATTTTTGAAAAACTATATATAAATAAAGACTGACAAAACAACAAACAAACATCAAAAATGAAGCAAATTTAATAAACTAATAATAAAACTGAGAACCGGAGCTGTGGAGTCTTTGAAAGTGAGTCTGTAGGTTGTGGAGTCGGTTCAGAGTCGAGGTGAGTGTGGTTGTCCACGCCAGTTTGGGAGCCTGATAGCGAAGGGTCCTGCAAGAAACTGGATCTTAGTGTATGGTGACACGTACACACTTAGATAATAGATTTACTCTGAACTTTTAAGACAGGGCCGGTATTGAGTAGGAAATGGCTGGGAGTGTATCCGATTGAAATGGCCTTTGACAACGGTGTGGAAGAGCCCGGCCGTTGGTTCTGATCCCGGCTCTGGGGTGAACGGTTTGAGCCGACCTCCAGGCATCGTCTCAGACCACTCGTACTTAAAATAAAACCATGGGGGAGGAATAGTTCAAAGTAAATGTGCTATCAAAATGCAGATACGTCAGCATATACTTCCCTGAGATTAACTTTCTTGTGGGCATTCACAGTAGATACAAAGAAACACAGTAGAGTCAATGAAAACCTGCACCTGACAAAGAACGACGAAATCCAACCTGCAAAAGAAAACACACTGTGCAAATACAAAAAAAAATATCAGGAACTAGGGCGTAGGAGATCACTGTTTTCCAACACTGAGGCTTGGCTATCACCTCTACTTTCCAAGCTGATCAAAGTTGAAATCAATATTTCAGTTAAACATTATGAGCATTCTAATTGGCTGCATCACTGTCTGGTATGGGGGGGGGGGGCACAGGATCGAAATAAGCTGCAGAAAGTTGCCAATTCAACCAGCTCCATCATGGGTACTCACCCCAGCAGCATCCAACACATCTTCAAGGAGCGACGCCTCAAAAAGGCGGCATCCGTCATTAAGGACCCTCATCACCCAGGACGTGCCCTCTTCTCATTTCGCTCAGTCCGCCTGCCAGCGGCATGGCAGCTCAGTGGTGAACGTAACGCTTTACAGCACCAGTGATCGGGGTTCAATTCCCACTGCTACCTGTGAGGAGTTTGTACGTTCTCCCTGTGGCCGTGTGGGTTTCCTCTGGGCGCTCTGGTTTCCTCCCACAGTCCAAAAGATATACAGGTTCGGGTTAGTAAGATGTGAGCACACTATGTTGGTGCTGGAAGTGTAGTGACACTTCGGTGTGTTGGTTGTTATTGCAACTGGTGCATTTCACTGTAGATTTCGATGAATGTGAGACAAATTAAGCTAATCTTTAAAAAAGGATCTTTGATCTGATCTGTTGATTTTCATAGGAATAAGGAGGCTGAAATGAAGGGGTGAGGTCTCTGGAGAAGTGGCTGGCCACCTAGGACTGGGGTGAGCAAATTCTTTATTTAGAGAGCTGGAGATGGTTGGAATTTGCAGCCCCGGGTAGGTGTGGATGTTCGGCCATTGAATGCGTTTGAAACTTGGATCTGGAAGCTGAAATAAGTGAAGAGATCTGGAGAGAAGGCAGAGAAGAGGGGCTGAGGATCAACCTTATGCCCAGGCAGAGATATTTTGAGGGGCAGTATTTTATTTTATTTTGAGATACAGCATGGAATAGATCCTTCCAGCCCAACGAGCCACAGTGCCCAGCAACCCCCGATTTAACTCTAGCCTAATCACAAGACAATTTACAATTAACTGACCAACTGGTACATCTTTGGACTGTGGGAAGAAACCTATGTAGTTACGGGAAGAATGTGCAAACTCCTCACAGAGAACACTGGAATTGAACTCTGAAATCCCATGGTGCTAACTGATACACAACTGTGACGTCCACTATTATTTTTCTTATTCATTCATATGATGTGAACATTGGTGGCCACTCTGAAATTTATTACCCATCTCTACCTGCCCCTGCATTTGGGAGGCAGTTAAGGGTTGACCGCTGGTGGATCCAGACTTGCTTTTGGGGCAGGATGGTTGTTGGAGATAATTGTGACATCAAAGTTAGATCTTGTACACAGAGAGTGTTGAGTGGTGCAGAATGTGCTTCCGGGGCTGTTATACTAGAGGCATTTAGGAGATCTTCAGGTAGACATATGAATGAAAAAATGGAGGGCTACGTGGGAGGGAAAGGTTAGATTGATCTTGGAGTAGATTAAACATCCTGAGCCAAAAGGCTTGTACTGATCTGTAGTGCTCTGTGTGCCTAGATTCAGTGAAGAGCTCTGTTGGCACGCCATCCAAAGAGATCATTCCAGACACAAGAACATTATCATCATGTGCTTAATCACAAGAAAATCATGGTGACTCCGAAGTATAAATCACAACAGAAAGTTGAGTAACTGCATGAACGGTCGATGGAGGGTCTTGGCCTGAAATGCAGATGGTTCATTTCCCTCCACGGACCGGACGCTGCCTGACTCGGTGAGCACTCTGTGTGTGTTGCTCCAAATAATGTTCCCCTGCTCTCGGGCCTCAGGGCCTGCACCACCAAGCTCAGGAAGAGTTGTTACCCGTCAACCATCAGAGGGCAGAACTTCACAGGTCCTCTGAAATAACACTGAGGAATTTCCTCTCCACATCTGATTTCCAACCCCCCCCCCCCCCATCTTCAATTCCCCATCACTGTACTGTTCCCACAACCTATGGACTCACTTTCACAGACTCTTCATTTCATGTTCTTGATATTTGTTGCTTATTTATTTCTTATCATTAGTATTAACTTTTTCTCTTTAGTATTTGCACATCTTGTTGACTTTTGTGCTTTAGTAGTTAGTCCATCCTAGTGGGTGTGATCTTTCATCAATCTCACTGAGTTTCTTGGATTTACAGTGTATGCCCGCAAGAAACGGATCTCAGGACTGTATTTATTATTTTTCATTTATTGAGATACAGCACGGAATAGGCTCTTCCAGCCCTTTACGCCATGCTGCCCAGCAATCCCCCGATTTAATGCTGACATATCTGTACTTTGGTAATAAATTTACTTTGAGCTTTGAAATTTGAATGTCTGCAAGAACATGTCACCATATAAGGTTTACAGTGTCTATAAAAAGTATTCACTCTCCCCCCCCCCCGAAGTTTTCATGTTTTATTGTTTTACAACATTGAATCACAACGGATTTAAGGATTTAATTTGGCTTTTTTGACACTGATCAACAGAAAAAGACTCTTACAAGACAAAGTGAAAACAGATCTCTAAAAAGAGATCTAAATTACAAATTAAAAAAAAACACAAAATAATTGATTGCATAAGTATTCACCCCCTTCAAGTCAGTATTTACTAGATGCACCTTTGGCAGTTGAGTCTGTGTGGATGGGTCTCTATCAGCTTTGCACATCTGGAGAATGCAATTTTTCTCCATTCTTCTTCACAAAACTGCTAAAGCTCTGTCAGATTGCATGGGCATTGTGAGTGAAGAGCCCTTTTCCAAGTCCAGCCACAAATTCTCAGTTGGATTGAGGTCTGGACTCTGACTTGGCCACTCCAGGACAGGAATTTTGTTGTTTTTAAGCAATTCCCATGTAGCTTTGTCTTTATGCTTGGGATCGTTGTCTTGCTGGAAAACAAACCTTCTTCCAAGTCACAGTTCTCTTGCAGACGACATCAGGTTTTCCTCCCAGATTTCCCTGTATTTTGCTGTATCCGTTTTACCCTCTACCTTCACAAGCCTTCCAGGGCCTGCAGCAGTGAAGCATCCCCACAGCACGATGCAGCCACCACCATGCTTCATGGTAGGGATGGCGTGTCTTTGATGATATGCAGTGTTTAGCTTTCGCCAAACATGGCGCTTAGTCTGATGGCCAAAAGGCTCAGTTTTGGTGTCATCAGACCACAGAACCTTCTTCCAGCTGACTTCAGAGCCTCCCACGTGCCTTCTAGCAAATTCTAGCCCAGATTTCATGTGAGCTTTTTCAACAGTGGCTTTCTCTTTGCCACTCTCCCATAAAACTGTGATCGGGCAACAGTTGTACCACAATCTTTCCCACCTCAGCCACTGAAGCCTGTAACTCTTCCAGAGTTGTCACAGGTCTCTTGGTGGCCTCCATCACTGGTCCTCTTCTTGCACGGTCACTCAGTTTTTGAGGATGTTCTGCTGTAGGCAGATTTACAGCTGTGCCATAATCTTTCCATTTCCTGATGATTAAGTGTACGCCAAGGGTTATTCAGTGACTAGGAAATGTTCTTGTATCCATCTCCTGACTTGTGCTTTTCAATAACATTTTTGCAGAGTTGCTTGGAGTATTCTTTTGTCTTGGTGTAATTTTTGCCAGGGTACTGACTCACCAGCAGTCAGACCTTCCAAATACAGGTGTATTTTTACTACAATCAATTGAAACACCCTGTCTGCACACAGGTATGGTAGAAATATTTAAAGCTAGTGTGTGATTCTGGGGCAGCTGAATTTAAGACTGCTGATGTGAGTAGAGAATAACCTTGGATAATAAGTGCAGTACCAGGAACTCCAATAAACAAGATACTAGACTCCTGGAACCAGGAGGGAGGACATGTCTGGGGGTAAATTATGAGTCCTGATAACAGGGAACAAAGAGGGCTGTTAGACTCATGCTAAGAGATAATTGACATGTCTTTTAAATGACTAATCATGTACTGACTGCAGGATGCCAAACGAAGTTATTTGTCTTGCTGTATAAATATGAGCTTTGTATAACCCAAAAAACCAGAGCTCTGCTGCAGACTCTCCATGATATCATCTCAACAAACTTAAAACAAAACTCGAAGTCGCTCTGGTGTTCTTAGTATTTCCAAGGGAACAGGTCTCCGAAAACAGATCTCCATTTAACTAGTTATGTGACTTCTAAAACCAATTGGCCACACCAGTGATGATTTGGTGTGTCATATTAAAGGGGTTGAATATTTATGATATTTATTCAATCAATCATTCTGTGTTTATTATTTGTAATTAATTTAGATCACTTTGACACAAAAGAGTCTTTCTCTGTTGATCAGTGTCAAAAAAACCTGAGTTAAATCCACTGTGATTCAATGTTGCAAGACTGATGCATCATCAATAACTCTCTGAGACGTGAAGCGAGATATCGGCTTTTATTGCAGCAATTGACCACCATGCTACATCCTGGAGACTGAGGGCCGGGCTCAGGCCCCAATCGCCTTTATACCGGGGTCTGTGGGAGGAGCCACAGGAGCAGTCAGCGGGGGCGTGTCCAGACAGGTATATGTAGTTCATCACAAAGACAATACAGCATGAAAATTTCTAAGAGAAGGGTGAACACATTTTATAGGCACTGTAAACACGAGGAAATCTGCAGATGCTGGAAATTCAAGCAACACACACAAAATGCTGGTGGAACACAGCAGGCCAGGCAGCATCTATAGGGAGAAGCACTGTCAATGAACAACAATACACACAAAATGCTGGTGGAACACAGCAGGCCAGACAGCATCTATAGGGAGAAGCACTGTCAATGAACAACAACACACACAAAATGCCGGTGGAACACAGCAGGCCAGGCAGCATCTATAGGGAGAAGCACTGTCGACGAACAACAACACACACAAAATGCTGGTGGAACACAGCAGGCCAGGCAGCATCTATAGGGAGAAGCACTGTCGACGAACAACAACACACACAAAATGCTGGTGGAACACAGCAGGCCAGGCAGCATCTATAGGGAGAAGCACTGTCAATGAACAACAACACACACAAAATGCTGGTGGAACACAGCAGGCCAGGCAGCATCTATAGGGAGAAGCGCTGTCGACGTTTCGGACCGAGACCCTTCGCCAGGACACCTGTGTGTGACACAGCATTCTACCAGCATTTTGTGTGTGTTGCTTATAGGCACTGTATGTAGTTTGATAATAAATTTACCTTTAATTTGTGATTTTTTTACTTTAACACATGTAAATGTATATAGTGAATAAAGTTGATCCTAGATCTTTACAAATTCCACAGCTGACACATTGAGCAATAGCCCAGAACTCAAACTACAAGTCCAGTAATGTTACGAATGCACTCCCACAGCACCATTGCCCTGTATAGACACCTCCTGTGTTACCACTGTTTGTACAGCTGTCTGATTGAATTGCATTCCTCTAAAGCAGGCATTTCAAACCAACACCAGCTACAATGCAAGGCTCGTGTTTGATACAAATCGCAGTTTAAATTCTATTTAGGACCAATACTGAGGGATGTGGAATTTTGCATGTTGAGGAAATTAAGTAATGTCAGAATAATCCTCTGGACTTCCCTACTGAATCCACTTTGCCTTTGTTATGCAACAACTCGGAATCTGCTGGTGAAAGTTAACCCGTCTCGTAATAATGCAGCGTGCATTTTTTATAATCCTGATTGTTACTGGAAGAAGCCACATGGCCATATTTCAAATTCACAGGATTTGACACGAGTTGGAATGCTGCATGGGCTTCCAGACTTGGAATTTTTCATGTTGGGTGTTAACTATATAGGAGGGGTCGATTCAGTCATCATCAAGCCTGTAATACTTTAAATAAACGTTCTCTGATATCTAGAATTGTTTGTTTCAGACTGAAATGGGAAGTGCATTTATTACACAAATCTTTCCAACTTGCACTATTGATAGACTTGGGAGAATTGTTTAAAAATGACTATTTTGTCAAAATGATTATGTTTGGGTGCATTTTTATTTTTCAGTTTGGATTTTCCCACCTGTTGGGACAGACATCTTATTAATGATAAGGTTATCAGGGCCAGCCTAAATATGCATAAAAAGTCAAAATAAATGTACATTATTATCAAAGTATGTATGCATTGCCATTTCTGCATTGAGATTCGTTTTCTTGCAGGCATTTACGGGATATAAAGGGAAACAATAGAATTTATGAAAACTATAATCACTGATAAATAGCCAATGTGCAAAAGAATCTAGTGAGTTCTGCCGAAGGGTCTTGGCCCAAAACATCGACTGCACGCTTTTCCATAGATGCTGCCTGGCCTGCTGAGTTCCTCCAGCATTTTGTGTGTGTTGTGCAATAGAGGGGATTGTGCAAATAAAATAAGTAGAAAAATAATGTTGAGAACTTGAGCTGTGGAGACCTTGCAAGTAATTTTGGGAAGTTAAACAAGAGTTGGACATACACAATGAATTGGCAGAACCCTTGAGAGTGTTGTAAAACAGCGTTCAATCAGGGTACAAGTACATGTACGGCATATGAGCAGCACGGTAGTGTGGTGTAATCACTTTCCAGTGCAGCACTCACCGATCGGGGTTCGATTCCCGCCACTGTCTGTAAGGAGCTTGTACGTTCTCCTCGTGACCGCGTGGGTTTGCTCCCATGTTCCAAAGCTGTACGAGTTGGTGAGGGTTGGTGAGTTGTGGGCACGCTACACTGGTGCCAGAAGCATGGCGACATTTGTGGGCTGCACCCAGCACATCCTCGGGTTGTGTTACACAGACATATAGAAAACCTACAGCACAACACAGGCCCTTTGGCCCACAAGCATGTCCTTACCTGAGAAACTACCTAGGGTTACCCATAGCCCTCCATTTTTCTGAGCTCCATTCACCTGCCCAGGAATCTCTTAAAAGACCCTGTCGTATCTGCCTCCACCATTGATGTATGTTTCCATGTACACCTGACAAATCAAACTCAGCTTTCTTTCTTTCCTAATCTTTCTCTCTGTTGTTCTTTTACACATGCCCCCGAAAGTGGTGACAGGCCAATAAGAAGGCGTTGGGCCTGCTCACCTCCATCAGCTGAGATGCTGAGTACGAGGACTGCGGAGACTGCACTTCGAGTAGCGTGCGCATTTGCGGTTGCTGTCCTATGGAAAGGACGTAACCAAACTCGAGAGGATGCCGAAAAGATTCATGAGGATGTTGTATCAGGGCTGGAGGGCTTGAGTTGTAAGGATGGACTGGAACTGCTTTCCCTGGAGTGAAGGAGGCGGAGGGATGACCTTGGAGAGGTTTAAAACATAATGAGAGGAATGGAGAGGAAACCTCTGTATTCAATTGGAAAGAAAGATTGAGAAACCAAAGATGATTGACTTTACAGTAAAACACATCTCTCACCTGCCTGACAGAATTGGTCAGCAAACTCCACCCATGTATTAACGGGAGGGGTAGAATTTGCCAATAGTACTGTAAAGCCTATGAATATGTAAAGTGGTTAGACCCTCTCTTTGAAGATGGACGAGATGCCCGTAGACAAATTTCAGTCACCAGTTAAATCTTTATCCAAGACCACAGGACTGGTCTTCACGCACGGTGAATATGATGATTAATATCTCCAGGGAGGTCAGGAGTAGATTGGGAATCATTGTTACATGTATGGTTCAGTCCTGGTCGCCTCATTATAGAAAGGAGGTGGAAGTTTTAGAGAGGGTGTAGAGGAGATTTACCAGAATGCTGCCTGGATTGGAGAACAAGCCTTATGAAGAAAGGTTGAGATAACTAGGGATTTTCGCTTTGGAGCAAGGAGGGTAAGAGGTGATCTGACGGAGGTGTATAAGATTATGAGGGGCACAGTTAGATCGGACAGCCATTCAAGGGTCTCCGCTCAAAACGTTGACTGTTTATTCAATTCCATCGGTGCTGCTTGACCTGCTGAGCTCCTCCAGCATTCTGTGAGTGTTGCTCTGGATTTCCAGAATCTGCAGAGTTTCTCGTGTTTACGGGCAGTCAGTGCCTTTTTCCCAGGGCAGTCGTTGCCAATATTTAAATGAACAGAGGAAAGTTTAGGGGAGATGCTAGAAGTGGGTTTTATTCTTACACACAGAAAGTGGTGTAAGGAGTTTGTATGTACTCCTAATGGCCGTGTGGGTTTCCTCCCACATCCCAAAGACGTACCGGTTAGGAAGCTGTGAGGATGCTATGTAGATGTGGGTGACACTTGCGGGCTGCCCCCAGCACATTCTCGGACTGTGTTGGTTGTTGCTGCAAAAAGACACATTTCACCGTACATGTGACAGAGTTAGTCTTACCTTCTTGGTGAATCTTTACTGATCTTTGCCTCTGTTCAAAGAGGTGTCATCGATGAGTGGGTGATTGTGGCGATTTTTAGTAAGAGCTGAAACTTGTTTATTTGAATATTTGTCACTGTCTCTTATTGCACTCATGATGATTCACACCCAAGTGACATTAAACCACACAGATTCCAGAAGATAGTGAAGCCCAATTTAACCGTGCAAAGAGTAACAACTACAGCTTTTTATATAACCTTGATTTCCTAAGAACCCAACTGAAACTTCCACCGCTTTGTGTAGACAGGCGCTGTAGCGTAGTGGTTAGCACAACGGTTTACGGTATCAGCGACCCGGGTTCATTTCCCGCCACTGCTTGTAAGGAGTTTGTTTCCTCTGGATACTCTGCTTTCCTCCCACAACCCAACGAACGGCATGCCGGTTGGTAGGTTAATTGGTCATTGTAAATTGCCCTATGATTAGGCTCGGGTTAAATGGGGGGTTGCTGGGCACAGCTCAAAGGGGCCGAAGGGGCAATCCCACACTGTATCTCAATAAAAAATAAAATATCAGGTGATTCTGCTGGTGATAAATGGTCGAATTACAAACCCTACCACTGTTATACAGCAGAAACAGAGCACACAAACCATTGGCAACTCTTCATCAGTATCAGATCATTGTGTCTGTTCTCCATTCAATCATTCCAACTTAACTCTCCTGCTGCCTTCTCCCCATAACGCTTAACCCTCGTACCAATAAGGGATCTATCGACCCCTGCCTTAAATACAGGAGAGCTTATTGTCATTCTTCAGTACGTGAGTGTGAAGGAGAACAAAATGATTTTACAGCATAAAAAAAAAAGCAAAGAATACAATAAAACCAAAAAAAATATATAAATATAAAAGCAAAACACAATGTACAAGTTACTACTGTTATATACCCAGCAACACACACAAAATGCTGGAGGAACTCAGCAGGCCAGGCAGCCTCTGTGGAAATGATTAAACAGTCGACGTTTCGGCCAAAACTCTTCATCAGAACACCAAGAGCTGGGATCCATTTCAGGGTGAATTCCAGGAAGATACCAATGGGCAATGCAGAATGATCACCAAGAAGTGGGATGAGCAGCTTTGAACTGGTGGCAATATTGAGTGTTCCTCAAGCTTGCTTTGAGTTCTCTGGGCCAGGCCAGTATCCGAAAGGAGTCAGTGGGAGTGTGGCAATTTTCCAAGGAAATTTTAGGAATCCCTTTGAATCCTTTAGGGATACAACCAACTGCAGATGCTGGAGTCTGGAGCAACACATAATCTGTTGGAGGAACTCTGGTGCTTGATGCACTGAGCACCTCCAGCAGATGGTTTGTTGCTTGAATCTTTTGCTCTGTCAGTCCACCTACTTTGACCCCTGATTGTATGTAGTGATGCGATGTGTATGTAGTGGTGGGGGTGGGTTAATGGGTGGAGCTGATGGCTTGGGGGAAAGTACCTGCTTTTGAGTCTAGTGGCTGCTGTCTGGCTTCTTCCCTGATGGGAGTGGGACAAACAATTATACGCAGAGCAAGACACACAAAATGCTGGAGAACACGGCAGCTCGGGCAGCATCTACTGAAATGAATAAACAGTCGACTTTTCAGGCCGAAACCCTTCTTCTGGACTGGAATGGAAGGGGGAAGCTGAGGGGAGGGGAAAGAGGACCAGCTAGAATGTGATTGGTGACGCCAGGTGGGTGGGAAAGGTTAAGGGCTGGGGAGGAAGGAATCTGACAGTGGACCAGAGGAGAAAGGGGAGGAGGTTGGGACCCCAAGGGAAGTGACAGGCAAGTGAGGAGAAGAGGTAAGAGGCCAGAGTGGGGAGTAGAAGAAGAGGGAAGGAGGGAAACAAGAATTACTGGAAGGAGAAATTGATATTCACGCTATCAGGTTGGAGGCTACCCGGACGGAATATGAGGTGTTGCTTCTCAGCCTGATGGTGGCTGCATCATGTCTCACCTCTGGAGACAAACTGTCTATCAATTCCCATGGCCATCTTGACTGTACCTCCTCCCACACCATCTCCTGGAAAAATGCTACTCCCTTTCCTCAGTTTCCTCCTCTCTTCCACATCATTTCCCAGGATGAGGCCTTCCTTTCCAGGATGTCAGAGATGTTGTCCTCCTTCAAAGAACGGGGGTTCCCCTGGCTCCACCACTGATCTGCTGTCACCCGCATCTCCTCCATTTCCGGGACACTTACGTTTTGTCCTCACCTACCACCCCCTGAGCCTCCACATCCCGCACTTCAATCTCTACACCTTCCTCCATCTTTAACGGGACCCCCCCCCCTCCCCAGCACTCTCTGCTTTCTGCAGGGATCGCTCCCTCCACTCATCCCCCTCCTGGCACACACCATTGAAAGCCACAGCGATGCTCCACCTGCCCGTTCACCTCCCCCCTCACCTCCATTCAGGACCCCCATCAGACCTCCCAGGCGAGGCAACACTTCACCTGCGAATCTATCGATGCCACCGGTTGTATCCTGGTGCTCCCGACGCGGCTTTCTCTACTGGTGAGACCCAATGCAAATGCTTGAGCGAGCACCTCCGCTCCATCTACCGAAGTGGGATTTCCCAGCGGCCAAGCATTTTAATTCCTGTCCTCCTTCCCGAGTTCCTGTGGGAGGGAACCCAGGCAGTCAAGTGAGAACATAAAAATGTTCAGAGACGCTCTTCTGCACACCACTGTTGTAACGTGTGGTTATGTGAGTTACTGTCACCTTCCTGTCAGCTCGAACCAGTCTGGCCATTCTCCTCTGACCTCTCCCATTAACAAGGTGTTTTCACCCACAGAACTGATGCTCACTGGATGTTTAAAAATTTTTTTTGCACCACTCTCTGTAAACTCTAGAGATTGTTGTGTGTGGAAATCCCAGGAGATCAGGAGTTTTTGAGATACCCAAACCACCCCATCTGGCACCAACAATCATTCCATGGTCGAGTCACTTAGATCACATTTCTTCCCCATTCTGATGTTTGGTCTGAACAACAACTGAACCTCTTGACCATGTCTGCGTGCTTTTATGCTCTGAGTTGCTGCCACACCATTGGCTGATCAGATAAAATGTTTTTATTTGTTTGCAGATACAGCATGAGACAGGCCCTTCAGTTCTAATGAACCGTGCTGCCCAGCAACCCACCGATTTAACCCTCGCCTAACCACAGGGCAGTTTTTGGGCTGTAAGAGGAAACTGGAGAAATCGCACACTTTCTACAGGGAGAGGGTGCAGAGGACGCCAGGACTGAACTCCCCATCCTGACCTCCTGAGTGTAACAGGAACACACTAACCGCTACACTTCCGTGTTGTCTCCGTTCGATACACAGACCCGTCCCACCCCGACGAAAGAGTTGCCTCTCAGGTCCTTTTTCAATCTTTCTTTCAATTTACGCCCATGCCCTCTGGATTTAGACTTCCTAATGACTATGATCGTTCACCTTATGAATGTCCTCATTACTTTATGACTCTCTGTAAGGAAGGTTACCCCTATAACCTGAGGTATCTCAGCATCACTTATCCTTATATACCCTCAATCCCCCTCAACCACCAGGCTCCTGAACCAGGGCACATAACTTCACTCACCTCAACACTATCCAGTAGCACTTACATCCACAGTGATGAAGTGTCTTGAGAGGTTGGTGATTAAACACATCAGCTCCCATCAAGAAATCGGTACTTTTTTACATTCTACCTGGTCTTGTTTTAAAATTCAACCTTTTTGGACAAATTTAAGAGTGGTATTGGAACACAACTTCCACATAACCCAATATTATTTTTACTAGGTGATACTGAAGGGATAAAACCGCAACCTAAATTGAACAAATATCAGAAAGAATTTATAAAAATTGCATTGGCAGTAACCAAAAAGGCTATTGCAGTTACTTGGAAATCGGATTCGTACTTAAGTATAGATCGTTGGAATAATGAAATTTTTAGCTGCATTCCACTTGAAAAAATTACTTATAATTTAAGGAATAAATATGGCACATTTCTGAGAGTTTGGCACCCTTATTTACAAAAGATAGGATTATATATATAGGTGCTCTGAAGATAAACTTATTGGTCCTCTGGGGAAAGAAACAAATACATATATTAAAGCTATTTTGAACTCCATGGAGCACGTGGGGATCTTCCGATATCCAGGCATTCTCTCTTTCTTTTTTTTCTTTTTTTTAGATAGGGATGTTAAGGGGGGAGGGGTGATATCAAATTATTCTATTATTCCATTCATTCTATGTAACTATCTTAAAAATTGAATAAAAAAAATTAAACAAAAACACATCAGCTCCTGCCTGAGAGGTGACTTGGATCCGCTCCAATTTGCCTACCAGAGCAAAAGGTCCACAGCAGATGCCATGTCAGTGGCTCTTCACCCTGACCTGCAGCACCTGGACAGCAAAGATGCACACACCAGGGTGTTCTTCATCGACTGCAGCTCAGCATTCAATACCATCATCCCCTCAAAACTAACCAATAAGCTTCAAGACCGTCATCCCAATACCTCCTTGTGCAATTGGATCCTCGATTTCCTCACTTTCAGGCCCCAGTCAGTTCAGATTGGCAACACCATCTCCTCCACAATCTCCATCAGCACAGAAGCACCACAAGGCTGGGTGCCCAGCCCCCTGTTCCACTCACTTGCGACTGTGGCTAAGCTCAGTTCCAGTGCCATATTCACGTTTGTTGTCGACACCACGGTTGTGGGCTGCATCACAAGTGGCGATGAGTCAGCACACAGGAGGGAGACTGAAAATTTGGCTGAGTGGTGTCATAACAACCACCTCTCTCTCAACCACAGCAAGACCAAGGAAGTGATTGTAGACTTCAGGAGAGGGAAACCAGGGGTCTCGTTGGAGGGTCAGAGGTTAGCAGCTTTGAATTCCTGGGTGCTACTATTTCAGAGGATCTGTCCATCTGCATGAAATGCTGTTGTAGGAAAACAGCATCCGTCATCTGAGACCCTCACCACCCAGGCCGTGCTCTCTTCTCACCGCTACAGACAGACAGACATACTTTATTGATCCCGAGGGAATTTGGGTTTCGTTACAGCTGCACTAACCAAGAATGGTGTAGAAATATAGCAATATAAAACCATAATAAATAAATAATAAGTTAATCATGCCGTGGAAATAAGTCCAGGACCAGCCTATTGGCTCAGGGTGTCTGACCCTCCGAGGGAGGAATTGTAAAGTTTGATGGCCACAGGCAGGAATGACTTCCTATGACGCTCAGTGTCACATCTTGGTGGAATGAGTCTCTGGCTGAATGTACTCCTGCGCCTAACCAGTACATTATGGAGTGGATGGGAGTCATTGTCCAAGATGGCATGCAACTTGGACAGCATCCTCTTTTCAGACACCACCGTCAGAGAGTCCAGTTCCACCCTCACAACATCATTGGCCTTATGAATGAGTTTGTTGATTCTGTTGGTGTCTGCTACCCTCAGCCTGCTGCCCCAGCACACAACAGCAAACATGATAGCATTGGCCACCACAGACTCGTAGAACATCCTCAGCATCGTCCGGCAGATGTTAAAGGGCCTCAGTCTCCTCAGGAAGTAGAGACAGCTCTGATCCTTCTTGTAGACAGCCTCAGTGTTCTTTGACCAGTCCAGTTTATTGTCAATTCATATCCCCAGGTATTTGTAATCCTCCACCATGTCCACAGGGACCCCTTGGATGGAAACAGGGGTCACTGGTGCCTTAGCCCTCCTCAGGTCCACCACCAGCTCCTTAGTCTTTTTCACATTAAGCTGCAGATGATTCTGCTCGCACCATGTGACAAAGTTTCCCACTGTAGCCCTGTACTCCGCCTCATCTCCCTTGCTGATGCATCCAACTATGGCAGAGTCATCAGAAAACTTCTGAAGATGGCAAGACTCTGTGCAGTAGTTGAAGTCCGAGGTGTAGATGGTGAAGAGAAAGGGAGACAGGACAGTCCCCTGTGGAGCCCCAGTGCTGCTGACCACTCTGTCTGACACACAGTGTTGCAAGCGCACGTACTGTGGTCTGCCAGTCAAGTAATCAATAATCCACGACACTAGGGAAGCATCCACCTGCATCACTGTCAGCTTCTCACCAGTAGAGCAGGGCGAATGGTGTTGAACGCACTGGAGAAGTCAAAAAACATGACCCTCACAGTGTTCGCCGGCTTGTCCAGGTGGGCGTAGACACAGTTCAGCAGGTAGACGATGGCATCCTCAACTCTTAGTCAGGGCTGGTAGGCGAACTGGAGAAGGTCTAAGTGTGGCCTAACCATAGGCCGGAGCTGTTCTAGAACAAGTCTCTCCAGGGTCTTCATGATGTGGGGGGGGGGGGGGGGGTCAATGCCACCGGTCTGTAGTCATTGGAGCCACTGGGGTGCGGCGTCTTCGGTACAGGGATGAGGCAGGACATCTTCCACAGCACAGGAACCCTCTGGAGACTCAGGCTCAGGTTGAAGACATGGTGAAGTTCTCCGCATAGCTGGGGGGCACATGCTTTGAGCACCCTGGGGCTGACACCATCAGGTAAAAGGTACAGGAGCCTCAGAACTCGCACCACCAGGTTCAATATCGGTTACTACACTTCAACCATCAGGCTCTTGAATAGAAGGGGGGATAACTGCACTCATTTGCCCATCATTGAGCTATGATCTCACCAATGATCTCACTTGAAGGACATTTTATCTCATGTTCTTCTTATCTATTGCTATTTGTTTAATTTGCATTTGCACAGTTTGTTGTTTTCTGCACTCTGGCTGATTTTTCACGGATCCTGTTATAAGTACTATTCTAGTTTTGCTGAGTGCGGCCACAGGGAAATGAATCTCAGGACTGAGAATGGTGGCATACATGTACTTTGATAATAACATTTATTTTGAACTTTTGAAATAATTTAATTGGTGATTATATTTGGCTTCATGTAGGAACTGCTTTGCGCAAAATTCGAGCAGTACTGATAATTCCTACCCCCACGCTGGGGTTCCTTGTTGCTGCAAAAATCACGCTGCCCTGTTAAACATACGTGGCTGGTTGTAATTTGGGAATTGCAATAAAGGCTGAGAAAGGGGCAAATGCAACTCGTTTCTTCACGAGTAATGAATACTTGCAGCAGCTCCAGTTTTAATTTTGTTTGTATTTACCTGCTGTATCCTTGGAGTTCGTCGCCTAGGTGTTAAATAAAACCGGTTAGTACTTTCCCACCGGACTGCCGGCCTCTGTCACACAACCTCCCGACGCCAGATGGCAGCAGGGCGCAATGTCGAGCCCCGGTTCACAGCCACCCTGCATCGTTACGTCATTGTCAGGCACAGGTCCCGCCTTCACCGAGCTCTTATTGGCTGCGTAATCCCGTTCGCGGCAGCTGACATTCCCACAGGGAGGCGCTTCCGTCAATCACAGGAAGGTTGACGTAATGCCCAAGGAGAAGCGGCCGGCGTTGTTAGTTTGCTCGCCGCTTTGAGATTGAGAATTTAATATTTTTTGTTGCGATTCCTCCTCTGCATTTGGATCTGGGCTCCCCGGCGGCGCATTAGCTCGCATGCACTTTGCCGGGAGGAGATTGCGGGTAGTTCGAGGCCAAATCTAGCAGGACCGGGACCGGGACCGGGAGCCCGGAGCGCTCGGCTGTCTGTCATGGGCTTGGAGTGTTGTGACACATCGGCTACAATTGTATCCGCCCGCCGCCAGCTGTAACCTTGTTGCCGCCGCTCCCCACTTCCTGAGCTTCTGTCTTTCCATCAAGGTAACGGTGTGGGGATGGAGGGATGGAGGGTTGGGGGGAGGAGGGTGTGTGTGTGTGTGTCTCTATGAGCGGGGGGTGGGGAGAAGGGGATGGGGAATTGCATTTTATCTGAGTGAATTTGTATTGATGCGAATGGGAGAGGATGGGCGTGTGGGGGTATTCTGAATTGAAAGGTGTAGGGGTGTGTGTGTTTGTGGGTGCTGGGGAAGATGAAGTTGATTGTGTGTGGGGGTGAAGTGAAAGGAGGTTTAATTGGAAAGGGGCCTTAATTGTATTTGTGTGTGGGGGTGAAGTGAAAGGGGGTTTAAATGGAAAGGGGCCTTAATTGTATTTGTGTGTGGGGGTGAAGTGAAAGGGGGTTTAAATGGAAAGGGGCCTTAATTGTATTTGTGTGTGGGGGTGAAGTGAAAGGGGGTTTAAATGGAAAGGGACCTTAATTGTGTTTGTGTGTGGGGGGTGAAGTGAAAAGGGGGTTTAATTGGAAAGGAGGCTTAATTGTATGTGTTGGGGTTAAAGTGAAAGGGGATTGAATTGTGTTTGGGGATGAATGAAAATGGGGTTTAATTGGAAAGGGGGCTTAATTGTATGGGGTTGAAGTGAAAGGGGGTTTAATTGTGTGTGTGGGGTGAAGTGAAAGGGGATTGAATTGTGTGTGGGGGTGAATGAAAAGGGGTTTAATTGGAAAGGGGGCTTAATTGTATGTGGGGGTGAATGAAAGGGGGTTTAATTGTGTGTGGGGGTGAAGTGAAAGGGGATTGAATTGTGTGTGGGGATGAATGAAATGGGGGTTTAATTGGAAAGGGGGCTTAATTGTATGTGGGGGTGAATGAAAGGGGGTTTAATTCTGTGTGGGGGTGAATGAAAGAGGGTTTAATTGTGTGAGGGTGAGATGAAAGGGGGTTTAATTGTTTGGGGTAAAGTAAAAGGGGGTTTAATTGAGGGTGGGGGCAAAGTGAAGGGGGGTTTAATTGAGTGGGGGTGAAGTGAAAGGGGGTTAATTGTATGTGTGCTGGTAAAGCGAAGGGGTGTTTAATTGAGAGTGAATTGAAAGGGGTTTAATTGTGTGTGTCTAGGGGTTAAAGTGAAAGGGGTTTTATCTGGGGTGAACTGGTGGGGTTAATTTTGTCAGTGTATAGTGAAAGGTGGTTTAATTGTGTTTGGAGTGAATTGAAAGGGAGTTGGGGTTGGGTGTGTGTCGGTGGGGGGGGGGGAGTTCGGGAGTGTGGGTGGCCTTGTCTCCGGTGTATTGGTTCGGTGGTTTGGATGTTGAAGAGAGAATGGGTCGCTCTGGGGGGTGAACGACGCGGGTTGGGGAGTTGGGTGGTAATACCGGAGGAGGGGATCGGATGCGTGATAATCCACGAGTGCTGAAAAGCATGAAGGATGAAGGGAAGGGGCGGGTGGGTTACCGGGGCCTAAAGAGTGCACTGACGGGGTCTTTAAGCCCCCTCCCCCCAAACACACCTCATCCGAAGTCGTAACATGGGATCGCACTGGGTAACTCACTCCCCCAGAGGTTAACTGGTTTATTTAAAACTTTATTTTAACTGAGTCAGATTATGTTCAAGTAGTCACTCTCCATCCGAGAAAAATTCGAATACCGAGGAGTTAATTCTCTAGTGAAAGGCGAGTTGGTCCTGTTTAATTTTGGAGCAGATTGGGAGTGAGCGGCCACGTCCGAGATCGGCCGTGCTGGCGGATTCTGTGCGCACCGGGAGACTGAAACGGCTCCTCTGTCTGTCTCACTGCAGATCAAGGGCGTGTACTCTTCCAGCCATTCGGTTCTCACTGGTACTGAAGTGACTCTAAAATGCAGCTTTAAAAATCTTACGTGTAACATAGTATGCTTTTATTTTCTGCTCGTTATCGTGCGTGTGAGGCAGGAGGGCTGAATATTTCAGTGGATGTTTGCGGGATCCGGCCCTGAGCTTGAAGTGTGGGAGGGGGACGGATTCCGAATGCTTTTTTTGGAAGCGCTGGGCTGTTTTGAATCTCACCGCAGCTCTGATCGGGCAGCCATGTTTGCGGTGTCACAAATTGGGAAAGTAATCACGACAGCGCGCTGATGGATTTGTGCGAGAGTGTGTGTGTGAGGGGGAGAGAGAGAGAGTGACTTGCTAACACGTCCCTTCGCGATCTCCGATGCAGGGGCTGCCCGCTGCGAGTCCGAGCGAGATGTCTGGGGCGTCAGTCAAAGTGGCGGTCCGCGTGAGACCCTTCAACTCCCGGGAGATCAGCAAGGAGTCCAAGTGCATCATCCAGATGCAAGGCAGCTCCACCAGTAAGTGAACCCGGCCGCCTCGGCTCGGCTCGGCTCGGCGCCCCTTGTCTGTGCCACACTGCAGATACAATCACAAGGCTGGTTTCCAGCGAGCAGGAACCTCCTTCCTTTGTGGAACGTTAACTCTGTTGCAATACTCTTATCAGCAGCATTTATCCTTAGTATGTCCCCTACAACGGCAATCTTTCAGGGGTTATACGTGGGATTTTGTTTAAAAATGTGTATGTTGAAAAGCTTAGAGAGGATCTGGAGAAGATGTTTTCCTATGATAAGTGAGGGATGAGAAGGTATTTTTTTTAAGCCAGAGGTCGTTAGTATGTCTCCCACAATGGCAATCTTTCAGGAGTTTATACACAAGACTTGTTTTTAAAGAATGTATAGATTATTGAAAAGCCTGGGCAGTGGATGCGGTGAAAATATTCCCTCTAGTAAGTGAGACTAGGACCAGAGGGCACAGATTCAGAATGGAGGAATGTCCGTTTAGATCAGAGATTAAAAGCAGTTTTTTAAACCAATGGGTGGTGAATCGTTGCCATGGATGGCTGCAGAAGCCCGGCCATTGAGTATATTTAAAGTGGAGGCTGATCGGGTTTTGGCTAGTCAGGGTGTCAAATGTTATGAGGTGGAGGCAGGAGAATGGGATTGAGAGGAATAATAAATCAGCCATGATGGAGCAGAAAATGGCCTAATTCTGCACCTATGTCTTATGTAAAGAGTTTGCACTAATTTAGTGGAGTTGCAAATTAATTTGCTATCTTATTTATTAAAGTGGCAGTCATATTTAATTTGTGGCAGTCTTGTGATATTTTAGGTGTTACAAGCAGACAATACAGTGTTTGGAGCAAATTAGTTCAAACGTCAACATTTTTGACATCAGAAATGGTGATAATTTGCTTTCTGATGGGAATCCGGAAAGGAGACATGTTGCTGTGGTTATGTTAATCATTTATACTGAGTGTATCAATGTTCTGTTTAAAAATACGTAATGACAACCCAAGACTAATCCAAATGACATCAAAAATGATGATGAATTCCTTTCTGATTGGAAAGGAAACATCTTGTGTTAATTATTTATGTATTCTTGCAAGAAATGCACTCAATGGCCATTTTATTAGGTACAGTTGTACACCTGCTCGTTAATGCAGTTATCTAATCAGCCAATCATGTGGCAGCAACTCAATGCATAAAAGCATTAATTTTCTATCTTATCTCTTAAAATGGTATTGGTATTTAATTTGTGGTGGTCTTGTGATATTTACGGACACGGTCAAGAGGTTCAGTTGTTGTTCAGGCCGAACAACAGAGTGAGGAAGAAATGTGATCTAAGTGACTTTGACAGTGGAATGATTGTTGGTGCCAGATGGGGAGGTTTGAGTATCTCAGAAACTGCTGATCTGTTGGGATTTTCATGCACATCTGTCTCTAAAGTTTACAGAGAATGGTGGGGAAAAACACATAGAAAAAATCTAGTGAGTGGCAGTTCTGTCAGCGAAAATGGTTTGCTAATGAGAGAGGTCAGAGAATGGCCAGACTGGTTCAAGCTGACAGAAGATGACAGTAACTCGAGTGATCACATGTTACAAATGGCGTAAAGAAGAGCATCTCTGAATGCACATCATGTCAAACCTTGAAGTGGATGTGGTGTAGCTGCCGAAGACCACGAACATACATTCAATCAAGAGAAAATCTGCAAATCCAAGCAATACACAGGGAATGCTGGAGGATCTCAGCAGGCCAGGCAGCATCTGTGGGAAAGAGTGTAGTTGATATTTCGGGTCGAGACCCTTCCCAACGAACACTTTTTCTATCGATGCAGCCTGGCCTGCTGAGTTCCTCCAGCATTTTCTGTGTGTAACATACATACAGTGGCCACTTTATTAGATACAGGAGATACCTAATAAAGTGGCCACTGGGTGTATGCATATCAGAAATACTAGCACTCACACTAACTTGCATCTGAAAGAGTTTTCTTTCAGCTCTATCTTTTTGTTTTTTGTTGCCCCTCTTTTATGGTAATTATCAATTTGCATTTTAAATGTGCAGTTATTACATCCACCGAAATTGCATGTTCCAAGAAATGTTTATAAAATTTGTTTTGCAGTATTCATTGGGAATATATTTTGTCAGAATAGTGCTTGCACAGCCAACATTTGTAAATGAGTGCCATCTAAAGTTGTGTTTTAATGTAGTATGTAATGTTGATATAATGCTATCTGGAATTGTTTTGATTCATGCGTGTGTGTGTGTGTGTGTGCTCGTGTGCATTCACTGAGCATTTTCCTGTGCCGATCGAATATTCCGAACATATTTAATTTTGTGCTGACTGAGCTGGTGGGCGGGGGGTGGGGGGGAACTGGATTTGCTTCATCCGTTCGGCGTAGATTATCCAAATGACTATTATTTTAATCCTGAACATAATAATGCAGAATGTAATACTGCATTAGCGCAAAAATAAGTTTTGATATTTTCCCTAATCTTTAACATAATAATGTTAAAGATTAGGAAATGTATCAAAATTTATTTTTTGCATTGAAATGGAAGCACGTAAAATATCCTATTAAGGCGGATATATTCTGCTGTGAGGAAGGTCATTATTAATATTGAAAGAACGAAACGGAGGCATGTTGGCTGGAAGCCTGGTGACTGGATCTGACTGCATCTCTGCAAGTGATGTAAACTGATGCACGTCTCGTCAGGGTGGGAGAAGAATACCTGACGGGATCTTTGATGTGCTTTACTGAAAGATTTGAAGCTAAGGAATCTTTTGTGTCGTGCTGTATTACCGATTATTTTCACTTAGGAGTTCTTACTGTTTAATCTGTAGCCCAAGAGCTGTAAGGTTTCCTCCTTCACTGGATGTACTGAAAGACTGAGTGGTTATTTTTCTTTTAGTATTTGAATTCTTGCTCCAGTCAAAGTCAGGTCTGTTGCCATCTGCGCAAGTGCATGCCTTCACAGGGGCGATGAGAAACGAAACTTCTCTGCAGCAGCATCAGATTAGCATCATTCACAAGAAAATACGAAACAGACATCAGTTTTACACAGTTTCTGCAAGAAAGAACAAGTGGTCGCTGGTGTTGCTAGAACGTGGTGATCAGGGTTGTGCAGGACGGTTCAAGAGCGGGATGGTTGAAAGGTACGGGCATTTGAGAGCTCTGCCCGGGCTGGCTGCCCGCTGTCCGGTGTCCTTGGGGAGGGGGCACGAGGTCACTATGGGTGTTATGCGGGGATTTCTGGGAATGGTGCTCCCTCCCCGAGGGAATTGAATTTATAGACTTGTAGGTACTTGATGTTTATATTTTGTGTATTTCTGTATGGATAAACATTTGTAGTTTAGTTAAAAGAAAAGAATTGGGTGAAAGGTAGTAGCTGTTCTTGAACCAGGCTGTGTTGGGCTACTGGTTTCTGTGCAGCAGCTGCAAAAAGATGACAAGGCCTGGATGGTGGGGATCTTTCCAGTCCTGGAGAAGGGTCTCAGCCGGAAACGTCGACTGTTTATTCACCTCCATAGAGGCTGCCTGACCTGCTGAGTTCTTCAGGCTTTTTGTGTGTGTTACTTTGGACGTATATCTGTAGATAGATACGTATAGCTAGGGTACCTCAGACTTTTGCAGAGTACTGTATTTGTCAGCGTGGAGCGAAGAGCGAGTTTGAAATCTGGCGGAAGCAAAGGATGTTGGGAATGATGAGGGTAGAGCGCTGCAGGAAGGGGGGTGTGAGAAGGCATGTTCGGCTGGGGGGTGCAGACATACCCAGCCCTGAGACACCAGGCAAAGTTATTTGATTCTAAACAGACAGACATACTTTATTGACTCATTCCACCGAGATGCAACACTGAGCGTCATAGGAAGTCATTCCTGCCTGTGGCCATCAAACTTTACAACTCCTCCCTCGGAGTGTCAGACACCCTGAGCCAATAGGCTGGTCCTGGACTTATTTCCACCTGGTATGATTTAGTTATTATTTAATTATTTGTGGTTTTATATTGCTATATTTCTACACTATTCTTGGTTGGTGTGACTGTAACGAAACCCAGTTTCCCTCGGGATCAGTAAAGTCTGTCTGTCTGTCTCTGTCTGTCATTACAGAATGTCTCTCTGGTGCTTCCCTCTCCCTTCCCCTTTTCCCAACCGTGATTCCCCTGCCTCCTGCCCACTCTCAGTCCACAATAGAGACCCAGATCAGAATCAGGTTTATCAGCACTCACAGATGTCATGAAATGATTTTTTTTGCAGCAATACAGTGCAATGCATAAAGTTACTACAGTATTGTACAAAACTCTTGTGCTCCCTAGCTATATATACGTGCCTAAGACTTTTGCACAGGATGGCACATAATATCCTAAACATGTATAATTTGTTACTCATCCTCTGCTTCAGCCTTTGTCACTATTTCCACTCTTCCCTCCTCCATCTGTCAACCATCCGTCTCACCTGGGTCCATGTATTGCACGCCACCTCTTTGACCCACCCCACCTCTTTGACCCACCCCACCTCTTTCCCCTCTACTCTTTCACTCCTGATGTAGAGTCTGAGCCTGAAACACCCAGTGTCTGTTTCCTCTGCAGAAGCTGCTCGTCCTGCTGGGTTTTTCCAAGTCCTTTGCTGTAGTTTCCGGCAGTGTCTGTGTCAACAGGCGGATATTGTTCATTGGCATAAGGTGTTACATCTTGAATCAGAATCAGGTTTATTATCACTGGCATGTGTCGTGAGATTTGTTAACTTAGCAGCAGCAGTTCAATGCAATGCATAATCTAGAAGAGGAAAAGTTTTTTTAAAAAAGAAATTAATTACAGTATATGCATATTGAATAGATTAAAAATAGTGCAAAACAGAAATAATATAAAAAAGTGAGGTCGTGTCCAAGGGTTCAATGTCCATTTAGGAATCGGATGGTAGAGGGGAAGAAGCTGTTCCTGAATCGCTGGCTGTGAGTCTTCAGGCTTCTGTACCTCCTACCTGATGGTAACAGCGAGAAATGGGCGTGTTCTGGGTGCTGGAGGTTCTTAAGAATGGACGCTTCCTTTCTGAGACACCGCTCCTTGAAGATGTCCTGGGCACTTTCGTAGGCTAGTTCCGAAGATGGAGCTGACAAAATTTACAACCCTCTTCAGTTTCTTTCGGTCCTGTGCAGTAGCCCCCTCCACCCCCCACCCCCATACCAGATAGTGATGCAGCCTGTCAGAATGCTCTCCATGGTACATCTATAGAAGTTTTTGTTGACATACCAAATCTCTTTAAACCCATAATGAAGTATAGTTGCTGGAATGTTGACTGTTGGCCCTTGCAGCTTAGCCTCTCATGACTGTCTGTGGAACATCTTAGCTGACCCCTGTCAGGGCAGCTTCGGCAGGGGCAGAGTTTCCACTTTCGCATTATATTGATGAGATAACCTGTGGCCTCCCTCGTCATTATATTTAACTTCTGACTAAAGTTCAAAGTGAAATTATTAATCAGAGACTCAAGATTGCCTTTGGGGCGCCACGGTAGCATAGCAGTTAGGGCGAAGCCATTAAACTCGGGCATTCTGGCACCATCTGTAAGGAGCTTGGTCACTCTCCCGTGACCAGGTGCTCCATTTCCTTCCCACGGTTCAAAGACGTACTGGTTAGTAAGTAATTAATTGGCCATTGTAAATTGTCCCGTGATTAGGCTTGAGTTAAATAGGTGGGTTGCTGGGCAGTGTGGCTCGTTGGGTCAGAAGGGCCTGTTCCACACTGTGTATCTCTAAATAATTAATTTGTCATTTTTCAGTACAAAGTGTAAAGGGGAAGAAAACGATTGTTACTCGCAATTCTAATGCAGTGTTAATAAAAAGCACAATAAATATAAAACACAACATACAAGTAACTCCTGAGTATGACTGTATATCCACAAGATTATCTCACATGCATAAACTGATTTTATGTACCTAGAATGATGCTGGATGGGGGAGTTTCTGTATATAAGGTGACTCGGACAGGAAATGATAAAGTCACTGTTTGTATGAGGACCTCTTCCAGGTCATGTGTATACGTTACCATACACTACCTTCTGGTTCATTTTTCTTGCAGGCATTCTCACAGAAACATAAAGAAATACATAAACAGAATGACAGACAACCAGTGTGCAAAAGGAGAGAAATTACGCAAATAAAATTTAAAAAAAAAGTAGAACTTCATTTTACCAAAATACTCCTGCCGTTGCATTGTATCAGAAAGTGGACATTTTAGTCATCTGTTGCAGGGAAATCTGGAATTACTTGAGGTGTTGGTCACTTAGTTCAGTGAAGTTTGGAAGAATGAGGGAGGATCTCATTGAGACCTATTGACTGTTGAAAGGCTTAGATAGAGTGGATGTGGAGAGGATGTTTCCAATATTTGGGGATTCTAGGACCAGAGAGCAGGTCCTCAGAATAGAACGACATCTAGAACTGAGATGGAGGAATTTCTTTAGGCAGAGGGTGGTGAATCTGTGGCATTCATTGCCACAAATCGCTATGGAGGCCAAGTCATTGAGTATATTTAAAGTGGAGGTTGATAGGTTCATGACTAGTAAGGGTGAAAGGTTAAGGGGAGAAGGATGTTGAGAGGGATAATAAGTCAGCCATGATGGAATGGTGGAACAGACTCGATGGGCTGACTGGCTTAGTTCTGCGCCCATCTGTTCTTTTTTGTCTAAGTCAAACTTTCCTCAATATATTTGTAAAAGGTAGCATGCAAATCAAGATTGTGATGCATTTAAGTAAGAAAGGAGGTTTGTAATTAATCTCAAGATAAATTTTGCACTTTTAATGGTAATATTGTTAAGACATTTGATCTAATGGCTACATGATATAATGATTTAATAGTTACTGACCAGCCTCCCCAGTGTTGAAGACACCTTCAAATGGAGATGCCAGGACATGCACTCTTCTCATTGCGATCATTACGAAGGAGGTACAAGAGGAGAGGGGGAGGGGGAAAGAGAGAGAGAGAGAGAAAAAATCATTTCAGGAACAGCTTCTTCCCCTCTGTCATCAGATTTCTGAATGGACAATGAACCCCTGAACACTTCCTCACTATTTTTCCCCCTCTTTCTCCACTTAATTTGTATATGTATTTTTATTGTAAAACAACTAATTTCACGAAATATGCCAGTGATATTAAACCCGACTTTGGTTCTAGTTGTAGTGTATCTCACATAAGTGGTGAAGTATCTCCTGTTGCTTACTCTGAGAACCATAAAATACGAGAATGAAAAGGTAGACTATTTTCTAAATGGAGAGTAAATACAAAAAAACTGAGGCACAAAGGGACTTTGGGAGTTCTCGTGCAGGATTCCCTGAAGGTTAATTTGCAGGTAGAATCTTTAGTGAGGAAGGCAAATGTGATGTTAGTATTAATTTCAAGAGGACTCGAATATAAAAGCAAATATATAACGTTGAGACTTATAAAGCACTGGTGAGGCCTCACTTGGAGTACTGTGAGCAGTTTTGGGTTCCTTATCTTAGAAAGGATGTGCTGAAACTGGAGACGGTTCAAAGGAGGTTCACAAAAATGATTTCAGGATTGAATGGCTTGTCATATGAAGAGTATTTGATAGCTCTGGGCCTGTATTCACTGGAATTCGGAAGAATGAAGGCTGACCTCATTGAAACCTATCGAATGGTGAAAAGTCTTGATAGAATGGATGTGGAGAAGATGTTTTCTATGGTTGGAGAGAGTGAGTGTATGTGTAGGCCTCTGTTAGTCTCGATAGACCATGGATTTGCACCTTGGAAAGTTTCTAGGGCACAAGCCTGGGCAAGGTTTTTTTGTGGAAGACCGGCAGTTGCCCAAGCTGCAAGTCTCCCCTCTTCACGCCACCGATCTTGTCCAAGGAGAGGGTATTAGGACCCATGCAGCTTGGCACCGGTGTCGTCGCAGAGCAATGTGTGGTTAAGTGCCTTGCTCAAGGACACACACGCAAGCCTCAGTCAGGCTTGAACTAGCGACCTTCAGATCACTAGACGAACGCCTTAACCACTTGGCCACGCGCCAACACTCGGAGAGAGTGGGACCAGAGTACACAGCCTTAGAATACAGAAGCGTCCTTTTAGAACAGAGATGAGGAGGAACTTCTTTAACCAGAGAGTGGTGAATCTGTGGAATTCTTTGCAGCTGTGGAAGCCAATCTTTATGTATACTTAAGGTGGCAGTTGATAGATTCTTGATTGGTCAGGGCATGTAGGGATGCGGGGAGAAGGAAGGAGATTGGGGCTGAGAGGAAGATTGGAACAGCCATCATGAAATGTCAGAGCAGACTTGATGGGCCAAATGGCCTAGTTCTACTCCTGTATCTTATGGTCTTATAGAATGGGAAGCCTGTGGATTGTGTCCAGTGAACTGGAGTGCTGCAAGGTTCATGGGTTCCCTTGGGCTAGAGGGCTCCAAAGTCAAAAATTAATCATGTCCTGATTTGTTGCCTTGGAATTCTGGTTGGATAAGTCTGAGAAGTTGCTGTGCTTTGGAACTGAGGAGTGAACAACCTGAGTTCAGAGTTCTGCACTTTATGGAAGATACCAAGGCTTTGGAGTAATTCTAGGGATAAGCATTTAATTGGACTCTGACTCTTCTTTGATCCAAGGATTCTTTGAAAGCCAGGAATTACTTACTGTTACTTATGGCCATTTTATTAAATATTACAAGAGGAAAAAGGAGAAATGTTGAGAGAACAAAGGAAGAGACCAGACTAAAACGTGGTCGTGGTCTTCTCATACTCGGAGTAGAGATAACAAAATTCCATTGACAACGATTCAGACGAACGTGTGTGTCACCATCTACAAACCCTGAGACTCATTTTCTTGCGGGCATACTCAGTAAATCCACAACAGAATTATAACCGTAACAGAATCAATGAAAGACTGCACTAACTTGTGCGTTCAACCAGCGTGCAAAAGACTGTGCAAATACCAAAAGAAAGAAATAATAATAAATAAATAAATAAGCAATGAATATCACGAACAGCAGATGAAGAGCCCTTGAAAGTGAGTCCGTCGGTTGTGGGAACATTTCGGTGATGGGGCGAGTGAAGTTAATTCTCATTGGTTCAAGAGCGTGATGGTTGAGGGGTGATAACTGTTCCTGAACCTGGTGATGTGGGCCTTGAGGCTCTTGTACCACCTTCCCGATGGTAGCAGCGGGAAGAGAGCCTGATGTGGATGCTGGGGGCCCCTGTTGCGGGACACTGATTTCTGTGGCAGTGCTCCGTGTAGATGTGCTCAGTGGCGGGGAGGGCTTTACCCGTGATGGACCTATAAAATGTCCAGATTCAAGCGACATGACACCTGCCACTGGAAACTAAGAGGTTTCCAGAAGGTGCCGGAGACTTGGGTCCTGCACCATCGTGTTCGGGAACCTGATGTTGAGCTGGTTCTGTTTGGAGCAGAGGATGCTGAGAGGTCTTGAGAGAGTGAGTGAAGAGAAACTGTTCCTACTGGCAGAAGAATCTCGAAACCAAAGGCACAAATGAAGGTGAATGACAGAAGAACCATAAGCGACACAAAAGAAAAATTTTTACTCGATGGCTGGTAAAAGTCTGGAACTGCTGTGGTGTTGAAAACTGAGTTGAAGTTGGTTTGTTATCGCCACATGCAGATGCTGGAACCTGTAGGGACGCAATCTCCTGGGTGAGCGGATCTGTGGATGGGAAGGAATTGCGGACGTTTTGGGACAGGACCGCTGCGATGCAGGGTTTCAACCTGAAACAGCAACACTTCCTTCCCGCCACGGACGGTACTCGACCTGCTGAGTTCCTCCAGCTTGCTTAATTTTCAAAAACTTTATGGGAAACAAAGGGAGGGTGAAGGTTCATGTCACCGACCTTACACATTCTGCTGGTCAACGCCCTTCCCAATTACGCTGGAAGCTGCCTGGTTTCACTTCGATGCTTACTGCCCATTATGCAACTGGTGTTTAAGGTAGCAATGAAGGTCCTCCATCTCTGGTGGTGTTCAAGGCTTCCTTCATCGGGTCAGGAGCTTCCTCTCGGCTTTCACTACCGTCAGTCACACAAGTCCCGGGTGGGGACTCAGGAATACCATCACACTCAGATGTAGAAGGATTCTTCATTGCTATTTCCGTACCAGATTTTGTTTGATTAGTTGCAGCTGCTCTGAGCTGAACCCCCCCAAAAGTGGAGTACCCCTTTTAGTCTGACCTCTACCCTTTGACCTGTTTGCATGGGTGACCCTACCGAGAGCCAAAGCTCGCCAGGGCATTGAGGCACGTGTAATGCCCTGGTTCATACTTCTACTGTTATGCTGTATGTATTTCATTTTGGCAGCTCTGTGAGAGCGGTCTGTTTTCAGCTTGTTTGGGTTACCGTTGAAGATGAGGGATGATGAGGAATGAGCGCCATCCCATTGGCGGGAGGTTTTCTTGGTGAGGGGCAATAAGGTTGGTCTTGGGCTTTTGTTCGAGAGGAGCTGAGGAGAGAAGACGCTGGGGAGAACCGGTCATGGCGTACGATCTGGTGGGAGACCCGTTTGTTCGAGATGGATTGTGAGCAACATTCAGAAGGTGGTGTGGGGGTTCACGCTGGCGAGGGCCCAGCGGGTGAGTGACAAGGGAAGTTCAAGACCAGCTCCAACTTGTACATATTTGACTGTTTAATTAGGATGGGCCCTTTTTGTTATTCTTTCCTAACCCTTAAGTTAAGATTCTTAACTATAATTCCTTTAATTGTATGCAGAGTACTGTCAGTTATTTGTAAAAAGGCAGCATCCACACAAACTGGCGTTTGGGGTGAGAGAGCACCTTTCTCACTAGTTTGGCAGGGCTGGTGGTTCTCTTCTCTAGAT
The DNA here is from genome assembly GCF_030144855.1 of Hypanus sabinus. Lineage (NCBI taxonomy): Eukaryota > Metazoa > Chordata > Chondrichthyes > Myliobatiformes > Dasyatidae > Hypanus > Hypanus sabinus. Next base: position 38,299,832 of record NC_082732.1, on the reverse strand, counting down.
TTGCAGTGCCAAGGAAGCCAGGGTTTTTCACACGCAAGCCTGCAAATCCCAACACAGTTGTGGTCATCTTGAAGGTTCACTTCTGTAATATAGGAAGATAAAGCCAACATTCACACCAGTTCCTGCCTCGCTTGTGAACAACTTTGTTGTTCTCTTTCAACTTCTGTGAGCTTGTGTCCACACTAACATAAGACAGCGACACTCAAAGTGAGTTGCTATTAGTATCGTCTATTATTGTCACATGTACCAAGATACAGTGGAAAATTTTGCCTTGGATAACTGTTCATTCATATCAATCACTACGCACAGGGCATTGAGCTAGAGCAAGGTAAAACAGTAACAATGCAGAATAAAGTGTAAAGGCTACTGAAATGAAGTGCAGAGTAGATAAGCGATAAAGTGCTTAATCATAATAAGGTAGATCATGAGACCAGGAGTCCATCTTATTGTTCAAGAGCCTGATAACAATGGGATAGCAGTTGTCCTTGAGCTTGGTGGTACGTGCTTTCAGGTTTTGGTGTCTTCTCCCTAATGGGAGGGGGCAGAAGTGAGACTTTCCAGGGTGGTGGGCTCTCTGATTATGCTGGCTGCTTTCCTGAGGCAGCGAGAAGTGTAGACATTCCATAGAGGGGAGGCTGGTTCCTGTGATGTGTGGAGCTGTGTTCACATCTCTCTGCAGTTGGATATGTGTCTGAAACAGGAATTCCCAACCTGGGGTCCATGGACCCCTTGCTTAATGGTATGGGTCCATGGCATAAAAAGAAAGTTGGGAACCCCTGATCTAAAGGGAAAGAACTTCAAAGGTTTAGGGGAGTGAGTGGAGAAGGTGCTATTGTCAGTTGTGCTCTTGCATGGAACCGGAATAGATTTGACGGGATCATTGACCTTTCTTGCTGTTGTATTTCTGTGAGGTGGACATTGGGACATGGTAGTAGCGTTGGGCTCTTTAATGGCCCCCAGCAAGACCCGGCTCAAGAATGAGGAAAGGGGCTGTTGGATGATGAAGCTTTCGTGATCCACGGTTTCTTCTGAAGTTAAGAATGAGGCATAAAACTCATTGCTTACAATTGTTTCATTAAGTGTTACGAGAACGAACAAAAGAAGGGAGAAGTGTGGTGAGAAACAAAGAAGGGGAAGTCAGGCTAGGGAAAAGGGAGTGAACCATTGTGGTCTGGTCTTCTCATAACAGACCAATAATTCTAGCAGATAACAGCTAACCGATCAAATCAGTAATGTTACCTACCACTGAAACACTCACTGAGCAATTTCATAAGTATAGGTGATTGTATAAAACAGGAGCGCCAAGCTGCAAGACAAATAACAATTCTGCAGCCCAGTCCAACAGAGCTGTAGAGGTAGGAAACTGGAATAGGAGACAAAGCCTTGAAGATTATTTTCAGTTGTGGAGAATGTTTATTGAGACTCTTATTTAATGGCAACAAATTAATGCTGTACTTGGCTGGTATAGCCTCAATTACAGGTTGTTTGAGCCAGCAGAAATTTCAGGGTAGTGAACTTTGGCAGGTTGATACAGAATTTGCTTTAATTAGGTTGCCAAACATACAATTTACTCAGGGACAAGTGAAGATGCCAGGCTGTTAGTTTTACTCCCTTCATTTTGAATGGATGCTATACAGAAGGTTAAAAATAATTGGCGTCATGCGTATCTAGAGCTGACGAGGTGATTCACATATTCACCTTTATACGCTGCCTTTAAAATTGCGCTGGAGTTTTCATTCAGCTTCCAATTATCTTTTGTGACATTCAGGCTTTGCACTCTCCCCCTGTTTTTCCCTCAAGGATGTTTGTGTGTGCGTAATTCACGACTTCAGATATTTGTCTGTTCAATGGATGGAAGTGTTACCGACCCAGTCAATATTTATTGCAACTTCCTAATTGCCTCTGAATTGAGAGGCTTTCAAGGCCGTTTGAGAGTCAGTCATGTTACTCGTAATCTATCGTCCAACTGGGTGAGTTTCCTTCGCTGAAGGACATGGGTAAGCAGCTGCATTTTCATGACACCTGCTAGTTTTTAATTTAGAGATAGAGCAGAATAACACACCCTTCCGGCCCGCCGAGCCTGCGCCACCCGTTTACACCCCTGTGACCTACTAACCCGGGTGTCCCTTTGGAATGTGGGAGGAGACCGGAGCAACTGGAGGAGACACGCGCAGGGAGAATGTCCAAACTCCTTAAAACTGTGGCGGGAATTGAACCGGGGTTGGTGGCGCTGTTGTTGCGTTTTGCTAACCCCTACGCTACTGTGCCATGCCACGGTAGTTATGTGCCTACCATTATCATCGTTAGCTTCCTAATTCCCCACTTATTGAGATCTGATTCCCCAGCAGCCAAGCTGTGTCTTCAACACCTTTTAAACTTGTCCGGCATGTGCGTGCCACTGGAACCTCTCCGGGAATAACTCTGCAGAGCGTCTAACTCGTAAGCTCAGACTCTCCTTGTGCTCCAGAATTGGGTGGCATGTTAGCACAACGCTTTCCAGCACCACTGACCCAAGTTCATGTCTTGCCACTGTTTTAAGGAGTTTGTACGTTCTCCCCGTAACCATGTGGGTTTCCTCCGGGTGCTCTGGTTTCCTCCCACACTCCAAAGACATACGGGTTAGTGAGATGTTGGCACTTGTGGGCTGCCCCCAGCACATCCTCAGACTGTGTTGTTGGTCATTGAGGCAAAAGACACACTTATCTGTAAGTTTCAGTGTTTAAAGTTAATCTTTATCTTAGAGAAGCTCATTGTTATTGCAGTCAAACAAGATGTTGGGTTTTAATGGAAACTGGTATCCACACTTAATGGCCACTTTATTAGGTACATCTGTATACTTGCTCTTTGCAAATACCCGATCAGCCAATCATGTGGCAGCAACTCGATACATAAAAAACATGCAGACTTGGTCAAGTTCTTGTTCAGAAATGTGATCTAAGTGACTTTGACCATGGAATGATTGTTGGTGCCAGATGGGGTGGTTTGATTATCTCAGAAACTGCTTGATCTCCTGGGATTTTCACGCACAACAGTCTCTAGTTTACAGAGAATGGTGTGAAAAACACTGAGTAAGTGGCAGGTCTGTGGGTGAAATCACCTGGTTAATGAGAGAGGTCAGAGGAGAATGGCCAGACTGGTTCAAGTTGACAGGAAGGTGACAGTAATTCAGGTAACCACACATTACAACAGTGGTGTGCAGAAGAGCATCTCTGAATGGACAACTTATCAAACTTTGAACTGGATGGGTTACAGCAGCAGCAAACCACGAACGTACACTGAGTGGAAACTTTATTAGGCACTGGAGGTAAATAAAGCGGCCACTGAGTGTACATACACAGCTTACTGGAAGTTGACCTTAATTTCACTGCTAACATTATTAGTGTTGAGTCTTGGCCAGTATGAAGGTGGATATACTACTAATAGCAGGAACTGTTCATTGTGAGACACCTTTGTCAAAGTGTTTGCATCTCCCTTTCCCCCAAAAAACTGACCACGTTACTTAAATGTTTGAAATCAAATATTTCCCCGATTCCACAGGGCTTTTTCTGTCTTTATTACATGTGGTTTGAGTTAATGGAGCCTGCCATGTTTTAAAATGGTTTGCTGTGTGTATTTTTTTACACACTGGTGACCTATTAAACCAGTTCTGCATCCTCGAATGTGACAAGTAAACTGATCCATAATTAGTGACACTTGGTTGCTGTTGGACACAAGTGTTTTTTTTTCCATTACTGTTCGTATGCCTAGAGCTCGGGGGCACTTCTGAGGAGCAGCTGGTGTTTGGCATATTCTATTGGCTCTGCAAGCAAATGTATGCGCTCAGAATAAGTGACACACGCGAGATGCTGGAGGAACTCGGCAGGTCAGGCAGCGTCTGTGGGAAAGAGTGAACAGTCCATGTTTTGGGCTGAGACCCTTGTCAGTTCTGATGAAGGATCTCGGCCCGCATTAGGGTTAGGGTTAGGGTTTACACTTTTCGATAGCTGCTGCCTGTCCTGCTGAGTTCCCCCAGCATTTTGTGTGTGTTGCTTTGGATTTCCAGCGCCTGCAGATTTTCTTGTTTGTGATTTATGCTCAGAATAATGCTGGAGGTTTTGTTAAAGTGGCTGGGATGTGCATTTTCTCAATTTTTGTATTTTTTTTAAAAAAAAGCTTTTTGAGGGAGAATGATAATTCGAGGATCAACTTTATTCACCACATCCATGTAGTATGAGGAATTTGTTGTGGTGAGTTGGTCAGGGTGAGACATGCAACAAAAACATGTTCAACAGCATTGAATAGTTCTAAAGAATTATATAAAAGCTGCAAGCATGGATACTGAATAAAATGTACGTAAATACATACTAGCATGTATCTACAATGTAAAGTGCATTATAAAACTTGGTTTAAAGCACTGTGACAGGAATAATAGAGGGAGTGGGGGTCGCTAACTTGAATGGTTGATCAGATTATGTGAAGTCTGCCCAGAGTTGAGGGGATTGGTGGGAGAAATTATACGTTGAGGTTTAAATCTCTCACTGGGAGAACATACAAACTCCTTGTAAGCAGTGGTGGGATTCAAACCTAATCTTACAGCTGGTGTGTAAAGTGTTGTGTGAACCACTAAGTTACCATACCATTGTGTGGTGTATCATCCATTCATTCATTGTGCAGTGTTGTGTGACGTGGGCGATCATGGTCTCACGACCATGGCTGTTCTTGGTAAATTTTCCCATGGAAGTGGTTTCCCATTGCTGCCTTCTGGGCAGTGTCTTTACAAGAGGGGCGACCCCAGCCATTATCAATACTCTTCAGAGGTTGCCTGGAGTCAGTGGTCGCAGAACCAAGACTTGTGACGTGCATCAGCTGCTCATACGACCATCCACCATTGCCGGCGCGGTGATAGCATTACCCTAACCACTACTCCCGTGCCACCCCAGTGAATCCTCACAACTGGTTTAGTGATTACTGGTTGGTAATTTAGTTAAGGGGTTTTATTATACCGCGGGAGCTCGGCACATGGCGTGCTCTTGCCAGTCTGCTGTAGAATTCCTGGCTGCGTTGATTGATCTGTCTTTACAGCACTGTATTTCTGTAGCTGTTACAGGAGAGATATTGATGCACTCACTTGGCTCCGGTAATGCATTAAAAGTGCGGAAATGAAATCCGGTGCTAATTGAAAGCTGATACTGCAATTCCAATCTAGGAGATTGCATTCTGAACAGATTAAAAAAAAAATTGGCCTTCATCTAATTAGGATTTAAGGTCTGGACCCACATCGTGTTTAAATTTCGAGTGGCTGCAATACCGGCAGAGGGAACTTGCTCCTCATTTTGCCATTGGTGTCTAAGGCAGCAATGTAGGTCCTCCATCCCCAGTAGTGTTCAGGGCTTCCTCTACCCTATTACCCTACCAAGAGCCGAAGCATAAAGCCCCTGCTCCAAAGCAACACACACACAAGAAGTGCTGGAGAACCTCAGCAGGATAGGTAGCATTAGTGGACATGAATAAACAGTTGATATTTCGGGCCAAGACCGGAAGGTAACCATGTGATTAATGGTAAATTCAGTCATTAATTTCAAAAATAAACTGGAGATACAACTGAAGATAAGGAAAATTGCACTTTAATAAGGTTTCCAAATCAGACTTCATATCATCCTGCATGGTGCATGTGTAACTAAGTCTTAATAATCTAGCATTCAGAGGTAACTTGCAAACTTTTTATGCAGAATTTAGAAATGTAGAAAACCTACAGCACAATACAGGCCGTTTGGCCCACAAAGTTGTGCTGAGCATGCCCCTACCTTAGAAATTACTAGGCTTACCTAGAGCCCTCTATTTTACTAAGTTCCATGTACTTATCCAAAAGTCTCTTAAAAGACCCTATTGTATCCGCCTCCACCACTGTTGCTGGCAGCCCATTCCACGCACTCACCGCTCTCCGAGTTAAAAAAAAACTTACCCCTGACATCTCCTCTCTACCCACACCCCAGCACTTTAAACCTGTGTCCTCTTGTGGCAACCATTTCAGCCCTGGGGAAAAAAGCCTCTGAATATGCACACGATCAATTTATTTTAAATCTACAGTTAATTCAGGTTGCTGAATTCCTTCAGTCACAGAATCATAGAGCACGATAGCACAAAAAGGCCCTTCAGCCCATCTGGTCTGTATCAAACTATTATTCTGCCTAGTCCCATTAATCTTTACCTGGATCACAGCCCTCCAAATCCCTCCCACCCATATACCTTGTCCAAATTTCTTTTAAATTTTGCTATCATTCTGTCTAGTTAAGATGGTGCTACCAAATGTGCATGGCAGCTTTTTGACAGTCAAAAACTCAAGAAATCCATCACTAAAAATACCTTTTCTGAGGTAAATTGTGTTTAAATTATTGCCACAAATGGGGAAGAGGCGAGGGATGGCTAGGAAAGTTTGGGGAATGAGCCGAGATGGTGTGTCACAGGATTGTTGCGATGGAGTTCTGATGCCTGTACAGCTGGCCTAGGAGCAAGGCCGATTGTTTTGGACTCTGAGCTGATCTGAAGAGCTTGAGAGTGGCTTTGTACTGGGCCTGGAGCAAGTCGCTGAGCGGCATGGTCTAGGCCTGGAGCCTTTCACAGCAGCGGTGCCTGGGCCCTAGTGCGAGGTTCTATACGCTGTTTAGGCAATTTAAACGCTGGCTCACATTGGTGGTGACAGCCATTTTCGTTGGCTCTCCATGAGCTTCACTCCTCTCTCCAGGGCGCGGAGTCTTTCGCGGTTCTGTCTTTGGGTCAACTTAAATACTGGCCCAGATAGACTGCAAAGACAGGGTGTTGGTCAGGATGAGACTCAATTTCGCTTGTTCTCCATGATATTGAGGTTATGAAGACTGCCCTGGCTGCTGTGCTCTGTGCTTGCTACTATGGTGAACTGATAAGTGAGGCTTTGGGCCTACTCCAGGCTGCTTTGAGATTCGGATCTGAGGACTAATTTTTGGTTTGGAATGCTGCTGTTTGCTTCAATTGTTTGCATAATTTGTGTTTTTTCTCTTTCTCTTGCGCATCAAGTGTTGGTCTTTTATTTTTATTTGTTTTTTTTTTGTCTTTGACTGGGTATTTTTTTTTTGGGTTCCTGGTCTTCAACATCTCTGAGGATCTATCCTACGATCACAACAAAGGCAGGGCAGTGGCTGTGCTTCGTAAGCATTTTGACGAGATTTGGTGTGTCATCAACGACTGCAGGAAATTTCTACAGGTGTACAGTGGACGGCATTCTGACTGGTTGAATTGCAGCCTGGTATGGAGGCACCAGTGTACAGGATCAAAAGAGACTGCAGAGGGTTGTAGACCTAGCCAGCTCCATCATGGACACAACCCTCCCCACCATTGAGGACACCTTCAAAAGGCAGTGCTTCAAGGAAGTGGCGTCCATTATAAAAGGCCCTCACCTTGCAGGACATGCCCTCTTCCCCTCTGCCATCAGGGAGGAGATAAAGGAGCCTGAAGACACACACTCAACAATACAGGAACACCGCCTTCCCCTCTGCCTTCCAACTTCTGAATGGAAATTGAAGCCTTGAACTCCACCTCACTACTTTATGCCTTGCATTGGACTGCTGTCACGAAACAGCAAATTTCACAACATACCCTACTGTCTGAGACACCTTCTACTTTTATTATATGGTTTCAGGTGGTACGGTCTCCACAGAACCCTGATCTCAACATCATCGCGTCTATCTGGGATTACCGGGAGAGACAGAAGCAGGCGAGACAGCCAAAGTTTGCAGAAGAACTCTGGCAAGTTCTCCAAGATGCTTTGAACAAGCCGATTTTCTTATAAAACTGCATGACAGTGTACCTAAGAGAATTGATGCAGATTTAAAGGCAGAGAAGGGGTGGTCACACCGAATATTGATTTTTGTTTTATTGTTTACTGCTCTTTATAGTAAATCTTTAGATATTAAGTAAGCTTTTCATTATTTTTGAAAGCGTCTTTGCCTGACAGTATTTTTTTTGACGTGTGCCCAAGACTCTTGCACAGTCGGTGACAGGGAGCCTGATCTGAGGTTAGCATGGAGAGGGGTGAATACCACAAGGTCCTTGACACTGACAATCTCTCATGCGAGGAGGAAGGGGAGAGCTGCTGTTATGTGTGGTGTCATCTCAATAACATCTTCAAAATGTGGCCTTTTGCATGAGTCAGTGACACCAGTGTAGCTGTGACGCAATATTTCGAGTGGCTGGTGGCTGGTGAAGTTCATTTATCTCCACTTGTGCGGTCGGTGAGGTACCAGCAAATTCTCATAAGGCCTGTCTGATGCTGCTGCGTTATTTTTAATCTATGCTGCTTAAATTCCTGCAAGGTCGGTTCACGTTCCAAACATAATTTGAAGCGTACTGCACCAGGAGTGATCTTGCATTCTTGATTTCTGTCCTTGGCTTCTCATGCTGGCATATCAGTAACATCAGTATTTCGATTTATTTTTAGAAGCCTTCTCCCTCATTTAGGATCAACCCAGCAATCAAGAACTTATCTACATTTATGCTAGCTTGCTTCCTCTTACAAAAAAAGTGACCACCGTCAAGACAAATCGCTGTCATTTACCATATTTTAAATTGGCCTTTGTGTCATGAACTTAAGGTTTCCATTGATTGAGGTTAGGACAGATCGTCTTGCAGAAGATGCATGAGAGTTGATTGCGTTAAAATTGATCACCAGACAAAGTCCTTAATAGCCCAGAAAGAGGCAGTGATGAGAAAGAAAGAATTGCATTTCTGTAGCCCCTCTGCCTCCTTTGTAGGACGGCTGAAAGCACTTCCTAGTTGTTGCCCTGTACGCAGTAGCAACTTCGCTTCAGAAGTGAATCGGAAGTGACATAGGTCTTGAAATAGATGTTCGCCTCAGTCCTGAAGAACAGTCTGGGCCCAAAATGTCAACTGTGTACTCTTTCCCATGGTCTTGCTCAGTTCCTCCGGGGGTGTGTGTGTGTGTGTGTGTCTGTACATGCGTGCGTGTTGTGTTTCATTGCTTGCGTTGGATTTCCAGCATCTGCAGACTTGCTCGTGTTTGCGTCTTGAAATTTGCTGTTTTGCGGTGGCAGTGCAGTGCAAGACATATAATATTACTCCAAGTCATAATTAAAAATGGTGCTAAAGAGGATTGGTTTTGTGGTTGAAGGCTAAAAGTTAGTGGATATGGTTATAATCTTAATTTGTTAATCTTTCTGCTTGGTCCTTGTGAAGTCTGAGCATCCTTATGGCTCTCTGCTTGGGAGCTGATGTTGCTCTCAAGCCTTTTAATCAATGGTCCATTGTTGTGTTATGTGGTTTGACCTTGTACCCCTGAGAATGTATTTTGCCATCCCTACAGTAAAACATCTCCAGAGGGCAACTGATTTGGTTTGAATGCCTCCACATACAACAGTATTACGTTGATCATGAAACTTTACACATTTTAATATATTTTTTAGACTTGTTCTGTCTGAGAATGTGGATGATTGTTGACAGTGCCTTCTCCGGCTGCTCTCAACTCCTCAATGTTTACTCAGCTCTTCTCTGAACTGAGCTTGAGGCTGTGGCCTGCTCCGGCTGCCCTGGGCTTTGTGTCTGCGGGCTCTGCAATGTTTACTCCGCTATATGCTGACCTGAAGCTGGGGCTGTGGCCTGCTCCGGTTGCTCCAGGCCTCATATCGGAGGCTGTGGCCTGCTCCGGCTGCTCCAGGCCTCATACCTGAGGCTGTGACCTGCTCCGGCTGCTCCAGGCCTCATACCTGAGGCTGTGGCCTGCTCCGGCTGCTCCAGGCCTCATACCTGAGGCTGTGGCCTGCTCCGGCTGCTCCAGGCCTCATACCTGAGGCTGTGGCCTGCTCTGGCTGCTCCAGGCCTCATACCTGAGGCTGTGGCCTGCTCCGGCTGCTCCAGGCCTCATACCTGAGGCTGTGGCCTGCTCCGGCTGCTCCAGGCCTCATACCTGAGGCTGTGGCCTGCTCCGGCTGCTCCAGGCCTCATACCTGAGGCTGTGGCCTGCTCCGGCTGCTCCAGGCCTCATACCTGAGGCTGTGGCCTGCTCCGGCTGCTCCAGGCCTCATACCTGAGGCTGTGGCCTGCTCCGGCTGCTCCAGGCCTCATACCTGAGGCTGTGGCCTGCTCCGGCTGCTCCAGGCCTCATACCTGAGGCTGTGGCCTGCTCCGGCTGCTCCAGGCCTCATACCTGAGGCTGTGGCCTGCTCCGGCTGCTCCAGGCCTCATACCTGAGGCTGTGGCCTGCTCCGGCTGCTCCAGGCCTCATACCTGAGGCTGTGGCCTGCTCCGGCTGCTCCAGGCCTCATACCTGAGGCTGTGGCCTGCTCCGGCTGCTCCAGGCCTCATACCTGAGGCTGTGGCCTGCTCCGGCTGCTCCAGGCCTCATACCTGAGGCTGTGGCCTGCTCCGGCTGCTCCAGGCCTCATACCTGAGGCTGTGGCCTGCTCCGGCTGCTCCAGGCCTCATACCTGAGGCTGTGGCCTGCTCCGGCTGCTCCAGGCCTCATACCTGAGGCTGTGGCCTGCTCCGGCTGCTCCAGGCCTCATACCTGAGGCTGTGGCCTGCTCCGGCTGCTCCAGGCCTCATACCTGAGGCTGTGGCCTGCTCCGGCTGTTCCAGGCCTCATACCTGAGGACTCACTTTCATTCTAAGTTACTTACGTACTTACGTTTATTGCTTTCACAATTTGTTTCTCACCCTTCCACCCCCTCCACCCCACTCATGTTTGTTGTTTTTTTCATGAGTTCTTTTGTGTTTCTTGTTTTGTGGCTGCCTTTGAGGAGACAGATTTCAAGGTTGTATAATGTCCACATATTTTAATAATAAATGTACTTTGAGTTGCCAGTTGACTGCAGTGGTGGGTCTGGAGTTGAATAAATTCCAGATGAAGTGTAAATTTCTTCCCTGAAGGATGTCGTTGACTGTGGGAGGGGCTGTTTGTAGCAGGATCTAATCATTTCCTTATGATTTACTGCCTTCTTCCACCACAGAACTCCATCCTTTATTGATTTTTTTAAATGACGCTGTGGTGTCCTTCATTTGAAACACGGAGGAAAGATCCACATTGTACAAGTTTGTGTTGGCTTCCCTTATCCTGCCATTTTATTGTTGATTAGTGTCTTACATTATAAACCCAAACAAAATACTTGAACATTTTTTAAAGAATGCATTCCATAAATCGGTATATATAGCGCAGCGCTACTACAGCCTGGGGCATTCTAGGGTTCAGAGTTCAATTCCGGCGCCATCTCTAAGGCAGGGTCCACAGACCCCTCTGTTAATGGTAAGGCTTCATGGCATAAAAAAAGGTTGTGATCCGCTGGGTTAGAGAGATAAGGGTGAAGTGGGTGAAGGGACAGGTAGGGTTGATTATCAGAAATGAGAGAAATTGATGAGGCTATAAAATTGGAGACTAACATGCCAGAATTTGAGGTGTCATACCCCTAATCTGTATCCAGCCTGTGTTGCAACTTTATAAGGCTCTGGTTAGGCCACATGAGGGGTATTGCGTATAGTTCTGGTTGCCCCACTATAGGAAGGATGTTGAGGCTTTGGAGAGGGTGCAGAAGAGGTTCACTAGGAATCTGCCTGGTTTAGAGGGCATGTGCTATCATGAGATGCTGGACAAGCTTGGGTGGTTTTCTCTAGAGCACTGGAGGCTAAAGGGAGATCTGAGGGGCAAAGATAGAGTGGACAGTGAACATCTGTTTCCCGGGGTTGAAATCTCTAATAGCAGAGAGCATGGGTTGAAAGTGAGAGAGTGTAGGTTCAAAGAGATTGTGAGAATTAAGTTTTCTACGGAGAGTCATGGATGGGAGAGTCTTGCAGGGTGCAGGTAGACTACAGAATAATAGTTTGGCACTGACTAACTGGGCCAGAGGGCCTGTTTCTGCACTGTATTACTCTGACTATTGGTGTTCTGAACACTAACCCCTTAAACCCACAGTCAGGAGCCTGGTTCTGGGCACGTGCCTTGTTCTGATCTGAACCTTTGGCATGCATTCCAAAGTCAACGAGGGAGCCAGATGCTGAAGCAACAGGATTTCGAGGTGGTGAGGTTATCGGAGTGCTTCGCAATCAATAATGCAGCATTGAGCTGATCTCTGCCGCATCTTTGCAGATTTGAGGCAAAATCTTTCCGGGGACGAGGGACTGGGAGTGCCAAGGCCACTCTTTCTCATAGAGCTCGTGGTCTCCTTCTGTGCTGTAATGGTGTGCACTGATTTTTTTTCAGAATGGGTTTAATATCTCTAGTATATGTTGTGAAATATGTTATCTTTGCAGCAGCAGCACACTGCAATACATAAAGGAAAAATGTGAATGACAGTAAATGCAGTTAAGTTGTGCAAAAAAAAAGTGAGGTAGAGTTCAAGGGTTGGATGGCAGAGGGGAAGAAGCTACAGGCGGTCCCCGGGTTACGTACGAGTTCCGTTCCTGAGTCCGTCTTTAAGTCGGATTTGTACGTGTCGGAACAAGTACATCCGGTATTATTTAGCGTCAGTTCGTCAAATGTTTGTCTTAGTATATAGTATATATCTTACCTTTCTGTGCATATAAGACACTTAGGAAATGTATGTATTCCAATAATTAAACTGCTGCGTTGCTTTGTAATAATTGTAGCTTTCATCGGGGCAGGGCATTTCACATGCTCCATTATTCTCACTTTATCTGTTATCCTTTAAATTGTTCCGATCGTCGACCGACTGTAGCGTAATGCTTTTCCAATGACCAGTGGCATTTCACCTCTTTACAAATGCTTTATTTCCACTTTATTTTCAATCGCGATCACTTCCCGTCAACAGAACAGAAACACTGCGGGCGGTGGGTCCCGACCTCTGCAGGTTCCCAAGGTCTGCTGGGTCAATAGACAGTAGACAATAGGTGCAGAAGTAGACCATTCAGCCCTTCGAGCCTGCACCGCCATTCTGAGATCATGGCTGATCATCTACTATCAATACCCGGTTCCTGCCTTGTCCCCATATCCCTTGATTCCCCTATCCATAAGATACCTATCTAGCTCCTTCTTGAAAGCATCCAGAGAATTGGCCTCCACTGCCTTCTGAGGCAGTGCATTCCAGACCCCCACAAATCTCTGGGAGAAGAAGTTTTTCCTTAACTCTGTCCTAAATGACCTACCCCTTATTCTCAAACCATGCCCTCTGGTACTGGACTCTCCCAGCATCTGGAACATATTTCCTGCCTCTATCTTGTCCAATATCTTAATAATCTTATATGTTTCAATCAGATCCCCTCTCAATCTCCTTAATTTCAGCGTGTACAAGCCCAGTCTCTCTAACCTCTCTGCATAAGACAGTCCGGACATCCCAGGAATTAACCTCATGAATCTACGCTGCACTTCCTCTACAGCCAGGATGACCTTCCTTAACTCTGGAGACCAAAACTGTACACAATACTCCAGGTGTGCTCTCACCAGGGCCCTATACAAATGCAAAAGGATCTCCTTGCTCTTGTACTCAATTCCCTTTGTAATAAAGGCCAACATTCCATTAGCCTTCTTCACTGCCTGCTGCACTTGCTCATTCACCTTCAGTGACTGATGAACAAGCACTCCTAGATCTCTTTGTATTTCTCCCTTACCGAACTCTACACCATTCAGATAGTAATCTGCCTTCCTGTTCTTACTCCCAAAGTAGATAACCTCACACTTATTCACATTAAACATCATCTGCCAAGTATCTGCCCACTCACCCAGCCTATCCAAGTCACCCTGAATTCTCCTAACATCCTCATCACATGTCACACTGCCACCCAGCTTAGTATCATCAGCAAACTTGCTGATGTTATTCTCAATGCCTTCATCTAAATTGTTGACGTAAATCGAAAACAGCTGTGGTCCCAATACCGAGCCCTGTGGCACCCCACTAGTCACCACCTGCCATTCCGAGAAACACCCATTCACCGCTACCCTTTGCTTTCAATCTGCCAAACAGTTTTCTATCCATGTCAATGTCTTCCCCCCAATGCCCTGAGCTTTGATTTTACCCACCAATCTCCTATGTGGGACCTTATCAAATGTCTTCTGAACAGTCATAAGGACCACCGCACTGAGACAAGCTAAATGGGACAAGTGGGGCCTGTGCTGGGTTTGGGTATTTGATCCTCCACAATATTCCGCGTGGGAATTTAAACTGGAGGTGGCATTTTTTTTTTACGAGGTCTAGTTGCGAGCTCAACGTCAACCCGGCACGGATGGTATGGGAGTCACTGGATTGACAACAACCTGGCACGGGAGCGGTCTGTCACTGGATTGAACTCGGGAACCCCGGCGCTGATATCACTGCGCCACCAGCTGACCGGAAGTGGGGGGGCGGGGTCAGGGTGAATCTTACAAGAAAATTTTAAGCCAAATACAAATTTAAACACTCAACACAGTGTCAACGGCAATGACATAAAATGGCGTATGGCGTCGCGATCTGACTTAAAATGGTGGACGGCGTTCTCCTTCCTCGGTTTGTAAGTACGAGTTGTCCGTAAGTCAGACGTTCTTAACTCGGGGACTACCTGTATTCCTGAATCGTTGAGTGTGTGTCTGCAGGCTCCTGTACCTCCTCCCTGATGGTAGCAATGAGAAGTTCTGTTCATCCTTAAGTTCTACTGATCCTTAAGGATGGATGCCGCCTTTTTCTTTGAGGCATCGCTCTTTGAAAGTTCAAAGTAAATTTATAATCAAAGTATATGTCTCCATATACAAACCTCAGATTTATTTTCCTGCAGGCATTTACAGCAGAGGAAAGAAATTCAATAGAATCAAAGAAAAACTACACACGGACAAAAACTGAACAGCAAATGTGTGAAAGGCAAACTGTGGGGCAGAAAAATAATAAATAATTTGTGAATAAATAATTTTGAGAGCATGAATTGTAGAGTCCTTGAAAGTAACAAGCTTTATATGCTACTAAGAATAGTACTAAGTAGATTTGATACTGGTGTTTGGAAATAAATGGAGCTCTTGATGCATTTATAAAACAAAATATAAAATTGTCGATTTTTTTCCCCCACAATGATTGATGTATGAAATTACTTAAGGCCAACTAAAGAGTGAAACATTTTCTGCTGAATATTTGTTTTACATTATAACTTGTCAGTTTTTGACGCCTTTCATGAAACGCTGTGTAAAATCAGAATCCAATTTAATCTGCCAAGAGGGCCTCAGATAAAAGGCAGCAAAGATGACCCAATGACAGGGCCATTGATTCAATAGATTAAAGTAATCCGGGCATTTGAATGCTGGGAATTGTCAGGCTGTCAATGACGAAGTGATCCATGTCTGGTAAAGTGAGCTATTTTGTGACATCTGGATAACTTGCCTGACAAGTCCATCCTCAATAATAATTGTATTTACCAGGAACAATGTCCTTGATTGGGCACATTTACGGGAGAGCTTTGCTGGGTAAATTACAATTTACAACAAGATCATCTATAAAGATGAGCTTTATCTGTCACGTGTACATTGAAGAAGCGTACAGCAAAATGTGTCTTTTGTGCCAAATCGAACCAGTGAGGACGGTGCTGGGTAAGTGTTGCCAAGCATCCGGCATCAACATGGTACCAACTCTAACCCGCATATCTGTGGAGTGTGGGAGGAAACCCACACAGTCACGGGGAGAACGTACAAACTCCTTACAGGCAGCGGTAGGAATTGAACTCAGTTCAGTAATCTCCAGTGGTGTAAAGTGATTGCTTAACCACTACGTTGCCATGCTGCCCCTTTACCTTAAAAGTGCAATCGAGTGTCTTCTTGATCCCACAACTGCTACTGGGGCATAGGCCGCTGGTGGCAGCTCAATGGAGTCCTAACAGTCCTAGGCTGTTAGAAAGTGGATCAGCCTTGTGTCTTCCATTTTCACCTCACGACTTCATATGTCTTTGAGGCAAAGATCCTTCCCCTCCCAGGAATGGGCACTTGGGGCTTCTGTAGCTCTGGGTTTTTACTTGCTAGCCCCATGCCCAACCCTCCTCCTTTCACGTCTGGGCCTGGGACCATCCGTGTTAGAGTTCATAGTGTATTTGTTGTTAATAATGGGAAAGCATTACGAACAAGTTTGAAGGATTTGGGTGCATTTGGAAAGAATGATTCTGCTGTAAGATTCTCTATAAAACACTTTAAAATGAATTATTATATTTCAAGTGCATTCTCACTTGGGTGTCTGTTTTTAAATATGCTGAAATTTTTACTGGGGGAGGGAGGACATTTTCAGAGAGTGTTAAATCTTCAGTCACTATCAAGTGTACAGATGTCGTATTCCAACCATCATCGTTGTCATTATGTGCTGTGATTGTGCTTGGCATATTTTTCTACAGGAGCTCAGAAAAAAACATAGGGCTATGAGTAACCCTAGGTAAATCCTCAGGTAAGGACGTGTTCGGCACAGCTTTGTGGGCCGAAGGGCCTGTATTGTGCTGTAGATTTTCTATCTTTTTAAGTGGTTTGCCATTGCCACTGCCACCTTTGGAACAGTGTCTTTACAAGAGGGGTGACCCCAGCCATTATCAATGCTCTTCAGAGATTGTCTGCCTGGTGTCAGTGGTCGCATAACCAGGATTTGTGATGTGCACCAGCTACTCATACGACCGTCCACCACCTGCTCCCATTGCTTGACATGACCCTGATCGGTGGGGGGGGGCGGGGTGCTAACCAGGTGCTATATCTCGCCCAGGGGTGACCTGCAGGCTCGTGGAGGGAAGGAGCACCTTGCACCTCTTTTGGTAGAGATGCATCCCTACTCAGGCCTAGGGGGCCGGCATTGGGCATGATGACGGACTCTCCACTCCTCCCTCTCCCTCATCAGTGTGTTCAGTTCATCTATATTAGCCGTGCCGCTATCTTCTATGAGCATGTTGACCATAGTCTTGAGAGGGCGCCCAGGGTTCATCCTCCCATGCTTGGGCTCCCATGTGATGACTAGGCTGGCAGGTAGCTCAGGGTGGCGTAGACAGCGCCCCACTAGCTGTGGCCTTCTCGCCTCGATTTTAGTAGTGAACATCGGCAGGTCGTCATGGAGATCGACGTTCGTCATGTGCTGTTGCCAACTCACGTCAAGAGTTGCATCCCTACCTGCCAACCAATTCCAAAGGTATCAATGAGATTGGAAGAACAGAGAGAAGATTTATAAGGATCTTGCTGGGAGGACCCAAGGTTGAATAAATTACGACTTTATTCCCTGGAGCGTAGGAGAGTGAGGGGAGATTTGACAGAGGTATACAAAGTTATGAGGGGTATAGAAAGGGTAAATGCATAGAGGCTTTTTCCACTGAGATTGGGTGAGTCTACAGGTGGTGTTAATAGATTAAGGGTGAAGGGTGAAATATTTAAGGGAAACATGAGAGGGAACTTCTTCACTCAGAAGGTGGTGAGAGTGTGGAATGAGTGGCCAGTACAAGTGGTGGATGCGGGTTTGATTTCAATGTCTAAGATGTACATGGATGGGAGGGGTATGGGGGGCAATGATCCGGGTGCAGGTCGGTGGGATTTGGCAGAATAGCATTTTGGCGCACACTAGACAGGCCAAAGGACCGGTTTCTGTGCCATAGTGTTCTGTGCCTCCACTTAGTTCAAGTTGCTCCCTTTTTATCTTCGACTGGATTTTGTTTCCCTTGTGTTTATAACACCCTTCCTAAAATGAGACCGATTTTCAACTACAATGAAGGTAATTGTGAATTCTTCCTAATCGTATAAAATAATCTTCCTGAACATTTATAAAATGGAAGGCTATGTTTGATCTTGGAGTAGGTTAAATGTTATTAATATTCATAAAGCCATTTCAGTGTGGACTTAAATTGTTGCTCCCGTATGCTCCATTGACTGAACCTGCCTTGTACTGTTCTATGTAGACTCTGTGGACACATTATTAGGTACATTGCCATACCTGCTCATTAATGCAAATATCTCATCAGCCAATCGTGGCAGCATCTCAATGTATGAAAGCATGCAGACGTGGTCAAGAGGTTCAGTTGTTGTTCCGACCAAACATCAGAGTGGGGAAGAAATGTGATCTAAGTGACCTTGACCATGGAATGACTGTTGGTGCCAGATGGGGTGGTTTGATTATCTCAGAAGCTGCTGATCTCCTGGGATTCTCATGCACAGCGGTCTCTAGAACAGAGTTTCTCGAATGTCTAACTAAGTGGAGGAGAAAAGTAAGTGGAAAAACATCCAGTCCTCCCCTCTGCCATCGGATTTCTGAATGGACATTGAACTCATGAAAGCTACTTCAATACTTTTTTCTGCTATGATTATGATTATGATTATGATTTTCTGCTTTTTTCTGCTATGATTATGTATTGTACTGTACTGCTGCAACATAACAACAGATTTCACGATATAGCCGGTGATGTTAAACCGGATTCTGATTCTGTCGCACACTCTGTGGCCATGTTAGGTACCTCCTGTACATAAAATGGCCTCTGGGTGGATTGCTCAAGGCAGATTCTTAATTTTGTACACACTGAACCTCATATTAAAATGCTGTGGAATTGTCCTTTTTCATATCAGGTTTCTGTGTGATAAATGTTACTTCGAGATGAATTCTGGTTGCCACTAGTCTTTCCAGCTTTCATATCCAATTGCTAACCTTTCAGGCTTGCTTAGAAGGAAAACTTGGCCCCCGCCAGCTGCCTTTCCCTCTGACCCTTTTTCTATTAACGACGACCTCCGGAAGCATCTTCCTGTGCAGGCATTTTGCCTTCAATCCTGTCAATCCGATTAGTGGCTGGTTGAAGCTTCTTTTCGCTGTAGATTCTTCAGATTGTTTGAACAAATGGAAGTTTCCACAATTGAGGGCATGAGGATTCAAGTTTGCTTAATATCATTTCCAGTACTCAAATGTAAAGAATGAGATCATTGCTACTCCCGATTTGATGCAGAATAAGAAATCACAATAAGATAAAAAAAAATAAAAATACTGTACATAAGATACCTCAGATAAGATAGATTAATTGTATGTCGATAAATTGAAGCTAGGTACACGAGTGGCTGTGCATAAGGAGACTGACAAGAAATGATAAAGTAAATTTATTATCGAAGTACATGTATATCACCATATTCAACTCTGAGATTCATTTTCTTTCAGGCATACTAAATCCATAACAGAATAATAACCATAATAGAATCAATGAAAGGCTTTGAACCAGTGTGAAAAAGACAACAAACTGTGCAAATACAAAAAGAAAGAAATAATAATAAATAAATATCAAGAATGAGATGAAGAGTCCTTGAAAATGAGTCCATAGTTTGAGGGAACATTTCAATGATGGGGCAAGTGAAGTTGAGTGGAGTTATTCCCTTTGGCTCAAGGTTGGCCTGAGGGCTGAGGGGTTATAACTGTTCCTGAACCTGATGGTGTGAGTCCTGAGGCTCCTATACTTTCTTCCTGATGGCACTAACGAGAAGAGAGCATGACCTGGGTGGTGCGGGCCCCTGATGCTGAATGCTGCTTTCCGGTGACAACGCTCTGTGTGGATGTGCTCAGTAGTGGGATGGGCTTTGCTTGTGGTAGATTGGGCTGTATCCATGACTTTTCGTAAGAATTTTCCATCCAAGGGCATTGCTGTGATGCAGCCAATCAATGTATTGTCCAAGTTTGTCAAAGTTTTAGATGTCATGTGAAATCTCTGCAAACTCCTAAGGAAGTAGAGGTGCTGCCGTGCTTTCTTTGTAATTGCACTTGTGGGCCCAGGACAGGTCCTCTGAAATAATACCACAGAAGAAGTTAAAGTTGCTGACCCTCTCTAACTGTGATTCTTTGATTCATATTTAAACCAGAGCAATTGATTTATTCACTTTCCACTTCAAAATCTGGACAGAATCGAGGCAGAAGACAAGAAACTCTCATGTTGGTCAGCCTGAGCTTCAAGCGTTTCTCATCCTTTTGTTGCCCATTGAAGCAGGATTAGTTGGCAGAGTAATTGATCTTTTCATGGAAAAAGCAGAGGACCTCTACAGAGATGGTGCTAAATAATAAAAAAAAGTTTGTTCCCCTCTCTGTGATGTTCTCTTTGTTTTCCAGCTGGCAATAGCTAATATTGACATTTATATGAAGAGCTCATCATAGGAAATCATAGGCTTAAATCTATGGTGTAGGTTATGAAATTGTTCTGAGACAATAGTCTGAACAGCATCCTATCAGCGGTTAGACATTGTTTTATCAGAGACACCATCTCCATGTTTGTGGACAAAAGACAGTGTTATTCTTCAATTCCCTCCTCCTCATCTCTGGACCAGAGATAATGGTGGTGGGGGATGGATTAGTGGGTGGAGGTGTTAATCAGCCTTACGGCTTGGGGAAGGTAACTGTTTTTGAGTCTGGTGGTCCTGGTGTGGATGCTACATAGCCTCCTCCTGGATGGGGCAACTGGCCATTTTTCACATGGTGATGAATTGCTTAATGTCCATGGTTACTTGGAATAAACAAATAGATTAATTTGTTCGTTTGGAGTGGGCAAAAGTGGTGCCTGTATCCATGGTGTCTCGATTAAATATACATTCATAACTTGTATGTTTGTTAACCCTATGGGAATTTGCTTCGTTTTAATATTGCCTTATAAAGAAGTTTAAGGCTTAATTATAGCCATGAGGAAAAGCTTTTCAAAAACACGAGGCTGTGACACTGGGAGAGGTGCCTAATATCAGAGGGCACGCATTCAAGGAGAGAGAGGGTAATTTCAAAAGCGATGGCAGGGGCAAGTTTTTTTTTTACAAAGTGTGCTGGGTGTCTTGAATGCGCTGTCTGGGGTGCTGGTCAAGGCAAATACATTGGGTATTTAGATAGGTACAGGAATCTGAGGAAAATGGAAGGACATGGGCATTGTACAGACAGTGGGCATTTGCTTAACGCAGCTTTGTGGGCCGAAGGGCCTGTGTTTGTGCTGTATTGTTCTATGCAGTTTGGCAAGGCAGCACAGCGGTTAGTGTAATACTCTGTGGTGCCAGTGATTAGAGTTCAGTTCCTACTGGTGTCTGTAAGTAGTTTGTAGGTTCTCCCTGTGGGTTTCCTCCAGGTGCTCTGGTTTCCTCCCACAGTCCGAAAATTGTGGTCATGCTCTGTTGACACTGGAAACATGGTGATGCCCTTGGGCAGCGTATACCAGCCCTGGGTGATGGGGGTCCTTACTGATGGGTGCCACCTTTTTGAGGCATTGCTCCTTTGATGTCCTGGATACTCCGGAGGCTGGTGCCCATGATGTTGCTGACTGAGTTTACAACTCTCTACCGTTTACTTCAATCCTGTGCAGAAGCCCCCCCCCGCCCCCCCCATACCAGACAGTGATGTAGCCAGTCAGAATGCTCTCCGTGGCACATCTGTTGACATTTGCGAGTGTCTTTGTGACGTACCCAACCTCTTCAAACTCCTAATGAAATAGCCATTGTTGTGGCTTCTTTGTAGCTGCATCAATATGTTGGGCCCAGGATAGATCTTCAGAGATGGTGACAGCCAAGAACTCAACATTGTTCACTCTCCCCTCTCACATTAATCTTATGGCTTACTTCCCCAACCTTGGGACAAAGGCTCTGACTTTATATTAGCTCCTTATTATCACCTCTCAAAGCAATAAAGTGCTAGCCTGTCCAAGCCCTTGGAACTCAGTCACTTTGGGTGCTGGCACCATCCTTGTATAAGCAGTGTGAGGTTGCAGTTGGATATTGAGATCTTGTACCAACTAATAATTGGGAGCATACAGTCAGATATGTATGGATAAACTGTTCACAATTACTTTTCCAAACACAAGTTCAATGTGCTGGGGGAACACAGCAGGTTAGGCTCCATCAATGGATGGGAATAAACAGATGACGCTTTGGGCCGAGACCCTTCATCAGGGCTGGAAAGGAAGGGGGAAGAATAAGGCGGGGGATGGGAGTTAGATGCGATAGGTGAAACCGGGAGGGGTGAAGTAAAGAGCTGGGAAGATGAATGGTGTAAGTGATGCAGGGCTGGAGAAGGGGGAATCTGATAGGAGAGGACAGGAGGCCATGGAAGAAAGGGAAAGGAGAAGGAGCACTAGAGGGAGGTGATGAGCAGGTAAGGAGATGGAGAGAGGGGGAGACAGGAATGGTGAAGGAGGGGAGGGGAGATTTGAGAAATCGATGTTCATGCCATCAGGTTGGAGGCTACCCAGATGGAATAAAAGGTGTTGCTCCTCCACCTCATCATGGCAGAAGAGGAGGCCATGGACTGACATGTCAGAATGGGAAGTAGAATTGAAATGGGTAGCCAGCAGGAAATCTGGCGTTTTTTTGTGGTGGGTGGAGTGAAGTGGCTCGATGAACACAAGCTTTTTTTGTGAGGAACCACCTTCGACACGAGTGATAAACACGGAAGTTGCTCTTTTTCAGAGTCGTAGAGCACTACAGCACAGAGACAGCCCTTCGGCCCTTTTAGTTTGTGCTGAGCTGTTGGACTCATTGACCGACACCTGGACCTCAGCCCTCCATACCCCTGCCATCCATGTATCTGTCCTAACTTTTTGAAATCGAGCCCACGTCCGCCACTTCTGCTGGCAGCTGGTTCCACATTCATACCACCCTCTGAGCGAAGAAGTTCTTCCTCAAGCTCTCCTCAAATATTTCACCTTTCACCCTTAACCCATGACCTCTAGTTCCCATTGGTGATACATCCAGACAAATGCTTTGTATAACTCTTTAATGTTGAAGACCTTCCCAGTACTTGCAACAGCTTTGAGGAAAACATTCTGTCTTCCTTCCGCTACATTGGCTGTATGTGACTTGTAGAGGCTGAGTACAGGGCTACGGTGGGAAATTTTGTCACATGGTGTGAGCAGAATCATCTGCAGCTTAATGTGAAAAAGACTAAGGAGCTGGTGGTGGACCTGAGGAGGGCTAAGGCACCGGTGACCCCAGTTTCCATCCAAGGGGTCAGTGTGGACATGGTGGAGGATTACAAATACCTGGGGATACGAATTGACAATAAACTGGCAAACACAAGGAAATCTTCAGATGCTGGAAATTCAAGCAACACACACAAAATGCTGGTGGAACGCAGCAGGCCAAGCAGCATCTATAGGAAGAAGCAATGTCGATGTTTCGAGCAGGACCAGCATGTTTTGTCAGGACCAGCATTTTGTGTGTGTTGCTTGACAATAAACTGGACTGGTCAAACAACACTGAGGCTGTCTACAAGAAGGGTCAGAGCTGTCTCTACTTCCTGAGGAGACTGAGGTCCTTTAACATCTGCTGGACGATGCTGAGGATGTTCTACGAGGCTGTGGTGGCCAATGCTATCATGTTTGCTGTTGTGTGCTGGGGCAGCAGGCTGAGGGTAGCAGACACCAACAGAATCAACAAACTCATTCGTAAGGTCAGTGATGTTGTGAGGGTGGAACTGGAATCTCTGACAGTGGTGTCTGAAAAGAGGATGCTGTCCAAGTTACATGCCATCTTGGACAATGTCTCCCATCCACTCCATAATGTACTGGTTAGGCACAGGAGTACCTTCAGCCAGAGACTCATTCCACCGAGATGTAACACTGAGCGTCATAGGAAATCATTCCTGCCTGTGGCCATCAAACTTTACAACTGCTCCCTCGGAGTGTCAGACACCCTGAGCCAATAGGCTGGTCCTGGACTTATTTCCACTTGGAATAATTTACTTATTATTATTTAATTATTTATGGTTTTATATTGCTAAATTTCTACACTATTCTTGGTTGGTGCGGCTGTAATGAAACCTAATTTCCCTCGGGATCAATAAAGTATGTCTGTCTGTCTGTTGATCCACTTGTTTGAGGGAAGTTTGTAATGGGCCAAAGGTTGCAGGTCTTCTCCATCATCTCTATTTCCCATGAAAGAATAAAAACAAACTTGCACAATATTAATTTAAATTTTCTTCTTGTTTTTCCACTTATGTTTCTGCAGTATGCTACTCTAAAACACTAAAGGCTCAAATCACATTGTAAAGTGCCTGACAATCATTGGTAAACTGAGGAACAGCTTCTACCCCAGAGCTGTGGCCTCCATCACACCACTCCCACAGAACAATGACTGAAACTGTGAGCACACACATGGACTCAAATACGTGCACTAACGGCACTTTGTGCGTTACTGTGATATTCTGGTGCTGCTGCAACTTATTTTCTGCTACTTATCTATTTAATACTGTTTTTCTATTACTGTCTTGTTTTTATCTACCACTTTATTTAATTGCCTGAGAGGAAGCCAAACAGAGTTTCATTATACCTATATATAATGACAATAAAGATCATTTCATTCAATTCAGTTCAATTCAATTGGTAAAATTCATCCTGTTAAGCTTTCTGAAACTTTAATCCACGTTTGGCCACGGCATCAAAGGTTATGGGGAGAAGGCCAAGGAGTGAGGCTGAGGAGGGGAAAAAAGGATCAGACAATATTAAAAGGTGGAGCAGACACGATTGGCCAAATGACCTAATTCTACTCCTAAGTCTTATGTTGACTTTTACTTGAGAAATTCAGTTGTGCCTTTTACGTATTGGATCAGAGTCTGGTTTAATATTACAGGCAGACATTGTGCAATTTGTTGCTTTGCACCGGCAATATAGAATGAAAACTGTAAATTACAGGAAGAGCTGGTGCAGATGAGGCGACTGATCCACAGATCAAATGTGCTCTGTCTGCAGTGACCTTCCCAAGCTCCTGGTTGTAAGCCATTTCAGTTTCTCTTCCCCTTCCCACAACAACGTCCAGCCCCAGCCCTCTCCATTGCTAGGGTGAAGCCTAGTACAAACCAGGGGAGCTTTCTGCTGGTGTAGTCTGTAACCCATTGAATTTCCAATTACAGTACTCCTCACATCTGGTTAACCTCTCCAACCCCTGCTGTTGTTTTGCAGCGGCAGTACGTTGCAATGCAATACATAATGATTGAAAGACTATAAATTACATTAAATATAGTGTGTGTGTGTGTGTGTATATACACATATCAAATTAATTAAGTAGTGCAAAAAGAGAGAAAAAATAGTGAGGAAGTGTACATGGGTTCATGCCCATTCAGAAGCTGATGGCAGTGGGGAAGAAATTGTTCTTAAAACATTGAGTGTGTCTCCAGGCTCCTGCCCATTTAGTCTTGGCTTTGTTGCTACGAGCAGCTGCTAGGCACCTTAAGGTAAGTTATTACTAAAGCATGTAATTATCTGAGACTTGAGTTTCTAATTTCCTATTAGTTTGGAATATAATATTTATCATCTACTTGCATTTTAATGTCATTTAATTTGTGATTATTGAAACACAATTCCACTGAATTGGTGCATTATAATTCTGGTATTATTTGAAACAGAATATTTTAAAGGGAAATCTCTTTTTTTAAAAAAAAAAAATCCCATCTCACAATCTTTTTGACCAAAGGGCAGAAAACACCACAGTATTAAGAACAAGAAATGTTAGCCTGGGGAAGAAGCTGTTACCCAGCCCTGCGAGACTTCAGAACACCCTGATACCACCCAGTGCACATTAGTTATGATAGTGTGAGAAGCATAATACTTGTATGTTGTATATGCCCTTTATGTCAACTTGTACATCTACAGAATATTTTATTAACCATTAATATTATTGTGTTGCTATTATTTGATGTGCTGTATGTATGAGATATATGCTATGTTTTGTACTTTGGTCCCTGAGGAACAATGTTTTGTTCGGCTCTACACACGTGTACAATTGAATGACAGTGGACTTGAGCTTATGAGGTTTATTTGCAGTAACCTCGGTGAAATGCAGTGTATTTTGTGGGTTGTGTGCCCACTGTCTGGCAGTAGCAGGGGAAGGTGTTGAGCCAGTGGGACAGACTGTCTAGTTGTGGATGGCCAGCTTTTTCAGTGTTGGTAGTGGTACGGTAGGGTAGCAGTTAGTGTAATGCTTTACGGCACCAGCTGGAAGATCAGGGTTCTTCTTTTGCCGCTGCCTGTAAGGAGCTTGTCGGTCCTTCACGTGACCACGTGTGTTTCCTCCGGGTGCTCCGGTTTCCCCCCTCATTCCAAAGACATACAGGTTAGGGTTAGCAAACCGTGGGCATGCTAGGTTGACACTGTAAGCATGGCGACACTTGTGGACTGCCCCCAGCACGCCATCAGCAGGATTGATGCACTTCGCTCCGCCTTGGTGTTCGTGCAACAAATAAAGCTGGTTTGGAGTCCACCTAATCTACTGCACTCATCCGGCATCCATCGCACTCCTGACCAGTCAGCAGAGGAGCTTCGGGATGTCGAGAACCAGCCTTTGTAGCTGTTGCGCTGACTAAATTTAAACCACACGGAGGCTGTAACTGGGAAGTATAAAAGTATTTATTCACACGGTGAACCTTCAGGAGAGAGAGAGAGAGAGAGAGAGAGAGAGAGAGAGAGAGAGAGAGAGAGAGAGAGAGAGAGAGAGAGAGAGAGAGTTCAAGTGAATCTCACTTTGTTTTACACTTCAACACAAAATGACACATGGTTCACTACGGTTTCAGTTGCTATAGTCACCTACTTAACTTTAACACGCGAGGTTCTGCAGAGGCTGGAAATCCAGACTTGGACAATGGAGACCCTAATGAAGGATCTTGGTCCGAAATGTCAACTCTGTTCACTTCCATAACTGAATGTGAATTGGGTTTAATATCACCGGCACAGGTCATGAGATTTATTGTTTTATGGCAAGACATGATGGGGGTCCTTCTTGAGGAATTGCTTTTTGAAGATGTCCTCTGCTGGGGATGCTCGATGGTTGAGTTCCTCTGCATTCTGTGTCTATAAGTTTAACATTTGTAATATGTGTGTGCGCCCTTAACTCCTGGTGGAGTCATGACAAGCTTTCTGGTGGCTGCTCATCGTCTTGGGCATCTGAAACCTGGCGGAGCCCATCCCTCTCCAGGTTTTTGGAGCCGGCTGGATTCGAACTCGGGAGCCTTCGCTCCGAAGTCCGGCGCTGATGCCACTGCGCCACCAGCCGGCCTTATTTGTAATATAGTCAAATAATTTTACAGAATTACGTATTTACAATGGCTGCACATCCCAACTCACTGAACCCCCGTGAATGTTTAATACTAGTGACTGTTCCAAAAGCCCCTGAGTACAAACTCCAGACTCTCAAAATCTACCCCTTTTTGTTTGTGTTGAAGAATTCCTGAATGAGCATCCAACTAACCAAAAGGCGATGTGGCAAAGCAAATCTGTCCTGAACTGGACATTAAGTGATAGGGATGGATACACGCACAAAATGCTTGAGGAGTCGGGCAGCATCTATGGAAATCAATAAACTGTCAAGGTTTTTGGCTGAGACCTTTCATCATCCCTTCATCAACAATCCTGATTTATACTTGTGCGTCGCATTTACATTGGAGGTACTGCGTACCCTCCGCCATCGAGTGACGTGCTCCTCTCCAGAAAAGTTACTCGCGCGCCGCAGCGATGCAGACCGCAACAACTGTGATTGATCTGCTTGGTAGCATCGCATTTCCTCCTACGCATTTCCGGTCGCTTCTTCTCCGCCATGTCTGTACACTTATGCGAAATAGATGAACCAAATCGTCAAATCTACCTGCCGACATGTGAAAATGTTTGAAATGCATTTCCTCGTCCATGTCTTTCAGGAAGAGACTCAACACAGTGGCGTAGAAACCCCACCGCCAACTAGCGTTCTAGCACACACCAATACATGCTCGCTACGGCGTAGAGCGATGCAGAAGTGAGAATCAGGGTAATGGCGTAGGCTGCGGCGTGGCCCGTACGCACAAGTGTAAATCGGCCTTTAGCCTGAAACGTCGACTCTTCGTTCCGCTCCATAGATGCTGCCGGACCTTCTGAGCTCCTTCAGCATGTTGTGCGTTACTCTGGATTTCCAGCATCTGCAGAATCTCTTGTGTTTATGGATAAACCTTTATTCATTGTTGATAAAGTTTTGCCCACAGATCTGCCACTCACTTTTTGTTCCTCGCACTGTTCTCTGTGAACGCTAGAGGCTTGTGCATGAAAAACCCTGGGAAATTATAAGTTTCTGAGACACTCAAACCACCCCATTTGATACCAACAATCATTCCGCAGTCACTTAGGTCACATCTCTTCCCCATTCTGATGTTTGTTCTGAACAACAACTGACCATGTCTTGACCATGTCTGCTTGCTTTACGCACTGAGTTTCTGCCTCATGAATGGCTGATTAGATATTTGCATTGACGAGCTGGTGTACCTAATAAAGTGTCCAACAGAGTGTATGAATGCAAGTCTCCGTTATTTTGGCGTCTCATTCCACCCAGTAGCGCCCGGTAAAAGCGCTAACTCTTTATAAATTCTTGCTTTCGCACAAGCAATTTGACACCAACTTGAGAGAAACGTTGAGACTTCCTGCTGGGTTGCAGTCTGTAAGATGTTATTATGCAACTGGAAGTGGTCAGTTCCTGTAGAGCTAAGATGTGCCATTGTTCAATCTGATTCTGCAAGCCCATATACCTGGTACTGAGTAATCAACAAGTCTGTATCAACTGTCCTGTATTTGAGAATAAATGACAAAAAAAAAATCTGAAAGTAGATCGTTCCTATCACACCACCTTATTCTGGCTTCTTCCCCCTTCCTTTCCAGCCGTGGAGGGGGGTCTGGGCCTGAAATATTGAATGTTTATTCATTTCCAGACCTGCTGAGTTCCTGCAGCACTTGTGTGGATTGTTCTGGAAAATGTTTTACTGATCAGCGAGCGATTCTACAATAAAACCTAGCTTTCGTTTTAGTTATGCTTTAATGAAAGTACAGAGATATCTGTAATGCTTCTGTTGGTTCATGACCTGTACAATTTGTTGTCTTTCTCATTGGCATCTGCAGGACCGAATGGAAAATTTGGGAGAAAAATAGATAAGCGTGAAAATGTAAGCTTTTATTTATGAAGAGCACATGTTCTTATTGTGCATCTTTATCTTGATGGCATTATGGTAGTGTCTGTTGCAGTTGCACTGAGGAGAAAGGTATAATTTTATATTTATTTTAGAGTTTCAGCAAGGTAACAGGCCCTTTCAGCCCAGTGAGGTCACTGGCCAATTTCACCCATGTACGGATTGGTAGGTTCATCGGTCACATCTTTGGAATGAGGGAGTAAATCCACGTGGTCACGGAGAGGACGTACAAACTCCTTCCAGGCAGTGGCAGAGTTCAAAATTCAAAGTGATTTTTTAAATTAAAGTACATGTATGTCACCATATACAACTTCAAGAGTCATTTTCCTGCGGGCTTTCACAGTAAATACAAGGGAAGATCAAGCAAAATAATAAATAAGCAATAAATATCGAGTACATGAGATGAAGAGTCCTTGAAAGTGAGTCGATAGGTTGTGGGAACGGTTCAGCTTTGGGGTGAGTGGTTATTCCCTCTGGTTCAAGAGACTGGTGGTTGAGGGGTGATAACTATTCTTGAATCTGATGGTGAGAGTCCTGAGGCTCCTGAACCACCTCCCAGCTGGCAGCAGCGTGAATAGAGCATTGAATCCTAACCCCTGGCACATTCCGTCTTTAATTCGGGTATTCAGCATTCTCCATTTTTATTTTGATTTTCACTTCACGTTGCTGTATATCAGTGAATGTGTCAGAAAATCGAATAAGGACACAGCCAAGGCCAGGGTGCCTCGTGGCAGGAATATTGATGGACGTAGGATATCCCTGCGCCGCACACGAAGGCTGTTGAATAATGGTTGCAAAAGCGCACCTGAAAGAAACACGCAGGATCATGGGCAGACAGCAGTGGGAATTGAACCTGGGTTGCTGGCGTTATAGTAGCGTAACGTTAACCGCTACGCTACAGTTCTATAGTGACCCTCCCCCCCCCCCCAACCACCTTGCTATAAGGTTCTACTGTATTTGCTAACTTTGAGTTGGATTATTGTGTAGGAGATGAACAGCAATCTTTTCCAATAGCCTAAACTACATGATGCTAGCTGGTACCACTCTGAAGCATCACTAGAGTGAGTGTGTGTGTGTGTGTGTGTGTGTGTGTGTGTGTGTGTGTGTGTGTGTGTGTGTGTGTGTGTGTGTGTGTGTGTGTGTGTGTGTGTGTGTGTGTGTGTGTGTGTGTGTGTGTGTCTCTGTGTGTGTGTGAGTGTGTGTGTGTGTGTGTGTGTGTGTGTGTGTGTGTGTGTGTGTGTGTGTGTGTGTGTGTGTGTGTGTGTCTCTGTGTGTGTGTGTGTGTGTGTGTGTGTGTGTGTGTGTGTGTGTGTGTGTGTGTGTGTGTGTGTGTGTCTCTGTGTGTGTGTGAGTGTGTGTGTGTGTGTGTGTGTGTGTGTGTGTGTGTGTGTGTGTGTGTGTGTGTGTGTGTGTGTGTGTGTGTGTCTTTTTTTTTCAGTTTGCTTTTCACTTTGATTCCCTTTAATTTTGAAGACCTCTGTTGGTCAGGGTTGAGCACGGATGTCATGTCCTAGCTGTGTTCATACACAAGCCTGTATGCCAGCCAAGGTAGTGCGACAAGGAGAGCAAACCGTTGCCCGAGTAGCGGGCTTCCTCTCGCCATACAGCCGATGGATCCAGAGGAACACCAGAGACCAATACAGTTTGGCACCAGGAGTTGCCGGTCAGCGTTGATCTCAAGTGTAGTACACCCTTGGGGGGGAGGGCAGTAGCTGAAGATCTTCCTGTGGGGTTTACTCTGAAAGCCATCCATCCACATGAGTGTGTGTAGCTGCAAGACGGCAGAGGTTTGAGATCAGAGTTGTGTTTCTCCTCGGTGAGCTGCCAACCACGGCTGATGAGCCCCGTCTGCCCAAGTTGGTGAGTTGGTTGTGTATAAAGCTTCATGAACTCTGTTATGGTTGAACCCCTTCTATACAATATAGGAGGGAAGGGTTAGATCAGGGGTTCCCAATCTCTTATGCCATGGATCGAGGGGTTCGTGGAGCCCAGGTTGGGAAGCCCTAAGTTAGACTGGTTTAGAGTAGGTTAAAAGAACATAACAGCATTATGGGCTGCAGTGTTCTGTGCCATTATGATGCTCTCTAGCCTCCATGAACTTCCCTGTTTTGATACCTGACCCCCCCAAAAAAATGGTTCAGGTTTGCTAAGCAGCACTTCAGATATTCAGTGCCTGGATTTGGGATTGAATTCCACAGCAGTCGGGTACCTGAGCGAGAGTCCTTTCATTCATACCATTAATTTGAAGGGATCTTCATTTAAATTTTATGATGAGAAAAAGCAACATTTAATGTGGATTTTTAAAAAAATTATTAAATATGGATTTAAGTTGTACTTAAAGGAAATTAAACCCATTTCTCTTAATGGTGCAGTAAGGTGAAAATATTCCACGGTGCACTGTAGAGAATTGGTATCTTCATTGTATGTCATTTCTGAGTCGAGCAGTTCCTGGCCAGCCTGAATTGGGGTGCTGATGACTCACCTCCTTTATCCTCTGCTGTTCCTCAGTGAAGGTGCTCCCACATTTCCGAGCGGGGATTTCAGAATTATGATACCGACAATGGAAGAATAACAAAGGAAAGGTGGGGGAGGCAGACAGGACAACCTGTACATTGGAAAGACTAGAGGTTCGCTTTATCCCATGGACAGGGAAGTGCGTCTTTGTTGGGAATGTGCTGGGGGGCAGTCTGTAAGTGTCACCGAATTTCTGGCACCAACGTAGCATGCCCACGACCTACTAACTAATCCAAACCCTAACTCACTAACTCTTACCTGTACGTCTTCAGACTGTGGGAGGAAACTGGAGCACCCAGAGGAAAGCCACACGGTCACAGGGAGAATGTACAAACTCCTTACAGACGGCGGCAAGAATTGAACCCTGGTTGCTGGCTTCCTTAGCTTTATTTGTTACACGTATATTGAAACGTACAGTGAGATGCACCATTTGCTTCAGTGACCAACATAGTCCGAGGATGTGCTGGGGGCAGCAAGCAGGTATCACCATGCTTCCAGCGCCAACATAACGTGCCCACAACTTACTAACCCTAACCCGTTCATCTTCAGAATGCCGGAGCACCGGGAGGAAACTCATCTGCTCACCGGGAGAGCGTGCAAACTCCTTACAGACACCAGCACGAATTGAGCCCCGATCTTGTAGCTGGCACTGTAAAGCGCTACGCCAGCCGTTATTGCTACTGTGGCGCTTTCTGCGAGTGACAGAAGCAATGGGTTTGAGAGAAGTTACAAGAGCAAGCTAGCCTGGTAATTGCGGTGCACCTTGAATGATACTCACTGGAACCACTGCGCACTGGCGGTGGAGGGGTTGCTGGATGGGTTAATAATCAAGAGGGCTGCTCAGAAATGGGTTTATTATCACCGATATGTCATGAATTGTTCTGTGGCAGCAGTACAGTGGAATACATAACTGTAAATTACAATAAGAAATAAATTTTAAGTAGTGCAGAAATGGTGAGGGTTGTGTTCATGAGCTGGTTCATTGTCCGTTCATAAATCTGATGGTAAAGGAGAAGCTGCTGCTCTGAAATCATGGAGTACGTGTCTTCAGACTCCTGTGCCGCCTCCGTGGTGGTAGTAATGAGAAGAGAGGATGTCCTGTGTTATTAATGACGGACGCCACCGTTCTGAGACACCGCCGCTTGAAGATGCCTTCAGTGCTGTGGGGGCTTGTGCCCACCGTGGAGCGGCCTGAGTTAGCGGTGCTCTACCCTCAACCATGGACAGTGTCGAGTTGGAGTTGTGCAAGTGGAAACTATTCTAATTACCCTGCAATATTTCTGTATTTATTTAAAAAAGAGACATTTTGTGGCACTTTGGTGGTTCACTAATCATTAGCTCGAGGGTAACTTTTATCCTGCTGTTACAACACTCTTGAATGGACGTCTTGGTATTTTGGAAACTCTTTGTACATTATGGTCGACCTGCTGTGCGCTTTCTCTGTAGCTATGACATTATATTCTGCATTCTGTTAATGCTTTTTACCCCTCTGTGCTACCTCATTGTACCTGTGTTTTGAAATAATCATGGATAGCATTCAAAACAAAGTTCTGCACTATCTTAGTGTATATGACAATGATAAAACCAATTACTTATTTACCCTCTCCTAGCAGATTCCTTCTCCTCCAGCCTGTTACCCTTTCCCACCCACCTGGCTTCACCTATCACCTTCCAGCTATCCTCCTTCCCCTCCACCAACTTATTCTGTCGTCTTTCCCCCTTCCCAGTCCTGCTGAAGGGTTTTAGCCCGAAACACCAACTGTTTATTCATTTCCAGAGATGCTGTCTGACCTGCCGAGCTCCTCCAGCTTTTTGTGTATGTTAATTATTTGAGTTGATCGCAAGTAAAACAAAGTTATTCACTGTCCATGTGACAATACTGACTCAATTAACAACCTTTGTTGATCTGTGTGCAGAGCACAGTTCTTTGCTGTATCTCGGTACATGTGACAATACTAAGTTAATTGGCAGTTTGAGTTGAACTAACCTGGTTTGCAAATTCTGAGACTGGGCCTTTTGTTCCTTTTCTCGCTAATGTGATAAACTCACCGTTCCCTCTCCTGATTGAACAAATTGGGAGTCTTCTCTTCCTGTGAGGTGTAGGTGAGAGTTTGAATGTTGTCTGATTTTTTTTTTTGGAATGTTCTTGTTGATTATCCACTGAGGCTAGATAGTTTTCTCCCTCTTTGAGCCAGAGAGTCGTGGCTCAAGTCTCACAGGGGCTTAAACGGATCAGCCGTGATGAAATGGCGGAGCAGACTCCATGGGCTAAATGTCCTAATTATGCTCCTGTATCTTATGGGATTTGAGCACAAAGATCTAATCTGACATTGTTCAAAGCTCAAAGTATATTATTTAAGTATGTTTATGTCACAATGTAGTACTTTGAGATTCATTTTCTTGCAGGGATTCGCAGAAATTTAAATAAATGCAATGTAATTGATGAAAAACTATACATTAACAAACACTAATGAACAACCAGTGTTGAAGACATAGAAGCCAAGTCAAGTCAAGTCACTTTTATTGTCATTTCGACCATAACTGCTGGTACAGTACACAGTAAAAACGAGACATTTTTCAGAACCATGGTGTTACATGACACAATACAGAAATTAGACTGAACTATGTAAAAAACAACACTGGGGAAAGAAAAACTACACTAGACTACAGACCTACCCTGGACTGCATAAAGTGCACAAAACAGCACAGGCATTACAATAAATAATAAACAGGACAACAGGGCAGAAAGGTGTCAGTCCAGGCTCTGGGTATTGAGGAGTCTGATGGCTTGGGGGAAGAAACTGTTACATAGTCTGGTCATGAGAGCCCGAATGCTTCGGTGCCCTTTCCCTGACGGCAGGAGGGAGAAGAGTTTGTATGAGGGGAGCATGGGGTCCTTCATAATGCTGTTTGCTTTGCAGATGCAGCGTGTAGTGTAAATGTCCGTAATGGCAGGAAGAGAGACCCCGATGATCTTCTCAGCTGATCTCACTATCCGCTGCAGGATCTTGCGATCCGAAATGGTGCAATTTCTGAACCAGATAGTGATGCAGCTGCTCGGGATGCTCTCAATACAACCCCTGTAGAATGTGATGAGGATGGGGGGAGTGGGAGATGGGCTTTTCTCAGCCTTCGCAGAAAGTAGAGACGCTGCTGGGCTTTCTTTAGGAGCTGGTGTTGCGGGACCAGGTGTAGTAATACTGAGAACATGAGTTGTAGAGACATTGAAAATGAGTCCATTCAGTGTTGAGGTGAGTGAAGTCATCCATGCTGGTTCAAGAGTTTAATGGTTAAAGGGTAATGACTGTTCCTGAGCCTAGTGGTGTGGGACCTAAGGCTCCTGTACCTCCTTGCTGATGGTAGCAGTGAGAAGAGAGCGTGGCCTGGATGCTGGTGGCCCTTATGATGGAGCTGCTTTCTTGTGGCATCCTTGCAACCTCGAAGTTGCTGGAGCAGACACTTGTCTTTTCTCCTGAGTGAAGCAGTATCTTGATAAGGAGCAGGTTATTACCTGTGGCTTGGCCACGGAAAATTTCTACATCACAGCAATGACTCTATCAAGTAGTACTTAACCTTCCATTAAGATAGCACCAGTGCTTTTGGGTCTTTGCAGTCACTACATAAACACGAGATTCTGCAGATGCTGGAAATCCAGAGAAGCAACACAAAATGCTGGAGGAACTCAGCATCCAGGGAGAGGAATAGGCAGTCGATATTTCGGACTGAGGCCCTTGTGTATGAAATTTTTCTTAATATAACTAAAGGTGGGGGGGGGGGGTTCCATCGTTTCCCTCCACAAGCCAGAAGAAGTGAGCTTAGTCGGTAGTTTAAGTGAATCTGGTTGCCATGCTTCCTCTGGCTTGTTCTTGACACAGTCTAATTTTGGAATCTCATTACAGCATCTGGTGCATATGAACATTAGTCAGTTCTGTGAATTCCTGACAAAATGCATAAATAAATGGACTGTGGCTGTGTTTCAACTGGAGACACGCATAGTTTTGATTTAATTTGTGCAGTGATGGTCTGTCTAAGATTCAAAATAAACCTGCATTTAGACAGCTCTGAACTTGAAGGGAATGGAACCCTTAGCCCAGTGCATGTATTAATCCTAATTTCCCTATTTATCTCAAATTTCTCAGAATCAAAGATCTGGAAATGTGTTCTGTGCTTCTAAAAATGTTTTTTTTTTCACTTCTTGGCTTCCAGCTGAAGTGCAGAGAATTGCTTGTTTGCCCTTTTTAGTGAGCCGTGCATACCAGAGTATTAATAAACTGCTTTTGGCAGGGGTGCCCACACGTTGACTGGATGTGTCCTTCATTGACTCAGCTGTAAACGGCGATGCCTCTCACAGATGCAAAAACAAGTCTTGGAGAACATTTTGCATATTTTGGTGCAGGTGCAGATAAATATTGTGGTGATTTTACAAAGACTGACCCCTTAAGCCTTGTCCTGGTGGGCACCCATTCTCGGCAGCAAGCAGTGTTCCTGCTGTTTCCGGTGTAGGTTTAGCCAAAGTAAAACCTTCTCCTGAACCCTAACTGTTGTTTCAAAATGGCCAAAGGAGAGTTTCCCTTTCACTTGGAATCAGGTTTATTACTCACTGACATCTGATGTGAAATTTGTTGTGTTGTGGCAGCAGGGCAGTGCAATGTAAAATCATACCGGAGGTTCCAGTGAGAAGTATGAAAAAATAAATGAGCAATGCACAAAATGTGTTCATGGACCATTCAGGGATCTGATGGTGGAGGGGAGGAGGCTGTTCCTAAACCATTAAACATGAGTCTTCAGGCTCCGGTAGCTCCTCTTGTTAAAAAAAAAATTTATTGAGTTTTCAATGATTACAAGAAAAAAAAAGAAAAGAAAAAAAAAATTATCAGCCCTTAACCCCTCCCCCCTAACATATCCCTATAGGAAGAAAGAAAAGAAAGAAAGAAAGAAAGAAAGAGTGCCTGGATATCGGAAGTTCCCCACATGCTCCATGGAGTTCATAATAGCTTTGGTATATATATTTATTTCTTTCCCCAAATAACCAGTAATTTTATCTTTGGAGCACCTACATATTTAATCCTATCTTTTGTAAATAAGGGCGCCAAATTTTCAGAAATGTTTCATATTTATCTCTTAAGTTATAAGTAATTTTTTCAAGTGGAATACAGCTAAAGATTTCGTTCTTCCAACGATCCATACTTAAGTATGAATCCGATTTCCAAGAAACTGCAATGGCCTTTTTGGCTACTGTCAATGCAATTTTTATGAATTCTTTCTGATATTTATTCAATTTAGGTTTCGGTTTTATCCCTTCAATATCGCCTAGTAAAAATAATATTGGGTTATGTGGAAGTTGTGTTCCAATAATTTGTTTCAGTAAAACTCTTAAATTTGTCCAAAAAGGTTGAATTTTAAAACAAGACCAAGTAGAATATAAAAAAAAGTACCAATTTCTTGATTACATTGGAAGCATTGATCAGATAAATTTGGGTTTAATTTATTTATTTTTTGTGGTGTAATATATAATTGATGTAAAAAATTATATTGCACTAATCTTAGCCGGACATTTGTTGTATTTGTCATACTGTCAGGACATAGTCTTGACCAACTTGTTTCTTCAATTTTAATATGCAAGTCAGTTTCCCATATTTTTGTCTTGACTTATGGATTCCTTGTTTAATTGCCTGTGGTAGCTCCTCTTGATGGTAGTGCTCACCTTTCTTCTATACCGGGGGTTCACATCCTGGGGTCCTTGGACACCTCGGTTAATGGGAGGGGCCCATGGCATTAAAAAACAGGGTTGGGAACCCCTGCTCTACGCATTGTCCCGATGCAGGGTGTTGACCTGACATGCTGACCATTCCTCTACCTTCACAGATGCTGCCTGACCCCCCCCCCCCCCCCCGAGTCCTTCCAGCTGTTTATTTTTTGGCTTCAGACTCCAGCATCGTGATAGAATAAAGATTAGCTTCATTTGCCACACAGTGAAATGTGTCATTTGCATCAACAAACAATGCAGTTCGAGGGTGTGCTGGGGGCAGCCCACAAGTGTCGCCACGCATGCTACAACTTACTAACCCTAACCCGTGCTACTTTGGAATGTGGGAGGAAACCAGAGCACCGGGAGGAAATCACATGCTCAGGGTGAACGTGCAAAGTCAAATTCAAAGTAAATTTATCAAAAATGTCACCTTGAGATTAATTTTTCTTGCAGGCATTTACAGGAAAATAAAGAAATACAATAGCATTTATGAAAATCTTCATAATAAAAGCTGACAAACTCCTTGTAAATAGCGGAGGAAATTGAACCCTGATTGCTGGCTTTGTAAAGTGTTACCCTAACTGCTATGTTACTGTGCTGCCCCACTTTTGCAGTGTTTTATGCCTTCAATAACATTGTGTGTTTGAGCTTAAACTTTACAATTAGTAGATATTATTCTTGTTTGTAAACTGCAGGGTTAATGCTTTGACACAAGTCCAATCGGTTAGTTATATCCTGTTTACCTCTAACCCCCCTCGTTCCGCATCTGCTAAATCTCTCTGGTACAGTGGGCAGAAAAGTCACTGCTGACTCTAAATGTATTTTGGACTGCTGAACCGGCACACTTAATTAGGCATCCATTAGTAATTAATTACTTCAGAAGTGAGGACAGTTTTGGCGAGGAGTGGAAACGTTTTGGAGCATGTGCTGACCCGATTGTGCACCAGTCAGTGAGCAGTATTTATAGTCTGTCTATCTGTACAGACAGATGAACCGAGATCTTTGCAAGTGCACTTTAATCTCTGCAGTTGATTGGAGATCGCAGGGATTTACAGTCACATCCGTCTCGAGTTTTTCTTTTGTCTAATTGTCTTATCCTAGCTATCGTCCAGGAGAGTATTGGAACGGTCCTTGTGAGCAACAAAAACATGAAATGCTGGAGGTGGTCAGCAGGTCAGGCAGCAAATGATAAACACAAGGTTCTGCAGATGTAGAAAGCCAGAGTAACACACACAGTACTGGAGGACCTCAGCTGGTCAGGCAGCATCCATGGGAAAAGCAGAGGAGTTCGGATTCAGCAGGTCTTAAGCTGCACTGGTTTAATGGACCTAAATATCGTAAAGCCTTGCTGTCCCTCAGAGTAAACAAAACCACACACATGCCAAACAATTCCTCAGTTAGAAATGTAAACCTACTGAAGATAACCTGTTCCTTAGCTACATTAAGTTCCTTTTTATTATTCATCCTTTGCATGCAGGATTGCTGTTGGTTTATTAACAGTAAGACAAGCTTTACAATGTAAAGCTTGTCTTGCATTCTGTTTATACAGATCAGATTGTTAGACAGTGCGTTAAGGTTAAATCAGCTTAATAACAATGCCGATGTATTTAACCCTAGCCTGATTGCAGGACAGTTTACAATGACTATTTAACCTGCTAACTATTACGTGTTTGGAACGTGGGAAGAAAGCGGAAGCCCACGAGTTCACTGAGCGGAGTTACAAACTTCTTAAGGGTGCTGCTGGAATTGAACTCCGAACTCCAGCGCCCCGAGCTGTAATACCATTCCGTTAGCTCCTATTCTACGGTGGCATCCCTCTAAAAGTTACCAAAAGAGAGCAGTGTAGGTTATTGATAATGTAAAAGATAGGTTGAAAGGCCAGGAGGCCTTTTCTTAACGGAGAAAGAGAGGTGACTTGATAGAGGAGTATAAGATGATGAGGGGGCATTGATCATGAGGGGGCATAGTTTTAAGGTGCTTGGAAATGGGTACCGAGGAGATGTCAGGGGTGAGATGTCTGAGAGTGGAGTGTGCGTGGAATGTACTGCCAGTGTCAGCGATAGAGTCAGATGCAATAAAGCCTTTTAAGAGCCTCTTAAATAGGTACATGGAACCTAGAAAAGAAGAGGGCTATGCACTAGGGAAATTCTAGGCAGTTTCTAGAGTAGGTTACATGGTCGGCACAACATTGTGGGCTGAAGGGCCTGTCGTGTGCTGTAGATTTCTATGTTCTGCTCTGGCGCCAACACAGCATGCCCAGACGGTTCAGTAGAACAAGGCAGAATACACCAAGCAAAAAAACAAGCCAGTTACTTTCCCCAAGCAGTAAGGCTGATCAACACCTCCTCCCACTAACCCACCCCTCCACCACTACTTTATCATTTCCTGTCAGTCACCTTATGTACAGACACTCCCGTGCCTAGCGTCCCTTCATGGACATACCATCAATCTATATATATGATGGCCCCCTCACTTAGCTGCGCAGTCTGAACTAATAATAATTTTTTTCCACATTTAGCCCATTGGAAAGCAAAAAGTTGATAATCACAATGTTATAAATAGTGTTGCTTTATTGAGAAACAGGAAAATGTATTTGGAACAGGGTGTCAGCTATTCGGTGTGTGATGGAAGATTAGATAATGAAACAGGTGTATTCTAAATTTCAGTCTTACGAAAATAATTAACATTGTTCTCCGTGGTTTCCATTCACACGTTTGTGCAAGGATTCTGAGAACATTGAAAGTTTGTCATCAAAACAGAAGAATAATTGGAGGTGTCGGAATATGGGCAGGTGTATGAGCAGTTAGTGCTACCTAACAGCACAGGTGACCCAGATTCAATCCAGCCCACTAGTGCAGTCCATCTTGAGTTTGCACGTTCCTCGTGGGATTTCTCCTAAACATTCTGACTTCCTCCCACATCCCAAAGGGAGATGAATTGACCAACGTAATTTACCCCAGTTGTAAGTGTGTAGTAACTCTGCCATGGACGGTCTCAAGCCCGACTGCAAAAAGAGAAGGGTTGGGCACCGGGCTAGCAACCCCACCCCACAAAAATCCCAGAGCTACAGAAACGCCAACAGTAGCTCCAGAGCCTCATCCCTGGGAGGATTCTGGAGCTTCTGTTGGCATCTCTGAAGCAGTGTGTTTTTACAGGGTGGGGTTGCTAGCCCCGTGCCCAACCCTCCTCTCTCTGCAGCCAGGCTTGGGAGTTTCACCTGTCTGGGCTACACCCAGGGACAACGTGAAAGACTGGCCCAGGACAGAGGACTCTGGCAAGCTGCTGTTGATGGCCTAGGCCCCAGTAGGGGTGACGGGCTTAAGAAGAGTGGTCAAAGATGATGGACGTGTGAGAGAGAAGAGAAAATGTGGCAGGAATGGGATTAGTAGCAGAGCTAGGATAGGCTCAGTGGGCCCAACAATGTCCTATATTGTATGAAGCTATAGCATTAAAAAAAATGTACTCATTGAAAATTTCATTTTTGGTTTAAACTCATATTTTGCTTGAGCCATTTGACAGAAAGGGCCACTGTCGATGCATTGAACACTTGAGTTGGTTTATACTTTGGCTGATTCAGACTTTCTGATTCAGGAATTGAAATCAATGATTTGTTGAACAGGCATAGTCAGCAATATCTAGTAACAACCTCCTGATTACTGCATAATTATGGGGAGAGTTAGCGCGAGGCAATGACGGTGCTAGTGATCGGAGTCGAATTCCCATCACTGCCTGCATGTCTTCCGTGTGCCAGCCTGGGTTTCCTCGGGATACTCTGGTTCCTTCCCAACCTTCCAAAGACTTGCGAGCTAGCAATAGTGAGACGTGGGCATGCTATGTTGGCACAAGAGGTGCTGGCACTTACAGGCTGTCCCCAGCACATCCTCGGGTTGTGTTGGCCGTTGATGCAGATGACTCGTTTCACTCTAATGTTTTGATGTTTCGGTGACTGTGACAAGTAAAGCTGATCTTTAAACAATAATTGTCCTGTGAAATACTTCCTACGATGGTCTGTAGCTTCTGCGTGGGTATTTGCTCTTTCCCATGCACTGTGTGGGCCTGTGCGCTGAGCTCCTCCCTTAATGTCGGACTTAACAAAACCTCTATTCAACTCGGAGCTTTCTCTATTGTGTACACTGCTTGTTAAAGGACCGATTGAGCAAAACAAAAGAAGCATGGATTTGGAGTGAGGTTCTTCCCTTGCTGAACTGTGCTTTTCGTGTTCAGTGAATTACTTCTGCTGAGGTGGAGAAGCCGGTCTGTGGGTTAAGTCACGTGGTCTGGTGATAGGACACTGTTGGGCCGCCAATCCTGGCAGCTCTCAGGAAGTGATCACAGGGAACAATGCAGACCTTCACAAAAGTGCACCAAAGGTTTTTGGAATAGACGAAGCTCTCCCCCAGTTTGTTTTTTGAAGCAGGCACACACAGCGACTGCAGATGCCGGAATTTACTTTGAACTTTAAATGTAGCCCAGAATTTGTGGCGGCAAGTTTGTTTAGCGGTTAGCACAACCTGGGTTCATTTCCCGCCGCTGTCTGTAGGGAGTTTGTACGCTCTCCCTGTGACCGCATGGGTTTCCTCCAGGTGCTCTGGTTTCCTCCCACAGTCCAAAGACCTACCTGTTGGTAGGTTAATTGGTCATTGTAAATTGTCGAGTGAATAAGCAGGAGTTAAATCAGGAGATTGTAGGGTGCTGTGACTTGGAGGGCTGAGAGGGTTTATTCCATGCTGTACCTCAATAACAAAAAAAATTAATTACATATGTCACCATATAATACCCTGACCTTCACTGTCTTGCAAACGTACTCAATATATCCATAGAATAATAACCATAACAGAATGAATGAAGACCACACCAACTGGGTGTTCAACCAGTGTGCAAAAGACAACAAACTATGTAAATACAAATAAATAACAATAATAAATAAATAAGCAATAAATATGGAGAACCTGAGATGGAGAGTCTTTGAAAGTGAATCCATAAGTTGTGGGAACATTTCAGTGGGGCAATTGAAGTTATCCCCTTTTGTTCAAGAGCCTGATGGTTGAGGAGGGTAATAACTGTTCCTGAACCTGGTGCTATGGATCCTGAGGCTTCTGTATCTCCTTCCTGTTGGCAGCAGTGAGAAGCGAGCATGGCCTGGGTGGTGGGAGTCCCTGACGATGGAGCCAAAAACAAGATGCTGGACAAACTCAACAGGTCAGCCAGTCGACTGTCCATTTACCTGAAATGTCAACTATTCATTTTTCCTGCACAGATGCTTCCTGACCCGCTGAGTTTTTCTGGCATCTTGCTTTTACATTGGTGCATTATAATTGGGCTAAATTGTCCAATCTAACTCCAGCAGTCTGATGAAAATGATCTTAAATAACCTTCATTCTATTGTTAATATAACGATATTAACTGGTTTATGTTTTGGAGTGGCATGGTAGCCCAGTGGTTATCACAAAGCTATTGGGGTGCCAGCGATCCGGGTTCAGTTCCTGCCACTGCCTGTAAGGAGTTTGTACGTTCTCCCCATGACTCTGTGGGTTTTGTACGAGTGCTTCAGTTCCTCCCATAGTCCAAAGATGTCCAGGTTATTAGGTCATGTGGGTGTAATTGGGTGATGAGAGTTCGGTGGGTCGGAAGGGTCCTGTATCTCTAAAATAAAATAATACATCAGGTGTTAAAGCCTGTCTACGGTCACACTACACCCAGATAACCTTTGTCGTTGAGGTGGATCAGGCCCTTTGGCCTGACTCGTCCCTGCTGACCAAAATGCCTCCCTACACTATTTTGTCTGCCTTTTACCCCACATCCCCCGTTCCTTTCCTATCTATGTAACTCTCCAAATGCTCTTTAAACACCAAGTGTACCTGTCTGAATTGCCCCCTTTGCGATTCTATCATCAGGGAGGAGGTACAGGAAACTGAAAATGCACACTCAGCGCTTTAGGAACAGTTTCTTCCTCTCTGTCATCAGACTTCTGAAAGGTCCATGAACCTGCAAGCACTGCTTCA
Source organism: Hypanus sabinus (assembly GCF_030144855.1). Taxonomy (NCBI): domain Eukaryota; kingdom Metazoa; phylum Chordata; class Chondrichthyes; order Myliobatiformes; family Dasyatidae; genus Hypanus; species Hypanus sabinus. Next base: position 38,256,729 of record NC_082732.1, on the reverse strand, counting down.
CTATTTTGCCTTTTTTTTTGCACTTTTCTGATGTAATTCTTTTGCAAAGCAACAAATTTCACAGCGTACCTGATCGCTGGTGTCAGTAAACCTCCTCTGGCACCTCCCTCTGTGTGGAAAAACCCGCCCGACTCCTTGCAGTTATTACCCTTCTTGCCTTAAACCTCAGTCGTCTAATTTTAGACTCCCCTCCTCTTGGTAAAATGACCATCTGCTGTGTGTACACCCCTCACTCTCCTGTACTCACAATCCCAGCCTGTCCAATCTCTCCTTATCTTTAGCAGTCCTAGTGTGATCACTCAGGTGAGTAAGATGTTCTCCTCAGGGATTGTCTGTTGGTGGGTCATCGGGGCTGATCTGGGATCCCCGTATTCTGGTGCAGTGTGGGTAAAAGTAGGTGGTGGCCGTGGTTAGTAGTTGGGTCTTTTAGTTGTTTAGACCCCTCATTTTGCAGCTGATGTTTGTTCTGTGTGACACAGTGGAGGTCATTCTCGTGTAACGCAGCTCCCTCTTGAGCGGATTTCCTCCAGGTGTATCTTCCCAGTTTTTAGATGTCATGTTGAATTTCTTCAGGCTAATTTTTACGTCATCCTTGGGGCGTTTCCTTTGCCTACCATGGGTTCCCTGACCTTCTTCAACTGGAGGCAGAGGAACTGTTTGTGTTAGACATCCGGATGGCATGACCTATCTGTCAGAGTTGGTGTTGTTCATGGTGGCCTTCTCCAATATGCTGGTGTTGCTGTGTCTGTCCTTCCAGCTGACCCTCAATCTTTCATAAGGATCACTGGTTCGAGGGCTTTCAGGTGCCTACTGCTCCATACAGTCATGTAGGAAGGAACGATTGCTCTCATCTGCAAAGCCCTCCATTTTAGGCGTGGCTGAATGGCCTCCCGTCTCATTCAGTACCTTGCATTCTGACGTCTCCCAAAGGCACATACAACATATTAAAAAAAAGCTCTACCTGCAGAAGCAATGTGTGATGCGCCTGAGGAGGAGAAAAAAACCTAAGAGACAGGACTTGAGGGCTAGATTTTTAAACGAGACTCATGAAAGGGAAGCAGTAATGTTCCCAGAAGTGTTTGACACGGTCTGACTTGGTACAAGCTGGCGTCAGAAAAGATTTTCTTTCTTTTCTCCCTGTGGCTGCTCCACCCCTCCCCCCAACCTCCTGACACCATGAGCAGCTATTAACAAAGCTCCTCTGTCTGTTCCTGAGAGAACGCCTCTAACATTGTAAACCAGCAGAGCCTGAGAATCTGTATCAAACTAGGTTGTGATGGAGTCAGCCTATCACTTGTAATCTTTATCCCAAAAGCCATTCTAATAAAATAATAACTGGAATAGTGGGTTAAGTAGCATATCTAAATTAGTTTCCTTTGAGGAAACAACACAGATTGAGCATAAGGAATCGATCTACATTTGTGTTTCTTGTCAGTGGATAATTGAACCGTTCTTTTTTTTTTCAGGGGCTTGTGGCAATTTGAACATTCAGAGTTGGATTTTTCTCTGCTCTGGAATAACCAACTATACAATATATAGAAACTTTTCAGTTCCATTAGTACTGTTTTTCTTCTGCACCAAAACCTGCCAAGGTTCTTCATCAGTGCAAAGTTCAAAGTAAATTTATTATAAGACCGTAAGACGTAGGAGCAGTATTAGGCTATTTAGCCCATTATCAAAATATGTAATATCTGCCTGCAATTCATCATCTTACGGGCATTCACAGAACAAAAGAAATAGAATAGAATCAATGAAAAACAAAGACTGACAGCCAACGTGCAAAAGAAGACGATCTGTGCAAATACAAAAAAGACAAATATTAATCATAAATATGTAAATAAATACTACTGAGAATGGGAGTTGTAGACTCCTTGAAAGTGAGCCTGTTGGTTGTGGAATCAGTTTAGTGTTGGGGTGAGTCTGATGGGTGAAGGGTGAGAAATGTTCCTGAACCTGGTGGTGTCCGGGCCGCTGCACATCCTGTCTAACGGCAGCAGCGGGAAGAGGGCATGGCCCAGTGGTGGGGGTCCTTGATGACGAATGCTGCTTGTGTGTGTCTGGACTCCGTGTAGATGGGCTGAAAGGTGAGAGGGCTTTGCTTCTGACGAACTGGGCTGTATCCGTTACTTTAGAATTCAAGGTCAAAGTTATTGTCATCTGCACGGGTATACAGTGAAACGAAACAATGGTCCTCCAGACCACTGTGTGCCCGCACAAGGTATATCACACTTGGTATATAAACCAAAATATTATGCTATAAGTAATAAAGTATAATTCAAAATGCATCTAGTAAAGCACATTACAGGGAAGCCGTAAACGGTTTGTTGTCCTAGTGATTTATACTTCTGTGTCACATCAACACCGTAGGTACCGCGTACCCTACGCTGTAGCCTGACGCGCACCTCCCCAAAAAAGTAACTCGCGTGTCCTGGTGACGCAGACCGCAACAGCTGTGATTGGTCCTCTGGGTAGCATCGCATTTCTTCCTACGCATTTCTGGTTGCTTCTTCTCTGCCGTGTCTGTACACCGATGCAAAATAGATGAACCAAGTTGTCGAATCTACCTGCCGACATGCGAAAATGTTTGAAATGCATTTCCTCGTCCACGTCTCTCAGGAAGAGACTCAATGCAGTGGCACAGAAACCCCACCGCCGACTAGCGTTCTGGCGCACACCAACGCATGCTTGCTACGGTGTAGAGCAACGCAGGAGTGAAAATCAGGGCTATGGTGTAGCCCGTATGCATGAGTGTAAATCAGCCTTTAGTGGTGGCAGGGCGTTCACTAGTCTCTCAGCCTGAGGGAAGAAGCTGCTACCCAGTCTGGCAGCCCTACTCGTGATGCTCATGTATCTCCTCTCTGATGGTAGTAGGTCAAAAAGATGATGGGATGGATGGTAGGGATGCTCAACAAAGCCTTGGGCCCTTCATCTACAACGCTCCCGGTAAATATCATAAATAAGGGGAGGGAGACACTGAGGATCCTCTCTCAAACAAGAGAAAATCTGCAGATGCTGGAAATCCAATGCAGCACACACTAAGTGCTGGAGGATCTCAGCAGGTCAGGCAGTGTCTGTGGAAAAGAGTAAAGAGACCTGATGACGGGTCTCTGCCCAAAACGTTGGCTGTCTGTTCATTTCCAAAGATGCTGCCTGGCCTGCTGAGTTCCTCCAGCATTTTGTGTGTGTTACTCCGAGGGTCTTCTGGGTGATTTTTCACTGTCACACAATGACCCAGCCGGACAGGGCACTCTCGACGGTGCTTCTACAGAAAGTTGTTAGATTGGGGGTGGGGAACCTTGAGCACCCCCCCCCCCCCCCGTCTCCTCAAAGTGCGCCGCATGGCCCTGGTGTCACAAAGATGTCTGGATTTTCTGTGCGCTCTCACACGTTGCCTTCCTGATGGCATGGGAGAGCATGGCTTGTGTTGAACTTGGAGTCGTCCTATCCCCCGATCGCTAGGCAGTGCATCAACCTCTGCAGTCATTCTAGTTTGCCCTGGCAGTGGAGTGTTTACTTACAATAACACCCTCAATGTATTTTCCTGTGTCGCCAGTCCCCGATTCCCTCGTACTTATCAATATTGACGTGATGATCTCGGAATGCTTTCCAGTCTGTGCTTTAGAAACAGTTGTGCAGCCCTGAGGTGGCACCTTCTGGCCAGGTCCTGATCTCCCTGTGGACTGGTTTGACTTGTTTGGTCTGTATCCAGGGATTAGCAGAGTGGATATGTGGTCTGAGTATCCGAGGTGGGGTGGGGGACAGTCTTACATGCTCCATGAATGTTGGTATAAACCAGGTCTATAGAGTCTCTCTTCTGGTGGTGAAGTTGACTTGCTGGCAGAACTTTTGCAGGATTGTCTTTACGTTGGCATGATCGAAGTCACCAGCGGCAATGAAGGCACCATAGGGGTGAGTGGCTTTGAGGTTGCAGATTGCCCCCTGGAGCTCCCCATGCTGGGGTTTCTCCAGCACTAGCAGGGGAGGATGTAAGCAGCAACAATCGCAGTAGCAGTGAACTCCCTCGATAAGTAGAAGGGCCTGCATTTCACACTTTAAAAACTCTATCTGTAGGGAGCAGAGGGCCATTACTACCAAGGTGTTCACGCACCAGTTCTTTTAAAAAAAAATTATTAAATTTTTCAGAGAATTTCATACAATGAATAGAATAATAGAGTAATGAAATGCACCAGTTCTTATTGGTTTAGACACATCAGACCTCCTCCGCAGGACTTGTTGGAGGTCACAGCACTTCCGTCCGCCTGAAATGATGGCCGAGTCTGGAATGGTGTCTTGAAGCCGCGTTTCTGTCAGGACAAGTATGCAACAGTCGCTCATCTCCTGCTGGTTCAGACGTAGATGCGGGCAATCCAATTTTATTATTTTCCAGTGATCGGATGTTAGCGAGTAGAATTGACGGGAACATGGGCCTGCAGGGAGTCGCTTCAAGTCTCACTTTAATTCCAGCACGCTTACCGGGCTTCTGCGTTCGAGCGCACAGCTTCCAGCGGCTGCTCCCTCGAGAATCCGCTCCCTGTGTTGGTCCATAACTGCAGAGTGCTTTTGTTATTCCGCTCACTAGCGAGGTAGACTTGCAGATATTGGTTTCCCTGATGTTCAGCACTTTTACCTTATCGGTTATAGAAGAGACAAGCAGGACAATAAATTTCACCGTTGGCTGGAGCTGGGGTGGCCACTGCGTTTGCGTGAGCCGCCATCTTGGAAACTGAACTTGTATTTAATCATTATGGACATAAACGCTTCTCAAGTTAGTGCCAGCTATGCCCTGCTGTCCAGTACTTCTGGAGCTGATTCGTCACGGGCCGAATTCCTGTTCAGATTCATTTGTCGTTTGCTTTAACGGCCAACACACCTTGGGATGTGCTGGGGCAGCTGGCGAACTTCACCCGACACACTCTGTTGCCAACAGAGTGTGTCCACATCTCACACAGAGTGAGCAGTAGATAGAAAAGTGTTTCAACCCATGGGTTTAGTTACCTGGATGGATCCTAGCATACCAGTGGAGCTGCTTCGGGTTTGGGAACCCACCCACCCACTTGCACAGCCAGACAGGCCTCCAACCCCAGGACTGGCATCCCAAGGGCAGTGGATAGAGTGGACTAACCAATGTGGCCCTTGAGCCCTGAGAATCCTCTGTGACAGAACAAATAGGCGTAGGGCGGTGGATCCTGAGGCTCTGCCCCAAGGCGCCCTAATGGGCATTTGATATTTCACTGCTGTCAGAGGCCTTCTAAAGGCCTCTGGTCATGAGAGGCATGAAGAAAATACTTCAAAAAGCCAATTCCCGTTAACTTAAAACATTTTATGTTTCTAGAGCTAATGCAAAATGCAAAGTAAAGCTTTGCCTGCACATCCTTTTTCACAGTTTAAACAACCAGGGCAGTGTCACTTAACACCAGCTGCCCCTAGTGGGACACTTTATTGTAATCTCCATTTCTGACATTGTGCACGCTGCAGCCACAGAGCAGGGGTCGGTTGTCACTTGGGGTTCGATTCTCACCACTGCCTGTAAGGGGTTTGATTGTTCTCCCTGTGAACGTGCGGGTTTCCTCCCACATTCTGAGGACACGCACGTGGGCGTAGTGAGTTGCGGGCGTGCTGTCTTGTTGCCGGAACCATGGCGACACTTGTGGGCTGCCCAGCGCAATCCCCGTTGCTTTGACACGAATGACACATTTGACTGCATGTTTTCAAAGATTTAAAGTACGTTTATTATCAAAGTACGTATACAGAATTCAGCTGAGATCGTCCTCCCGTAGGCAGCCACGAGACAAAGAAATGCCATCTTGCTGAGTTGTATCGTGAGTTTTGACATACATAGGGTGAATCTGAATCAGAACCAGGTTTAATATCGCCAGCATGTCGTGAACTTCTCGTTGTGCAGCAGCAGTTCAAAGCAATAGATAACCATAAAAAACTGCCAGTTACAGTAAGAAGTGTGTGTGTGTGTGTGTGTGTGTGTGTGTGTGTGTGGCCTTTGTACCTGCATAAATAAGTTGGACCCAGGATAGATCCTGAAGGATAGTGACAGCCGAGAACTCGGAATTGCTCGCTCTTTCCACTTCTGATGAAGGTCTGCTGTGTGTGTGTTTCCTCGTCTAAATAAAGCGAATCTTTATAATCTTAATGTATGTTTTGGCTAACCCGTCAGCAATTTGAACCGTAATGAATCTTACCCCCCCCCCCCAACACACTTCAAAGCATCGTGAATTTTAAATGGATTTCAGCGAAAGTTGAGTGTCATCTTGGAAGGAATCCTGAGGTCAGTGGAAGGGCTTAATGTCATTGTTCATCTGCGATGACTCTTTGAGGGACCCTACTCGGGATGCTAAGCACCTGCAGGTGTACTTGCAGTGTCAGTTATTTTACATGAATGCAGTTCTTCTCAGTACTTCAGAGCTAACGTTTAATTCGGGCAAGTTAGTGTTAACTCCATGAAGTCTAGGAAGGTAGGAGACTTGTGTTCAGTTGGAAAACCTCTGCATTCTCCTTGGGTTATGTAAATGATCCTTTATCCTTCATCCAACTGCAATCCTGTCGACTTTGTGCCAAAAAGCTCTTACTGAATAGTTTCCAGTTTACGTTTCTGTACGGAGGGCTGTTGTGTGGACCATGTTGCTATAGCTAAGGTGTTTCTTATTCCATCCACTTGTCGTCGTTACACCAGACATCTCAAAGAGAAATTAACTGTGTTCAGTTAACATTGCAAGACTCTGGGTCAGCATAGTTCTTTTACAATTATGTCGAAGCTGATAAATTTATAAATCGTTCAGTTGCAAGCTGATCCTTTGATCTCAGCCTACTTTTTTCAGAGGCTGCCATCTTCTTGGAAGAGAGGATCTGCAACAGGTGCTATAGGATTCCTTTATTTATTTATGTATTGAGAGCCACACTGCCCAGCAACCCCCAATTTAATCCTAGTCTAATCATGGGACAGTTTACAGTGACCAGTTAACCTACCAACCGGTGTGTCTTTCGACTGTGGGAGGAAACTGGAGCAGCCGGAGGAAACCCATGTGGTCATGGGGAGACCGTACACACATCTTACTGGTAGCGATGGGAATTGAACCCTGGCCACCTGTACAATGGAGCGTTGCCACTACACGTCCATGCCTGCCCGTTTGGGTAAACGGCAGGATATCTATTTAAGACTTCCAGTGGATGACCCAAAGAAAAAAAGGAGACGTGATTGGCAAGTCTTTTAGACGGGGGGTGGTGTGTGCCTGGAATCTGGATTTCCGGAGAATACAGGTATGGCCATTGCTGGTGCGGACTTTGGGTCGCGTTGAAACTTTGGGAATGAAGGATATGAATGTGGTGTAGGCAGAAGAGGTTAGTTTAGTTGGCTATTTGATTACTAATTTAGTTGGTTTAGCACACATTGTGGGCTGAAAGGCCTGTTCCCGTGCTGTGCTGTTCTGGGTTCCAAAATGGTGTAACAGCGGTCGTTTAGTTTCTGATAGTGATCTGAGGCACCTGGACCGACTTTCATGCCAGCAGCTTTCCCTTCTGGAGGGCTGTTAAAACAAAAACTTCACACCATCTTAAAAGTTTTCTTCCCCCAGGCAGTTAACTTTACCGACCATTGCGGGAGCCCCCTTTGCCCCTTCCTATCTATTATTTCAGTCACTGTAAATACGTTAAACCACTTCTTATAAAGCTGTTTACATTGTGAATACATGCTGGTATTTGTTCACATTTGATTCCATATCTGTACTTTAGCCTCCACTTATATAATTAAATTGTTTATAACTGTTAAATATTTTACTTGTTGCATGTTGCACCCTGACCAATGCACCCCAGCACATTCCTAATTTGTAGACGGTGAATAAAGGTGACTGTTAATCCTTAATTAGGTTTGTGTATTCTAAGCACAAGACATTTTGCAGATGCTGGAAATCCAGAGCAACACACACAAGTGCTGACCTGCTGAGTTCCTCCGGCATTTTGTGTACGTTGCTCCAGCTTTGCCTACGGTTCGGTTTTCTGCCTGTTTAACCTGATCCCTTAATATCAGTTCTTTCGCGTAGCAGGGAGTGCGATGATCACCGATTGGGGTTGAATTGCCGGCGCTGCCTGCAAGGCGTTTGTACGTTTTCCCCATGAGGCTGAGACTGGGCGCCTGCTCTGGGCTTGGCGTCCTGTGGACTCGCTTCCGTCCTGAGTGCAGTCGCTCACTTTTACCGCTTGCACGATGTGTGGTTTTTTTCCCCCCTCTGCGCATCGGGCATTTGTTGGTCTCTCTTTTAAAACGGGTTCTCATGGCTGAATCTCGGGGTTGTATAACTTATGAATACTTTGATAGTAAATGAACTTTGAACATTGAACCAAGTCGGTTTGCTCAGGGTGCCCTGGTTTCCTCCAACAATTCAGAAGATTTGAGGTGAGGGTGAGTGGGTTGTGGGTATGGTATGTTGGTGTGGGAGGCATGGTGCCGCTTGTAGCTGCCCCCAGCACATCCTCGCTATGTGGTTTGGTCAATTGGTGCGTTTCACTACATTTCGATGCACATGTGACTAATAGACCTAATTTTTGTTCTTTCTTAAATATCAAGCACTAATGTTGTTTAAAAGTCACCTGCGCAGTGTTTTGTGAAAGTCCAGATGCATCACACCATCTGCTTTTATTCTGCTAACATACAACCTCAAAAAATTTCAAGTTTGCCGTATGTGGAGCACACGGAAAATGTTAGAGGAGCTCAGCAGGCCAGGCGGCACCTACGGGGGAAAAAAAAGCATAGTCGACGTTCCTCCAGCGTTTTGTGTGTGTTGCTCAGACCTCCAGCATCTGCAGATCTTCTCTTGTCTGAGATTTGCCGGACGTGGTTTCCTTTTCGCAAACCCACCTTGACTTTGCCAGTTCTGTTATCGTCCATATGCTACTTCCTTAATAGGTACCACCAACAAGCGACTGTAACTAATCCACCTTCAGAGAGTTGTACTGCTTGGAAGCAGGCCCTTCAGCCCAACTAGCCCATGCTGACCGAAATATCTCATTTATAAGATCAAGGTTAACTCTGGTTGTCACATTGAAACATCGCAATACTTTGTTTGCGCTAACGACCTACACAGTCTGAGTATGTCCTGGGGTGTTCGAGAGTTCATTTGACATCAGAATATGTATGCAGTATACAACCTGAAATTTGTACACTTCACATCATCCATGAAACTAAAACCCCATAGAATGAATGATAGAAACATCAAAGCCCCTCCCAACCCTTCGTGCAAGCAGTAACAAAAGCATTAAACCACCCCCCCACTCATGCCAGCAGAAGCATTGAACCCTCCCCCACTATGCAAATGACAGCAAAAGCCCCCCCCCCCAAAAAAAAAGACTTTGATCCAGAATCCATAAAAACTACAGTCCATATCACCCAGTACTTTGGTATCTCAGGTATTCTCTCTGCGTCTCGATATAGATCACTCCCGCCACAACTGGAGTGGAAACCAGCAACTGGCTGTTCCGCTGTTACAATCTTCCGTGTCACTTCTCCAAACCCTCCGCCTCGCTCTTGCTCCCCAGCAGAGAGGGGGAGGGATCGCTCGAGTCCAGGGGCCACCTTCTGACAGCAGGTGCTTGGCCCATGATGTTCTGAACCGTTCCAATCCAATTGTGAATTTGCTTATCAAGGTGCTTTTCCCCGTTGAATCGTTACTCTGCTGAATGTAATGTTAGGACACTCTGTATAAAGTAGTCAAATTAGGGATAGATTGACAGATGGCAAATAGACCAGAGTTGATAAATTTTATTTTTTTAGTTAGAGGCACAAAGAGCCCGTTTGCACCCTTGTTACCCATTAACCTACTAACCCGTACGTCTTTGGGACACGATAGGAAACTGGGGCACCCGGAGGAAACTCGTGCGGTCATGGGGAGCAATGGAATTGAATTCAGATCACTGGAGCTGTAATAGATGTTACGCTAACCGCCACGGTGTGACGCTTGAGGATCAATTTCTGAAACAACACGGGGCTTTGGACACCGTTGTACAATCAATTTCTTTTTTTGAGACGGTGCATTTGAGAATCAGGAGATGTCCATTTGTAGCACAGAGGAATGTACGCCCTAGCGACCACAAGTTTGACTCGATGCCAGCTGTACGAATGCCCGTTGTTACTTAGGAGTTGGTGAATGACTTGCTTATGACATCACTGAAACTGGGAGATAACACCATTGTTTTGGTTGCGCGTTTGATTTAATTTATTTTTGAGGTGGAATATTTTGCCTGGAAAATGGTTTTGGGATTAAGTGTTAAAGGGAAATAACAATACAAAAAGGAGGCTTTCTGCTGTTGAAGAATGAATAAGATTTCTGAACAACACGCACACACAACATGCTGGAGGAACTCAGCAGCATCTGTGGAGGGAAATAGTCAGTAGGTATTTCCATAAGGCATGGGAGCAGGATGAGGCCATTCAGCCCATTGAGTCTGCTCTGGCATTTCATCCTGGCTGTTTCATTTTCTTTCTCAACTCCGTTCTACTGCCATCTCCTCATAACCTTTGGCACCCTGACTAATTAAGAACCTCCGCTTTGACTTGTCCTCCAGGCAGTCTGTGGCAATGAATTCCAGAGATTCATCACCCTCTGGCTAAAGGAATTCCTCCTCATCTCTGTTCTAAAGAGACAATCAGAGGTTGTACCCTCAGGTCATAAGCTACCCCTGCCCCCCGCTATAGAAGCATCCTCTCCACTTCCACTCTAACTAAGCCTTTCAATAGATAGATATCAGGCTGAGACCCTTCATTAGAAACTGTCCTGAAAAATAGACTGCTGATTCCCTTCCATTCCGTCGATGCTGCCCAACCCGCGGAGTCCCTCCAGCGTTTCGTGCTTGTTGCTTTCGATGTCCAGCACTTGCAGAGTCTTTTGTAAGTAAAAATTCTGAAATGCTGTACTTTATTCTTTAAGCAAGCTGTCAATGTTTGTCTTGTTTTATTTACAGCAACCTCTGTTAACGAGATGAGTCAGAATCAGGTTTAGTATCACTGGCTTACGTAGTGAACGTTGTGCACCAGCTTTACACTGCAACATATAACTGTAAATTACAGTGAGAAGTATGTATCTTCATGGTGGACGGTCATATGAGCGCCTGGTGCAGATCACAAGTCCTGGTTATGCGACCACTGATGCCAGGCAGACAATCTCTGAAGAGTATTGATAATGGCTGGGGTCACCCATCTTGTAAAGACACTACACAGAAGAAGACAATGGCAAACCACTTCTGTAGAAAAATTTGCCAAGATCAATCATGGTCATGGGACCATGATCACCCATGTTCTGCGACAAGGCACATAATGATATATGTATTTGAAAAAAAAGTTAAGTAAGTAGTACAAAAAAGAAAGTGGAAAAATTAGCGAGGTAGTGTTCATGGGTTCAACGTCCATTCTGAAATCTGATTGCAGAGGCGAAGAAGCTGTTTCTGAATTGTTGAGCTGTCTGCCTTCAGGTTCTCAACTTGAATTTTAATATATTGTGATTGAAAGCTGAGCTAATTTAATTTTTCCCCTTCAAAATGTCTTCAAACTTCCTCTTTGTTAGCACTCAAAGATTTATTAAAGCACTGTTTCATTTATTTGCAGACTTTTAAAATGAAAACAGGCAAATTGGAAGAGACGAGTCAGATAGAACAACACGTCATTTTATTGCTTTTTAAAGTGTTCAACAAAGGAACGATCAAATGCCCAGAGGTTCTTGACCACGGTCTGGGTTATGCACAGATGTTTGGTTGGAATTCATTCAAGGTTAACTACCAATACTTCCCAACTTGGCACAGTTGTACCTTAGTGTGCAAATACAATTGGGGCGGAGCCAATGCAGTCTAACTCACTGAAGCTGCAATATTGTGCATGATGAGTTTGCCTCGAGGGATGCTCCAACGTATGGAGTGTAGTGGAGCTGTGGACAGGAAATTAAGATCTGCAATATAAACCCGGGTTTCCAAGAGGCTGTTTAGATGAAGGCTTTGATCAGCCGAATTCAGCACAATACTTTACAGTACCTGTGACACAGGTTCAATTCCTGCTGCCGTCTGTAAGGAATTTGTACGTTCTTAATGTGACCGTGTAGGTCTCCTCCCATAGATGTGCCGGCTGGTCATTAAAAATTGCCCAGTGATCCGGCTAGGGTTAAATTGGTGGCTGCTGGGCGGTGCGGGCCAAAGACTGGAAGGTCCTATTCTACGTGTATCCCAATCAATCAATACTAAGTAAATAAAATGTAGTCAAAGAATTGATCCTTCACAGCGTTCAAGTACGTGGTGTTGGAACAGAAGATCTATTTTAGTAATTGATGTAGCTGCCCCTAATTTTATGCAATTCTGAAAATTTAAATTGATTAAAAAATCAAAATGAACATGAAGTACAATGCAGGAATACAGTGAGGTACAGCCACAAGGAAAACCCTGTAGCAACATCACAGGCACACTGGTACAAACAACACACAGACAGACATACTATATTGATCCCCAGGTAACTGTACCCAATTGGAGAACATAAACTGTACATCATACATGAACTATGCAAGATGGTGGAGCAAAACGTCTGTGTGCAAAGCAAGATGTAATGGCAAAAATGAAGACAAGTCCATGGTAGCAGACAGAAGATGCTGGAGGAACTCAGCAGGTCAGGCAGTGTCTGTGGAGAGGAATAAACCGTCAGTGATTTGGGCCGTAGTGTAGAGGTAGTGTGTCGTGTATCATTACTGAGATATGCTTAGCGTTGGGCAGATTGGTTCAAGATCCTGATGGTCGAAGGGAAGTAGCTGTTCCTGAACCTGGTAAACACAGGCTGATGTAGCTGCTGGAAATCCAGAGTAACCTGCACAAATAACCTCTTCCTCACTTCCAACAAGACAAAGGAGATGCTTATCGATTTCAGGAGAATTCACACCACTCACACATCGGCACAGTGGTGGAAAGTGTGAGCAGTCACACACTCCTGGAAGTGCACAGCTCACGTGAACTCTCACAGTCCCAGAACACAGCATACACAGTCAATATTTCCACTTCCTGAGGCTGAAGAGAGCTGGACGATGCACATTGATACGGACGTCATTCTCTAGATACAGACAGACATGCTTTATTGATCCTGAGGGAAATTGGGTTTTGTTACTGTCGCACCAATGAAGAATAGTGAAGAAATATAGCAATGTAAAACCATAAATAATTCAATAATAATAAGTAAATTATTACATGTGGAAATAAGTCCAGGACCAGCCTATTGGCTCAGGGTGTTTGACCCTCCGAGGGAGGAATTGTAAAGTTTGATGGCCACAGGCAGGAATGACTTCCTATGACGCTCAGTGTCACATCTCGGTGGAATGAGTCTCTGGCTGAATGTACTCCTGTGCCTAACCAGTACATTATGGAGCGGATGGGAGACATTGTTCAAGAAGGCATGCAACTTGGACAGCACCCTCTTTTCAGACACCACTGTCAGAGAGTCCAGTTCCACCCCCACAACATCACTGGCCTTACAAATGAGTTTGTTGATTCTGTTGGTGTCTGCTACCTTCAGCCTGCTGCCCCAGCACACAACAGCAAACATGATAGCACTGGCCACCACAGACTCGTAGAACATCCTCAGCATCGTCCGGCAGATGTTAAAGGACCTCAGTCTCCTCAGGAAGTAGAGACAGCTCTGATCCTTCTTGTAGACAGCCTCAGTGTTCTTTGACCAGTCCAGTTTATTGTCAATTTGTATCCTCAGGTACTTGTAATCCTCCACCATGTCCACAGGGACCCCTTTGATGGAAACAGGGGTCACCGGTGCCTTAGCCCTCCTCAGGTCCACCACCAGCTGCTTAGTCTCTTTCACGTTAAGCTGCAGATGATTCGCAATAGAGAGCATCCTAGCAATCTGCATCACTTCATGGTACTGAATCCACACTTCAGCAGGCAGGAAGGCCCTAAAGTGGGTTGTCAAAACCACCCAGCACTTCACCGGCACCAGCCTACCCGCCATCAGGGGCATACAGTCTATGCAGAAAGGTGCCAGAGAAAGGCCAGGAACATCATGAAGGCTCATGGGCTGTTTGTCCCACTCCCTGGAGGGAGGAGGCTACATAGCATCCACACCAGGACCACCAGACTCAAAAACAGTTACTTTGCCCAAGCACCTCCACCCACTAACCCACCCCCCCACACCCCGAACCACCACCACTTTATCATTTCCTGTCAGAGTCACCTTGTTTGTAGACACTGCTGTACCTAGCATCACTTTATGGACATGCAAACAATCTATGTATATAAACTATGTATATAAGTGTTTATAGTTATCGTTGGGAAAGCCAGCATATTCACTGAAGCAAACACGAGGAAATCTGCAGATGCTGGAAATTCAAGCAACACACACAAAATGCTGGTGGAACACAGCAGGCCTGGCAGCATCTATAGGGAGAAGTGTTGTCGACGAACAACAACACACACAAAATGCTGGTGGAACACAGCAGGCCAGGCAGCATCTATAGGGAGAAGCACTGTCGACGAACAACAATACACACAAAATGCTGGTGGAACACAGCAGGCCTGGCAGCATCTATAGGGAGAAGCACTGTCGACGAACAACAACACACACAAAATGCTGGTGGAACACAGCAGGCCAGGCAGCATCTATAGGAAGAAGCACTGTCAATGAACAACAACACACACAAAATGCTGGTGGAACACAGCAGGCCAGGCAGCATCTATAGGGAGAGGCACTGTCGACGTTTTGGGCTGAGACCCTTCGTCAGGATACTGAATATGTCGGAAAACAAAGAGCATGTTTTGTTTTGTTACCCTATTGATTTCTGTAAATTCAATTATACTATCACTTTGTTGCTGGGATAGAGTTATACATTTATTGGTCCTTTTTTGCCTGAAATGTTAAAGTTAATATCTTGTGGAACGATTTCAGATATTTCCAGTTTGATGTTTTGCTTTCTTGTAGCTCAGTCTTTGTGCTTGCGATTCATTAGAGGTCAAACAGCGTAAAAAAAACAGCCCACAAGGCTATCTCAGCAATTCTGTTTCGCTTGCAGACTTCTGCAGTAACTCTGAATAATTCATCTCATTCCTCTGCTTTTAAGTTCTGCTCTCGCGGGCATTTGAAAGAGGCGAAGGACAGTGCCTCTACCCAGGGCATCAGTTCAGCTTTCATCTTGTCCTTTTTTTTAAAGTTGGGATGAGCCTTTGTGTGATAATGGGACTTGTTCTCTGATACTGGAGCCAGTTCCTTTGTTTGTTTACTAATTGGCACTCCTTTGCCTCTATTTTAACCCACTGATCAGCTCAGTTATTAATAAAATGTGTCCTTTGAATATTACAGCTGTCTTTTTCGACGCCAGTCTTTTTAAAAAAAAATGAGTTGCTAGAAAACATATTCTGAATTAGCAATCAAAAAATGTTATGTTGTCTCTTGCCAGTCAAAGTAAATTGTGAAAACATTTCATTTCTTCTGTCTGGACTGGTCCCTTAAGATTGTTTGCAGTCATTTTTCAGTAACGAGTGTAAAGGAGAACAAATGATTGTTCATCCAGCTCAGACGCAGCGTTAATAAAAAAAAACAATAAAAAAAATTAAATATAAATACATAAGATAGCTTCTATGCATAGATTGATTATATTTGTACTGAAAGTGACAGCAGGCACAGGAATGTCTGTACATGAGGTGACTCTGATAGGAAATGATAAAGTAGTGGTGGAGGGGTGGGTTAGTGGGTGGAGGTGTTGATCAGCCTTACTGCTTGGGGAAAGTAACCGTTTTTGAGTCTGGTGGTGCTGGTTTAGATGCCATGTAACCTCCTCCCTGATGGGAGTGGGACAAATATCAAGGGTTCTTTAAATTAATTATATGTAATACATCTGCATTATGGTTCAAAAACTCGGTAAGATAAATACTTTAAAAAAACACAAAAAAATATAAATATGAAAGATGGCATATCCGCAAGGATTGTATGTCAACAAAAGTGACGACGTTAGGCACAGGAGTGTCTGTACATGAGGTGACTCTGATAGGAAATAATAAAGTAGTGGTGGTTGGGGGTGTGGAGGGGTGGGTTAGTGGGAGGTGGTGTTGATCAGCCTCACTGCTTGAGGAAAGTATCTCTTTTTGAGACTGGCGGTCCTGGCTTAGATGCTACGTAGCCTCCTCCCTGAGCAGGGTGGGTGTGATGAATTGTGTCGGTTAGACTGCCTCTTGTAGAGTGCTCCTATCTGCTGCAGTGCAGCTTCCGTGCCGTGCAGGGGTGCAGCTTGTCAGGGTGCTTTCTACTGCGCATCTGTAGAACGTGAGGAGTATCGATGTGCATAGTCCGGCTCTCTTCAGCCTCCGAACGGAGAGGTGTTGGTGAGCACGCTTGCTGGTAATTCCTTGCAGCATCTCCAACCCGCTCAGCTGTTCATTTTATTATTAAAGTGCGACCTTTGCGTATTCCCGCTGCAAGAGTCAAAGCTAGACTTCTTTAAAAAAAAAGGGTTGCTAAAATAAATACTCTGATTTGGCAATCAAAATTATAAGCGGTCCATTGCCAATGAGAGTAAACTGTGTAAACATTTCAATCTTTCTGCGTTCCTGCTGTTTCAAAATTTATTATCAAAGTACATATACTACCCTGAGATTTGCTTTCTTTCAGACATTTGCAGTTATCATCATCATTATGTGCTGTGTCATATGATGTTGGGTGATCATGGTCCCATAGCCATGATTGTTCTCGGCAAATATTTCTACAGAAATGGTTTGCTGTTGTCCTCTTCTGGGCTGTGTCTTTACAAGACGGGTGACCCCAGCCATAATCAATACTCTTCAGAGATTGTCTGTCTGGCATCAGTGGTCGCATAACCGGGATTTGTAATATGCTCATACCACCGGCTCCCCTGGTTTCAGTCACACTGACTGAGGGGGCTAAGCGGGTGCCACACCTTGTTGTAGTCTAGCGCAGGGGAGGAATGCCCTACACCTCTTCTGGTAGAGACGTGTTTCTACCACCCCACCCTATGGTCTCTTGTGCCTTCATTTATTTATCTATTTTTATTATTGTTTTGTATTTAAACAGCTTGTTTCCTTTTCCATATTTTGTCAGTCTTTGTAGTTTTTCCACTGGTTCTTTTCTACTGTGAATGCCCGCAAGAAAACGAATCTCAGGGTAGCATATGGTGACACGTATAATAAATTTGGAGTGGTTGGGTGTGGGCTGAATTGAGGTAACAGGGCCCGGGCCAGAAAGCATATTGAAAGGCAGGCTCCGAGAGTGAGGAATGAGCCAATGTTTGGTTGATTTAAGTACCAGGAGAGAGAGACATGGTCAGGGTGTTGGGGCTGGGCTCTGCTCACTGCTCGGCAAGCTTTACTTGTCTCTGCGCTGAACTGAGGCTATGGCCGACAACTAGCGAGCTCCTGGACCGGCTGCAGCGATGACCAGCTTCGTGGCTGTGAACTCACTTTCATGAGCATTGCATACTGTGTTCCTTTTCACATTGGGTATTTGATGGTTGTTTTCTAATGGGTTCTATTGGGTTTCTTTGTCTTGTGGCTGCCTGTAAGGAGACAAATCGCAAGGTTGTATAATGTATGCATACTTTGGTAATAAATGTACTTTTGAACTTTGAGCTTCAGTTCTTTTTAACATGACAAATGCCGTTTGAACCACTTGGGATGGGCGGTAATGTGACAAGGGGAGGAATATCATTCTAATTTAAATTTGGCTCTGTGCTTCACCTGAAGAAATTTTATCTGCAAGTTTAATACTCCAGTAATAAATTTGCTATTTATAGTCGAATAATCACATCAGCTGGAGAATGTGCTTCATTTTCCGCTTGATCACAATTCAGTAACTTCAAAGCTCACATTCAGGTAACTTCTAGTTTAATATTTTTACAATCAAAATTATAATTCAATTAAGTTTATAAAACATGTCTGAAAACGTGACAGTTACAAAAACGTTTGCCAATGTTGCAAATCTGAAATTAAAACAAATATTTGAAACACTCAGTAAGATAGAAGAACACTTTTCTTCCAAAAGACTCTTGGTGGGTGTTTTAAGTATTTTCTATTGTACAGACTGTGGGGAATATGTTTTTTATGAACATCCCCCCCCCCCCCACCCCCGGTATCTTGGGGAGAAGGCAGAAAGTGAAACTGAGAAATTAATCAGAACGGAAATTGGCCTTGTCATTGCAAGATTGGCAGGATCTGAATCGACTTGAGTTAGATTGCTTGCTGCTTCAGCTTGCCTTGATCTAGTTGTTGTTCTCTGGGGTCAATACCATCGAGCTGACACGGGATCATTGCCCTTGTCTGATCCTGAATACCAATTGTGACTCTGGAATGAATTGTGGGAATTCAGTTTGGGCAGAGGCTCGTATGCACCTCGTAAATCCTCCACTGATATCAATCAAGTTTAGCCTTGGGGCTTGGCGTTTTATTTACAAAAGAGGCTGCTTACGCAAGGTTAAAGGTAAAATGTGTTCATGATCCCTTGACGGGAGGAAAGTTGAGATAGAATGA
Organism: Hypanus sabinus; assembly: GCF_030144855.1. Lineage (NCBI taxonomy): Eukaryota > Metazoa > Chordata > Chondrichthyes > Myliobatiformes > Dasyatidae > Hypanus > Hypanus sabinus. The sequence continues at coordinate 38,238,225 of NC_082732.1, read as the reverse complement.
AGCCGTTTGGCCCATCAGGATGAACAGTTCAACTCGTCCCGATTCCCTGCAGTTTCATCTCATTTCACGTATAGAACTGACTCCACAATCCATAGACTCACTTTCAAGGACTCTTCATTTATTTTTAGTATTATAAATAACTCAGTATTATTTATTTGCCAGTCCTGATGAAGGGCCTTGGCCCGAAAAGTTAAGTCTTTATTCCTCCCCGTAGATGCTGCCTGACCTGCTGAGTTTCTCCAACATTTCGTGTGTGTGTTACTCTGGATTTCCAGCATCTGCAGTACTCGTCTATTATTTATTTTACCACTTTAAAAAAAAATTATTTCAATTGTGCTATTTCCAGATGGCTGCTTGTAAGGAGACGAATCTCAAAGTTGTTTATACTTGGATAATTAATTTTGAGCTTTGATTAGTCACCTTTTGCACATTGCTTGTCAGTCTTTGTTATTTATGTTTTTTTTAAATTGAAAATGCTTGCAAGAAAACAAATCCCGCATGATAAAGTCACTTTGAACTTTAGAGCCAGGTCTATTTTGAACACCAGATGGGATCTACTTTCAACAAATTTCATGTCACATGCTGGGGATGATAAACTTGATTCTTATTCCTTTCTTTGCCACTGCATTCCAGATTCCAGTTACTTGCTCTGTATCAGAATACTTCGTGTAGTAGCAGGCCTCCGTTATTCTTGATAGACCATGGATTTGCGCCTTGGAAGGTTTCCAGGGCGCAGGCCTGGGCAGGGTTGTGTGGGAGACCGGCAGTTGCCCAAGCTGCAAGTCTCCCCTCTCCTCACCACCGATGTTGTCCAAGGGGAGGGCATTAGGACCCATACAGCTTGGTACCGGTGTCATCGCAGAGCAATGTGTGGTTAAGTGCCTTGCTCGAGGACATACACACAGCGTCTGCCAGGCTTGAACTAGCGACCTTCAGATAACTAGATGGACGCCTTAACACTTGGCCACACGCCAACACAATACTTCGTAACTCCTCTGTTACTTCTGCTCTTCTGCCCATCATCTTCCTTCTGACCTCTCGTTTTTGACCTCTGTGCAGTGGGAACTATTTCTACCCACTCTGTCTAGACTTCTCTTGATTTTTTTTTAACAAGTACCTCTGTTAGATGTGTTGGCTCCTTCTGTTCTCTGGGAACATTCCAGGTGGGTTGAGAAGGCGTCTGCTAGGTCGGCCTTCACTGGTTGAACGATTGTGTTCAAGAGCCTTGAGGTAATGTTGTGGTCATCTTGAAATAGTGTGTTCAGTTCTGGTCACCTCATGTTTGGAAGGGTGTGGGAGCTTTAGAGAGGGTACAGAGGAGATTTGTAAGATTAGAGAGCATGCCTCATGAGGAAAGGTAGGGCTTTTCTCTTTGAAGCAAAGGAAGATGAGTGGTGACTTGATAGAGATGTATAAACCATTAAGAAACATAGATCGAGTGGACAGCCAGAGGGAAGAAATGGCTAAGTTGGGGAGGGGGGGGGGAATGTTAGAGAAAGTTTTCTTACACAGAGAGCAGTAGATGTGGAACACACTGTTAGAGGCATTGGAGACAAGCAAGAGACTTGTAGAAAGAAGAATGGAAAGCTATGTGGGAGGGAAGTGTTAGGTTGATCTTGGAGTGATTAAAGGACAGCAGAATGTTGTGGGCTGAATGGCCTGTACTGTGAAGTACTGTTCTTTGTTCTGTGTGATCCCAGTTTCTCATGCAACCTCATCCCTGGAATAACTCTAGTAAATCTGCACCTTCCCTCATGCCTTCCCGCTGCATTTTCTGCCTTTCTGTTGCTGATCCTGTGAGATGCCCGGTATCATTCACCCCTGAGTAAAATAAATCGTTGGGCAAGCATTGGGGAAAAAAATAAAGCAGGATCTGAAAAGGTTCTGCTTTTTCAAAGAAGAACTAAACATTGTAGACTGAATCACCATTCACATCAGCAAAGTGGGTGGTGATGAATGCTAGGTGTTCTAAGATACACACGTAGATGGAGTGTGCATGTGTGTCAGGGTGAAGTCAGACTGTCATCCATCTTCAGTCCTTCCACTGACATACTGTGACACATCACACAACGGACCTGTTATTGTTTTTATTTCTGTTCTGTACAAAGTCGAAGGAGCGACTAGTCTGGACATCCCGCTTGAAAGCTTATTAAGTTTATCAAATATAAAGCAGAAGGTATAGGATCAGAATTAGGCCATTTGGCCCATTGAGTCTGTTCTGCCACTCAATCATTACTGATCTTTTTTTTTGGCAACCCTATTTTCATACCTTCTCCCTGTAACCTTTAACCCCTCTCCAGTCAAGAACCTGTTAGCCACTAACATGAGATTCTGCAGGTGCTAGAAATCCAGTGTAACACGCGGAAAATGCTTGAGGAACTCAACAGGTCAGGCAGCATCTGTGAAAGTGAATAAACAGCATGTCTGACAGCAGCTGTAGATTGCTGAAGGGTCTCAGCCTGAAATGTTTTGACTGTTTATTCATTTCCATAAATGCTGCCTGAGCTACTAAGATCCTCTAGCATTTTGCGTGTGTTGTTCCCGTTAGTCATAGCCTTAAATAAACCCAACGACTTGGCCTCCACAACCCTCTGTGGGAACAAATTCCATGGTTAGTAAGCTTGTGGTCGAAACTAAAATAGGTAGTGTTGTAGATAATGTAGAAGGTGATGGAAGATCACAGGGAGATTGTGATCAGCTGGGTATGTGGGATTTGTGCAAAGAATGGCAGGGCCTTGGGGTATGTTTTGGAACTGAGCGACAAGTAATGTGAAAATTAAAAAAAAAATCTTCACTTGCTGAAAATTGTGATTAGCAACAAGAAGTGTTGGAAATGCTCGACAGGTCAGTCAGCATCGATAGAAGTTGTAACTCTCAATGTTCTGGATCTTATCCCTAAGTTCTGTGGAGGGTCCCAGATCTGAAATGTTAACCGATTTTCTTTCCAAAGACACTGCCTGACCGGCTGAGTGTTTCTAAAAATAAAGATACAAATTCAGAATCAGAATCAGGTTTATTATCACTGGCATGTCACATGAAATTTTGTTAACTTAGCAGCAGCAGTTCAATACAATACATTATCTAGCAGAGAGAGAGAGAGAGAGAGAAAAAAATAAAACAGAATAATAAATAAACAAGTAAATCAATTGTGTACATCGAATAGATTTTTTAAATTTGCCAAAACAGCAACACTGTATATTTTTTAAAATAAAAACAGTGAGGTAGGGTCCAAAGCTTCAAAGTCCATTTAGGAATCAGATGGCAGAGGGGAAGAAGCTGTTCCTGAATTGCTGAGTGTGTTCCTTCAGGCTTCTGTACCTCCTACCTGATGGTAACAGTGAGAAAGGGTATGCCCTGGGTGCTGGGGGCCCTTAATAATGGACACTGCCTTTCTGAGACACCACTCCCTGAAGATGTCCTGGATACTTTGTGGGCTAGTGTCCAAGAGCTGACTAGATTTACAACCCTCTACAGCTTCTTTTGGTCCTGTGCAGTAGCCCCTCCATACCAGACAGTGATGCAGCTTGTCAGAATGCTCCCCATGGTACAACTATAGAAGTTTTTGAGTCTATTTGTTGACATGCCAAATCTCTTCAAGCTCCTAATAAAGTATAGCTGCTCTCTTTCTGCCTTTATGACTACATCAATTTGTTGGGACCAGGTCAGATCCTCAGAGATCTTGACACCCAGGAACCTGAAGCTGCTCACTCTCTCCACTTCTGATGCCTCCATGAGGATTGGTTCAAGGCACATTTATTATCAAAGTAGGTGAACTATATACGACCTTGAGATTCCAGGCAGCCACAAAATGAAGAAACCCAATGGAACCCATTTTTTAAAAAATAATGAAAGCCATCTGAACTGAGGCTGTGACCTGTAACTAATGAGCTCCTGGGTCGGCTGTGACCGGCTTCTTGGCTGTGGACTCACTTTTGTGAACTGTACTTCTGAAAGTTGTTTTCTTTCTTTCTTATTGTTTGCACAGTTTGTTATTTTTTACCCCCACGTTGGGTTCCAATGGGTTTCTTTGCTTTGTGTCTGCCTGTAAGGAAATGAATCCCAAGGTTGTATATGATATACTCACTCTGATAATAAATGTACTTTGAGGAGTGAGCTGAGCGCCAGCCCAGACACCCTGACCTTCTCACTCTGGCCTGCTGCTTTAATACGCTCTCGGGCCCGGGCCCCACCGCCTTGATTCGGCCCGTACCCAACCATTCCAATCTGGCCCAGTGGATAAATCAGTCAAGCATTGGCTCGTTCCTCGCTCTTGTGTCCCGGTCCAGAGCTATAAAGATTAGTTTCAATTGTCTAAGCGCAGAGTGAAATGCGTTGTTTGTGTTGCATGCGCTGGGCGGCCCGCAGCAGGTGTAGCCATGCTTCAGCTGCCAACATTGCACGCCCGCAACTGACTAGTGCTTAACCCATGGGAGGAAACCAGAGCACCCAGAGGAAACCCACGAAGTCACAGGGAGTACGTGCAGACTCCTTATAGGCAGTGCTGGGCATTGAACCCCAATCTTTGTGTTGTGCTGCTACTGTTTATTTTGCTAGTGGATAACTCTGCTATCTTTGTCAGTTCTGTCAAAATGGATGTACTTTGTACCTAATAAATGCTGTACTGTAGTAGTTAGGCCCTTGACCAGTGGACACTTGGAATTCATTAGGAACCGTCTTGATGAAGGGTCTGAGCCCAAAATATTGACTGTTTATTCCTCTCCATGCATACTTCCTGACCTGTTGAGTTCCCCCAGCACTTTGTGTTGCTTTGGATTTCCAGCATCTGCAAAATCTCTTGCGATTAGGAATTCAAATTCTGCCGTGAAAAATCCTCGTGCTGGAATATTGGACGTGAAATCAGCCGGTTTGTTGTAAAAACACAGATAAAGAGGCTACCCGCCCTGTCTGCTGTCTTCAAGTTCTAATCTAGCAGCATAAATGGACCCTCAGAGAATTCGTGTACTGCGACTGTTGGAAATCTGAAATAAAAACAGGAAATCCATTGTATTAAAGGACCACTTTCTGCTTTTAAAGGAGGTTCTGCTCCTATGTCTTATGATTCAAAGTATGTATGCAATATACAAGCCTTCGTCTTTCCCACAGACAGCCGTGACACAAAGGAAGACACCAAAACCCCCACCTCAAGTGCAAATGGCAACAGAAAAGGAAACGAGCTGAGAAGCACAAAATATAAAACATGGAATCGAAAGAGTCCAGGCTTTTTTCAGTTCAGCTCAGAGCCAGGCCGCCCTGATTCAAGATAGACCTAAGTAGCAACAGTAATAGGAGTGACCAGAAACACGTCATAATGTCATTCTTCTCGCAGAGGCTCTTTGAGTATTCGATACTGGTGTCAGTTCCAAAAGCCTCCAGACCCTGAAAATATACCCCTCTTTGTAACAGTGTTGAAGGTGACGGCACATGAAAATACAACTAACCAGGGCATTAAATGACAGAACAGACCTATGTTGAACTTAGCATTAAATGGTGGAATTACACCTTTAATTACATATAAACACGGGAGACTTAAACAGATGTTGGAAATGCAGAGTAACACGCACAAAATGCTGGAGGAACTCGGCAGGTCAGGCATCGTCTATGAAAATAAACAGTCGACGTTTTGGGCTGCGACTCTTCTTCAGGACTGGAAAGGAAGGGGGGGGAGAATCCACAATAAGGAGATGGGGGGAGGGGGTGGAGTACAAGCTGGTAGTTGAGGGGGGAGGTAGATGAGTGGGGGGGAATGAAGTGAGGAGGTGGGAGTGGATAGGTGGATGGGAAGGGTAAAGGTGGGGAGGAAGAAGGAATCTGATAGGAGAGGAGAGTGGACTATGGGAGAAAGGGAAGGAGGCACCAGAGAGGTGATGGGCAGATGAGAAGAGGAGGATTAAAGGGAGCCGGAATGCAAAAGAGATGAGCTGGGGGAGGGAGAAATCTAATGGAAGTTGGGGGTATTGATCTTCCATCATGAGAGGGGCTTCATCATGGCGATAGAGCTATCCTTGGTCTTGTCCAACTTTTTGTTATTCTGCATTCCTTTCCAGTCCTGATGAAGGGTCACTTTCCACCTTCTTCTTACCCCCTCCCACCCACCTTCCCCCTAACCTGACCTCACCTCTCACCTTCCAGTTTGTACTCCTTCTCCTCCTCCCCACCTTCTAATTCAGGCTTTTTAACCCCTTCCTTTCCAGACCCGATGAAGGGTCTCGGCACCTTCCTCTCCGTTCACATTTCCCAATTGTTGAGCTGCCCCAGCATTTTGTGTGTGTGGCGTTGCTCTGGATTTCCAGCATCTGCAGAATCTCTTGTGTTTCAGATTAGACTGAGATAATGCTGCTTTTGCAAAATCCTACTGTTTAAAAAAAAACACGCAACGCTATAGTTCGGTATTGGACAGAAACAACAGAAAGCTGTGTTAACTGATCGTGTGCCATACAGGAGACAGAGCATCTATTTTTGAGTACTACGGAGCAAGTGACAGCAGCTGTTCAGCGGTCCTTCAGAAGTCGAGTATGTTTGCATTCTAGGGATACTGCAGATTCTTCCCCACCGCATGAACTAACTAATGGAGTTTTTATTTAAATTGCTTGTTCAGGGTTGTCATTATCATCCGCAGTGAAGAACCAGGGTAGATACTTTGGGAATGTCAGACTTAGTACAGATATAACACATCTTTCTGGCTTTTTATCAAAGTATACAGCTCTGAACTTCTTCAATCCTCCCAGTAGCCACGAAACCAAGAGAGAGAAGAAAGGTGGCACAACCATTGATCCCCCAAAAACACAAACACAAACTGAACAGGCACATTGACTCCCCCCAACCCCTCTTCCCTCACAAAAAGAGGAACAAAATGCGTCAGGCTCGTCAACCCCAAATCCCCCCTCCCCGCACAAAAAAAATGAACAAAATGGATCAGGCATCTCGACCCCCAAATCCCTCCCTCCCTCGCACAAAAAAACCAAACAAAATGGATCAGGCATCTCGACCCCCAAATCCCTCCCTCCCTCGCACAAAAAAACCAAACAAAATGGATCAGTCACGTCAACTCCCAAATCCCTCCCTCCCTCGCACAAAAAAACCAAATAAAATGGATCAGGCACATCAACCCCCAAATCCCTCCCTCCCTCGCACAAAAAAACCAAACAAAATGGATCAGGCACATCAACCCCCAAATCCTTTCCTCCCTCACACAAAAAAACACAAACAAAATGGATCAGGCACCTCGACCCCCCCCCCCCCCCCAATCTCTTGTTCAGCACAAAAAAACCTGAAGGGATCAGACGAGAAAACACAGAATATAAAAACTGAATAATAGTGTCTCTATGATATGGTGGGAAAGCTTACTGACTTCAACCAGTGACTTCCTCTGACCTGGGCATTGCTTATTGCGAAGTAAAGGCAGAAATAGCGAATACGAGGGGGCATAATAGGTGAGTGGAGTAAAGTATGGTTGGGGGGCTGTCAGAGGTGAGTTCTTTAGACAAGGACGGTGGGTGTGCTGAGCGCGTTGCCAGATGTGGTGTTAGGGGCAGATACATTAGGGTCATGTTAGAAACTCTTAGATAGGCATGTGGTTGATAGAGAAAAACAGTGGAGGGCTCTGTCGGAGGGAGTTAGCTACTGACATGATGAAGGAAACTGTGAATGCAGCCAGAGATGGAGGACCTTCACTGCTGCCTTTAACACCAGCAGCGTAATAGGTTAAAAAAGAGAATGTGGGCGGGAGTGGTTAGATTGACCTTGGAGTAGGTCCAAAGGTCAGCACAACATCGCAGGCCAAGGGCCTCTACTGTACTGTGGTGTTCTATGTTAAAGGGGGATCATCGTGCACTAGAATAGATTTCCTTTTACTTCAGTCTAAGCAAATGCAGTAGCCCATCCCAAATTCCCGAGTTAATTAGGGTTTGTTTTCTGGGTTGTCAGGTGCCCATGGTACTCCAGGCCGCGAAATTCTCACAAGGCCCATTCCTGTTCTCATTACGTCCCCGGTTGGGGTTTTTTGCCAAAGCACAAAGAAATCCTGACTCTTCAGCGATATGTTCGCTCTCGATTCTGGAATACGGCTGGACGACCAGAGCACAGACAGGGTGTTTCCGAAGCTTGGGTGGGGGCAGGAATGCGGAGCACCCCGAAGTAACCCACGTAGTCAAATGGTGAATAAGCAAACTCCTTACCGGCAGCGGTGGAAATTGAACCCAGTCTGTAATCACTGGAGTTCTGAAGCATTCTGCCGTATTGCCCGCAATGGTTGGCTATTGCAGCCAGAGTCTGGAATGTTTTTTATGTTTTCTACTCCCCTTAAACTCACCATGGACACTGAAAAATTTATTATACTACTGTGTAACATCTTTTAAAAAAAAAATCAAATAGACTTATGCTTGAGTACTAATTGGAATGACATCTGAAAGTCAAGAAAATCTTGGAAGCTGTGTTCTTTATCAAAGTTTTACTGTGGTTGAAATATTTCTCTTCTGGGATAGACATTCCCTTGCCAAAGTCATTATTGCCTTTCAGAAAGTGGTGTGTCACTGTGTCGAATCACCACAGTCCTTACACTTGTTATGTTTGTGGCTTGGTAGAATTAAGTGGACTTTGGTCTTTTTAAACCACACTGCTGTGGGTTAGGGGTTGTGGTGTTAGACCCTGTTAAGGTGGCACATTTCCATCCTAGAAAGATATTACCCAAGAAGATGGGTATCACAGACCCCTAACCTACAATGTGATAATTTCCTAGTAATCAAAGGCATTCTTTTTAATGCAGATTTATTTAATTTATTCCCCAAAATTTAAATGCTTTGACTGCCACGGTGGGATTAGAGTTTCTGCGCTGAGATCTCTGACTCGGTTGTTAACTACTGTGCTCCTCTCCCCAACAAATTGGTTTTAAGACCAAAAAATATAGAAGCAGAATTAGATCATTCAGCCCATCGAATCTGCTCTGCTATTCCAACATGGCTGATTTATTATCCCTTTCATCCCATCCTCCAGCCTTCCCTTACTAAAGAAGAAGCTGTCAACTCCTGGTTTAAACATATTTAGTAGCTCAGCCTCCATAACTTGTTCTCAACTTTATCTGTTTGCTTTTTTCTGATTTTCAGTTTGTCTTTTGCAGATTAGTTTTTTATCAGTCTTTGTGAGTGTTTTTAAAATTCTTTTGTATTTCTTTGTTCTGCTGTGAATGCCTGCAAGAAAATAAATATAAGTGTAGAATATGTAATTTGATAATAAGTTTACTTTAAACTGAGTTCCTCTTCCTGCTCCAGTGTGAACTGTCACCCTGCACACAGTAACTGTCCACACATCAGTATTTTACTGGCTGCATTTTGCTTTTAACTTAATGGCTTCTTCAAGGAAGACTGGAACAAGGTCTGTGATGCAAGCTTTTGCAAGTCTCTCTCAATATACAGGACTGATTATTTTGCTTGCACTTAGGACCAGGGAGAATCCTTAATGTAATTTAGGAGGCCAATATATGATCTGTATTTCCCCCAAGTGGTTGATAACAGAGGGAAGAGGATCTGCTGTTGTTGCTTGGGGTCCGCACAATTGCCAAAGAGTGTAGACCAGAGCAGGAACCAGTCTGGCTTTTATTGGAAAACGTCGCTCCCTGTCTGGCTGGCCTGCTTGCATTAGCAGGGAGACGGATTGTGGCACAAGGCGATTACTTCAATTGACACGCCCACCGACAACTGTGTCTATTTTTGGAGGGTGGCCTTTTAAGTTATGATTGCTGTGTGAGTGTTGGTTTTAATTTCAGTATTTGGAATGAGGATGTGGCATCTTTCAGTTGACGATGAGCCGTTAGCCCAAGTTTCCATGAATGAGCCATTTTAATGGACTTCCATCCAGGGGATGGGTGTGGCTTGTAATAGCATCATTTGCAGACGAGAGATGGTTTTTATTTGTGGCATTTAAAAAGAGTTTAGATTAATCTTATCACATTGTTTTTATATAATATACAATATCTTTTCATGGTTATAAGCTGGGAAGTACTTTATATATTTTCTCATTCTACCTTTAAATGTTAAAAGGTCCCACCCCACCACCTCTTCTCACCTGCCTATCCTACAAAAGGTAGTGGATGTGGCCCAGTACATCACGGGTAAAGCCCTCCCAACTACTGGGCACAGCTGCATGAATTGCTGTTGTAGGGAAGCAGCAATTTAAATGTCTGCCAGATAGATTAGAAACCCGAGCGGCGGGTACGGAGGCGAGGGTGGAGTTTAATTTTGCTCGCTCTCCCCCCGCGAGTGTTCATTCCTTTCTCCCCGGCGGCGAGGCTGCGAACTGATCCAGCTGCTGTGCGTTTCTGCCCCACTGGTGTGAAAACTGTAGGCCGAAGCTTGTCTCGTGCTTATTCCGGCTGCTCCGGGAGTGGATCTGGGACTCGTTCTGGTTCGGAACGGTGTTGGCTTGCTTCTGTTGTTTGTATGATGTGTTTTTATTTATTCTCTCTCTTTCTCTGTGCAGTGTTTTTCTCTTTTAAAAAAATTTTTAAATTGGGCTATTTGAGTTTCTTGCTTTGTGGCTCCCTGTAAGCAGACAAATTTCAAGGTGTATAGCTTATACATTCTCTGATTATAAATGTGCTTTGAATCTTCATCATCATCAAAGATCCCCACCATCTAGGTCATGCTCCTTTCTCACTGCTGCCATCAGGCAGAAAGTACAAGAGCCTCAGGACTCGCAGTACCAGCTTCAAAAACAGTTTCATAGGAACGCTCTGCCTTCGGATAGCAAGGGAAACCTGTAGCTTTTAAGGGTGACAGATCTCATTTGTAAAACTGTCCTTCGCACGATTTTAACAGTACTGGTAAGATATGATTAAGCTCACAAGATGCAGAAAGGTTCACAAGGATGGGAGTCATTGTACAGGATTTCTTAAAGGTGCTACGCCGCAGGATTGAATTAAACTGCAGAAAGTTGTAAACTCAGTCATCTCCATCATGGGCACCAGCCTCCCCAGCATCTTTAAGCAGTGATGCATCAGGAAGGTGACACCCATCACCCAGGATGTGCCTTCTTCTCATTGTTACTATCAGGAATGCGGAACAGAAACCTGAGGGGGCACACTCAGCGAATCAGGAACAGCTTCTAACCCTCTGCCAGCAGATTTCTGAATGGACATTGAACCCATGAACTCTAACTCACTACTACTTTTCTCTTTTTTTTGCAAAACTTATTTAATTTAACTTGCTGAATTCAGTTTTTATTATGTATTGCAATATACTGCTGTCGCATAACAACAAATTTCATGACATATGTCAGCGCTATTAAACCTGATTCTGAGCTCTGATCAGCCATTACAGTGGGCAATTTTTGTATTTGGCCAATGAAAGACATTTCTGGTTTCCACAGCAACCAGAATTAGGATATTAATACTGAAGCTGGGCAGATGCCAGCAAAAGAAACTTTGGGACCGTCATTGAAAACTATGGGAACACATTTGACAAAGCCCTCCCCATCAGCAGGAAAAGCTTTACTCAGCAACAATAATACAAATGCATTATTCCATTTAGTCCCAAAAATAGTGTGCTATGACTTAAATTTGAAAATCACTTAAATTGCGAAGATTCGAAGTACATTTATTATCAAAGTATATATGCTGTATACAAACCTGAGATTTGTTTTCCCGCAGACATGAAACAAAGAAACACCATGGAACTTGTTCAAAGAAAACGTCAAACACCCAACGTGCAAAAAAACCCACAAATCACACAAATGGCAAAAACAAAACAAAACAAATAACTCACAGAATATTATATATCAAAACGCAGTGTCCTTGAAACAGTCTAGGAACGTTCAGTTTAGACCAGTTCAGTTCAATGTAGCGCTGTGTTGTTCATTGACTGCAGGCCACAGAACCAGTCTGCCCTGCTCAATATTGGGAAACTAGCAATAACAAATAGAGTAACCAGAATCACATATAATGTGAACTGCAGCCCTCTAAAAACAACTACTGCTCATGCAAGATGGCATTTATAAGCTCTTCATCCCTGAGACTCATAGGCAGCCATTTTAAAAACAATTTAGTAGACTCATCTACTAGTGGCCGAACAGACTAGAGGGGCCTAATGGCCCCCATGAGCAGTCAGAGAAATGGGATCTACATCCTTTGGAATTCAGATGAACAAAGGGCGATCTTATTGCAACATCCAATTCTAAGGCGGCTAACAGGGTAAATATTCAAAATGTTTTCAGCAGTTGGGTGTCACAATAGCCTAGCAGTTAGTGTGGTGTCATTACGGCACGGCACATCGGAGTTTAAGTTCAACTATCCAAAGGGAGTTTGTAGGTCCTCCCTGTGAACAAGTGGGTTTCCTCCAAGTCCTTCCACAGTCCAAGGATGTGTCGGTTAGTAAGCAGATTGACCATTCATTGTAAGCTGTCCTGTGATTAGGCTGAGAATGAATTGCTGACAGCACAACTCAAGTAGCCAGAAGGGCATATTCCGCACCCTCTCTCTAAATAATTAAATAGACATAGATCAAAGGGGACACGGTTACGTGGCCAGGGAGTAAAAGCGAGGTACCCCGGAACGACCTCTCTAGGAGGATGGTGAACCACTTACACAGCTTGCAGGGTGGTGTAGCAGTTAGCGTAACACTTTACAGCACAAGTGATCGGCAGGTCAAGGTTCGGTTCCCGTTGCTGCCTGTAAGGAGTTGACCAAGTGAGTTTCTTCCAGGTGCTCCAGTTTCCCCCCACTTTTCAAAGGCGTAGGTGATCGGGTTAGTGTGCTGTGGGGTAGGTCGGCACTTGTGGGCTGCCCTCTCCCCCCATGCATCCTCGGACTGCATTGGTCATTTATGCAAAGAACGCATTGACAGACAGACAGACATACTTTATTGATCCTGAGGGAAATTCGATGTACAAGTGACAAGTGGAGCTCATAAAGTTACTCTTTAAAAGTTGGGGACTGTTCAGTTTGCTCACTCTTGTGGAATAAATACAATAATCAGTGGATTCCGCTTTAGGCAGCATCTCAAGCAGTTCCTTTCCATCTGGAAAAGCAGAAGGAAAAAAAGGTATTTTACTCATTTCAGTCAGTACTTTCTCAGTAAATGGATCTGGTTCATCCAGAGGCACATTGAAAAGTCTATTAGCATTGTAGATAAGTTACTGGATCATTGACCCAAATACACAAGTTCAAATCCTGCAAAGGGATTAGAACTCGAGTGATTAAATTCTGCAATTGAAAGCCTAGAATTCGTAATGATGGTTGTGAAATTACTCCACTGCTGTAAAACTCATCTTGTTCATTCATTTAAAATCCAGTTTTGCTTGTAAACCCAGAGCAATGTGATAGACTGCTAACTGTTTTCTGGTGCAAAAAAGAGGGAAGAAAGCATTGAGGTAGTGTTCACAGGTTCAATATCCATTCAGAGATCGAATGGCAGAGGGGAAGAAGCTGTATCTGTTATTTGGTTATTCACATATTAGCCCTGCTCTTTGCACTATATCAGGTTATTTTACAGATTTGTCCATCATTTTGCTCTTTTGCGCTCTGTCAGTGTATTTACTGTTGTTTTTATTAGACCTTAAGATAATAGGAGTAGAATTAGGCCATTTGGCCCATTGAGTCTGCTCAACCTTTCCATCATGGCTGCTCCATTTTCCCTCTCAACCCCAATCACTTGTCTTCCCTCTGTATCCCTTCATACCCTGACTAATTAAAAATCTGTCAACCCCTGCCTTAAATGTACCCAATGACTAGGCCGCCACAGCTACCTGTGGCAATGAATTCCACAGATTCACTACTCTCTGCTAAAGAAATTCCTCCTCATCTCCATTCTAAATGGATCCCCCTCTATTCTGAGGTTGTGTCCTCTGGTCTTAGACTCTCTCACCTTAGGAAACATCTTTTCCACATCCACTCTATTGAGGCCTTTCAACATTCAATAGATTTCAATGAGGTTACCCATCATTCTTCTGAATCCTAGTGAATACAAGCCCAGAGCCATCAGGCTCTCTTCATATGACAAGCCATTCAATCCTGGAATTATTTTTGTGAACCTCCTTTGAACCCTCTCCAGTTTTAGCACATCCTTTCTTCGATTAGTGGTCCAAAACTGCTGACAATACCCCCAAGTGAAATCTCACCAGTGCTTTATAAAGCCTCAACGTTACATCCTTGCTTTTACATTCTAGTCCTCTTGAAATGAATGCTAACATTGCATTTGCCTTCCTTATCAACCTACTCAACCTACAAATTAGCCTTTAGGGAATCCTGCACAAGTGCTCCCAAGTCACTTTGCACCTTAGATTTTTGAATTTTTCTCTCAATTTAGAAAATGGCTTACACCTTCATTCCTTCTGTCAGTGCATGACCATACACTTTTCAACTGTGTATTCCATCTGCCACTTCTTCGCCCATTCGTCTAATCTGTTGATGAGTCCCTTTGTAGCCTCTGTACTTCCTCAAAACCGCCTGCCCCCTCCACCTATCTCTATCATCCACAGAATTTGCCACAAAGCCATCAATTCCGTCACCCATATATACTGCCTACTGTGATCATCACATGAGCGAGGAATTTCAATGCACCTTGAAGTACTTTGCAAACTAAGCTGATCTGGACTGAACAGCAGCTTTCAAACTGGAGAAATAGAAAGTTCACAGGTCAAAGTAAATTTATTAACCAAGTATATACATGTTACCATATACAGAGTTGAGATTCATTTTCTTGCGGGCATTCACAGTAGAATTAGAGAAATACGATAGAATCAGTGGTGAACAATCGAGGTGCAAAAGAAGACAAACTGTGCAAACATAAAAATAACAAATAGTAACAATAAGTAAATAAATAATACTGAGAACTTGAGTTGTAGAGTGTTTGACAGAGTCTGTAGATCTTCATTAGGAAACCCAGTGAATCGGAAAACGTTTTATGAAAATTTCAATTATCCTCTAGCAAACCTCGAAAGCATCGGTGGGGCAGTGCCTCTCTTTGATCCATAGGAATGCTGGTTGCTTTTCTGCACCTGGGATTCTCCACTAATCTTGAAAGGACGGGAAGTTTTAATCTTGCTCTCAGTAGCATAAGACTAATGTACTGACAGATACTTCTGTGAATCCCCAACCTGGATCACCACATCAATTTGTTGAATTTCTCTGACAGTCACATAGAAAACCTACAGCACAATACAGGCCCTTCGGCCCACAAAGTTATGTTGAACATGTCCCACCCTTAGAAATTACTAGGCTTACCCATAGCCCTCTATTTTACTAAGTTCCATGTATCTATCTAAAAATCTCTTAAAAGACCCTATCAAATCCACCTCCACCACCGTTGCTGGCAGTCCATTCCACACACTCACCACTCTCTGAGTAAAAAACTTACCCCTGACATCTCCTCTATACCTCCTCCCCATATTTTAAAAGTTCGTATTTTTAAAAATTAATTTCACAATTGGATCTGTGATGCAGTTTAAATAAAAAGCTATCACAATGGCGGACATGTTCGGAATGATAATTGTCGATTTTCAAGGCTCAATGTTTGAGACAGGTTTTTAAAATGTAGAATGAGGGGAGATTTGTTAGAGGTATACAGAATTGAGAGGTATAGACAGATGAAAAGCAAGGTTGGATGAGATTAGAACTAGATGTCATAGGTTAAGGATGAAAAGTAAAATATTTAAGAGGTACTTGAAGGGGAACTTCACTCAGAGGGTGATACAAATGTGGAATGAGCTACCTGTTGAAATAGTGGTTGCAGGTTTGATTGCAACACTTAAAGATATGTTTGGATAGATACATGGATGCAGGGGGGGTGGGTGTTTTACAGGGGCACAATTGAGAGCATCCTGACTGGCTGCATCACTGCCTGGTATGGGAACTGTACTTCCCTCAATGGCAAGAGAGTGGTATGGGACAGCCCAGCACATCTGTAGATGTGAACTTAACACTATTCAGGACATTTACAAGATAGGTGTGTAAAAAGGGCCCAAAGGATCATCAAGTTACCCCAACCACAAACTGTCCAGCTGCTACCATCCAGGAAATGGTACCGCAGCATAAAAGCCAGGACCAACAGGCTCCAGGGACAGCTTCTCCCACCAGGACATCAGACTGATTAATTCATGCTGATACAATTATATTTCTATGTTTTATTGACTGTCCTGTTGTACAGACTATTTATTATAAATTTCTATAAATTGCAATTTGCACATTTAGACGGAGATGTAACATAAAGATTTTTACTCATGTATATGAAGGATGTAAGTAATAAAGTCAATTCAATTCAATGGAGGGATATGGTCTAAGTATGGGTTGATGGGACTAGGCAGAGTAACAATTCAGCAAGGGCTAGATGGGCTGAAAGGCCTGTTTTGGTGCTGTGGTACTCAGTGACTCTATAATTCTTCTTCATCAATCATTCCCACAGTTGACAACATTTATAGTCTCCTTCATCATCCATTTTTGTTCCCCAGTCTATTCCTGGATGGTGGTGGGGATTCAGCTGCAAAGTAGTTTGTCATAAAAGGAATTACTATTGTGGCGTTTTCCCTTGAGAACTGGACTTGCATTCACTCTTCCCTCAGAGAACCTCAACGATTTATTTTTGGTTACGAGCAAGTTGTGATTAACAGATGTGGAACTAGAGAATTGAACCCTTGGCAACTATCTGGGTTACCGCTGGGCTTGTTTCATCAACTTCAGAGTGACCTGCTGACGATACCCCAATTTGTCTTGTTTTTCAGGTATTGTAAACCCCAAGAATCCAAAGGAATCACCAAAGACCTTCAGCTTTGACCACTCTTACTGGTCACATACTTCGGTAAGAACTTGAATTAGATATATCTTCTAGCAAGAGCGCTAAACAACTTGATCAATGCCTTGCACGTTAGTTGAAAAACTAGTCTGTGATGTTTGTCACACCAGAACTGTTACACCAATACCATGTGGTTCCTTATCTGTTTGCCATAGGGGGCCATGTACATTGCTTAACTTGTTTCAAAGTATACTTAATGCCAGAATATGTATACAGTATACAGCCTGAAATTTGTCATCTTCACAGACATCCACAAAAACAAACTCTATACAAACTGATAGAGATGTCAAAGCCCCAAGCCCCCCCACCCCTCCCCTCACACAAAGAGCATTAAAAACATCAACCCACCCCCCCACCCTCACCCACACCAGCAGAAGCACTGACCCCCCCCCCCCACCCTGTGAGCAGCAGCAGAGGTACCAAAGAGTCCATTGATCCAGAGACCATCTGCCTACAGTCCACAAACCGGCACCTCCAGCGAGAGGGAGAGAGGTTGTTCCTGCAACAACGACTCGCTGTTCTGATGTTGCAATCTTCCGCGTCGTTTCCCCAAGCCCCTCCCCACCCCCAACCCGAGGACCAAAAGGGTCAGTCAGTCCCTCTTCTCTTCTCTTCTCTCCCCCCCCCCCCCCAGAAAGAGAGAAAGATCGCTCGAGTACAGGAGCTCTTCTCCGACAGTAGCCGGCGATTAGCAAGCACACCGCCTGCTGTCTCGACGTCTCGGTCTCCCGTAAAGCTTCATCTGGCGAAATCAGCGAGGAACCGGGTTGCCCACAGGGCCGCTCTGTCCTCCCGGCCCTGAGGATGCTTGTCTTCCAGGCAGTTCCTGGAGATAGCGACGTGCTAGGCCGCACAGTTGGTCTGCAACCCCACCGCTTGCCACGGATGAGAGTCAGAATAACGTTTGTTGTCACCGGCATGTGGCGTGGAAGTTGAACCATCGTCTGCACCTACATAACCGCCTTCAGCTGTCTCTATTTACAAAGTGTGAGTGAGCATACAGCTATCAGCAGCTTACTGATTTGACCACATGTAGACATTGAATTGGGAACCACTCCACTGTGGTTTTGGGCATTAGCCCTATTTCTGTCCCCACTGATGCTGAGTATTTCCAGCTTTCTGTGGTTAGTGAATTTTGTTATGATTCAGTGAATGGGCTGAGGGTTCAGTGCGTGGGGACAGCTTCATCCGCTGTTTTGTTCTTGTAGTGCTCGGCTTGAGAGTGAGCGCACTGAATCGAAGGTAACTGGAGACAATTCTCTTACTTTCTTTTTAGGCTGAAGATCCATCCTTTGCCTCGCAGACTCAAGTCTACAATGACATTGGGAAGGAAATGCTGCAGCACTCCTTTGAGGGTTACAATGTGTGTATTTTTGCATACGGGCAGACCGGGGCCGGGAAATCCTATACCATGATGGGCAAACAGGATAAGGACCATCAAGGAATAATACCACAGGTGAAGTTCTCTGACACTGTCTGAAAGGAGTTTGTACATTCTCCCCGTGACCGCGTGTGTTTCCTCCCAGTTCTCCAGTTTCCTCACACGTTCTAAAGTCATACTGGTTATTTGGTTAACTGATCACTGTAAGTTGTCTAGTGGCCGGCTGGTGGCGCAGCGGCATCAGTGCCGGACTCCGGAGCGAAGGTTCCCAAGTTCGAATCCAAGTCGGGCCACCCTCGAGCACGCTTTCCATCCGTGCCGGGTTGAGCGTCGAGCTAGCCACTCGGCCTCGTAAAAAAAAAAACACAAGGGTCGAGTCAGGAACGTTCATATCGTGACCCGGTTAATCCGAAAGGAGACCAATCCTGACACCACGTGCCAGACAAGTACGGCGGACTTTCTGGTGTGACACGCTTAAAAAAAAAATTGTCTTATAATTAAGCTAAAGTTAAATAGGTGGTTTGCTGGGCCAAGAAGGGATTGTTCTGTGTTGTAAAAAAGCTAAACTGTTTTAAGAAAGCTGATTTTTCAATGAACTCTCCATTTATTTCACTAACACAAGAGATTCTGCAGATGCTGGAGATCTGGAGAAACACGGACAAAATGCTGGATCTCAGCAGGTCAGGCAGCATCCATAGGGAGGAATAAACGGGCAACATTTCAGGCTGAGACCTTTCGTTAGAACTCCTGATCAAGGGTTTTGGCCCAAAACTTTGCCTTTTTATTTATTTCCATAGATACTGCCTGACCTGCTGAGTTCTTACAGCATTTTTGTGTGTGCCTCTTATTTCAGTAATTTTTTTGACTATTTTGTTTAAAGCAATAGAAGTTGCAACTAGTAATATTGATTGTCAGATTTTTAAAAAGTAAATGAGCATTTTTCTGCCTTTTTTAAAAGAAAGAGCAACTCTAGTAGTGATCTATGGAGATGACCAAGGATCAGACATTTCTTCCATTTGGAACTACAATCCAGGTTTTCAGATGAGATTTCACAGCAACCAGTGTTCATTATTAAAAGGAGACCTCCATGAAGAGCTGTACTTAATGAGGAATTGATTAAGTGCCAGTATTATAGATTAGTAATACTGGGTAACTTAATGATCCTGTTATAGATTCTGTATCGAGAGTTCAGGAGAATGTGGGACTCTATTGAAACCTATCAAATATTGAAAGGCTTAGAAAGAACACATGAGGTGAGGATGCTTCCAGTAGTGGGGGAGTCTATGACCAGAGGACACAGCCTCAGATCAGAGGAACATTCCCTTAGAACAGAGATGAGGAATTTCTTTAGTCAGAGAATGTTGAATCTGTGGAAGTCTTTGCCAGATAAGGCTGTGCAGGCTAAGTCATAGGGTATATTTGAAGCAGAGGTTGACAGATCTTGGTTAGTAAGGGTGTCAGAGGTTACGGGGAAAGGGCAGGAAATGAGGTTGAGAGGGAAAATATATTAGCCATGATTGAATGGTGGAGGAGACTTGAAAGGGCTTCTATTTCAAGTCCTTTGAAATAGGAGGACTAATATCCTTGCTGGTATGAAATGTGATTAAAATGGATCTCCTGACATTTTAAACTGTGTTGTGTTCCCTCTGTAGCTTTGTGAAGAACTTTTTGAGAAAATCAATGACAACAGCAAATCTGACATGTCCTATTCAGTGGAGGTAAGAAACAGCCTGGAGGGCACATCTAGTGGAACAACAGTCGGACTTATTTCCACCGGGCATGATTAACTTATTATTTAATTATTTATGGTTTTATATTGCTATATTTCTTCACTATTCTTGGTTGGTGCGGCTGTAACGAAACCCAATTTCCCTCGGGATCAATGAAGCCTGTCTGTCTGTCTGCACATTTCTGAGAAGCTTACTGAAGGACAACTTAAAGCGGGGTTCCCAGCCTGGGGTCCACAGACCCCTCACTTAATGATAGGGGTCCACGGCATAAAAAAGGTCGGGAGTGAACCCCTGACTTAAAGGTATATTTTCTCTTTTTGTTTGGCATAGAATCACCCAGTAGAACATGACCACAGCTTGCACTTGTTGTGGTGTTTGACAAGGAGTCTGGAAGGCTGCAGAGTTGCCAGACAGAACGAGACATGTTGTTCCAGAAGCTTGCATTGGGCTGCATCATAATGCAGACTCGGCGTGTTAGGAACAGCTTCTTCCCCTCTGCCATCAGTCTTCTGAATAGACAGTGAACCCATGTACACAACCTCACTTTATTTTCTGCCCTCTTTTTGCACTACATATATATATATATATATATATATATATATATGTTTATAGTTATTACTGTTTTATTTTTCTGTATTGCAATGTGGAGTACAATGGTCTTACAGTTGATTATAGTTCATATTTTCACCATTTTTTTGGACTTTCTGTCTGAAATTTTTAAGTTTCCTTATGTAGAACTCCCAATCATTGTGCTTGTATGTCTTCGGTGTGTACGTGTGTGTACAGGACCATTATGCAGTTAAATTTCAACGTTTCCCCTGAGTGGCGCTCGTTAATTGACCGGATATTGCATTAAGGTAACGAGTAATGACGCAAGAGTGCCCAGTTATACGAAATCGTCTGCCTTTGCCCTGATCGGAAGCCAAGTTCTGCCAAAATGAAAAAGGCTCCAGTTCCAGGTCATAAATAATTTGTGTTTCAAAGGCTGGAGCTGGATCTACAAAACTACTCTGAAGTTCATAATACACTCGGTGGCCACTTTACACCTCAGTGGTGTAAATATCTAATCAGCCAATCATGTGGCAGCAACTCAATGCATAAAAGCACGCAGACATGGTTAAGAGGTTCATTTGTTGTTCAGACCAAATGTCAGATTGGGGACGAAATGTGATCTAAGTGGCTTAGAGTGTGAAATTACTGTTGGTGCCAGACAGGGTGGTTTGAGTATCTCAGAAACTGCTGATCTCCTGGGATTATCACACACGACAGTGTCTAAAGTTTGCAGAGAATGGTGTGAAAAATGTGCAGTGAGCGTCAGTTCTGTGGGTGAAAACACCTTGTTAACGAGAGAGGTCAGGAGTGAATGGCCAGACTGGTTCAAACTGACAGGAGGTACCAAACAGCCACACATCTCTAAATGCATAGCACGTTGAATCTTGAAGTAGATGAGCTACAGCAACAGAAGACCAGGGACATACACTCAGTGGCCACTGCTGTGATGTGGTCGGTTATTTTTAATGGTAATGGTCATGCCACTTAATTTCACTTTGCAGCCTTCACTGTCATCTAGAATTCTGTGATTGGGATATCAGAATGTAATGACCTGGGTTTTGCAGCCACGGATGATGCAAGATGGTCTCTATTGATCCAAGAAATCCACCCACAAAACTGTAGCAGTCTCTGGAATGGCCATTCTCTTTAGGGAAATAACAAGTCAAGCTGACAAAATTATGCACAGGAAAATAGTTGTGGGGATAAGCCATTCAGCCCTTCTGTGTTCAGGGGCATCAGCTGTAGGGTGCCAGGCAACATTGACTTCATTGTTGTCAATATCCTCATGACTTGAGCAGAGTTTGAGGTCTGGAGTTCAAGATCCTGCCAACGGCTAGTCCTGGGGTCAATAGCAAAGATCAAGGCCTGATGGCTGATCAGAATTGAGGCCTGATGGCCAAAACCCTGGATCTGTAAGCACGCTAGGGTGGTCAAAGTCCTGATGTCTGGATGGCTGCTGCAGGCCTACATGCGGGAGGGAGGAAAGAGGCTTGTTTAGCCAACCTGGTGGCACGAATATTAATTTCTCCTTCTGGTGAACAAATTCTCTCCTCCACCCCACTTTTCTCTATTCCCCACTCTGACCTTTCCCTACTTCTCACCTGCATATTACTTCCCCCGGGTCCCCCCCCTCCCCTTTCTCTTATGCTCCACCCTCCTCTCCAATCAGATTCATTCTTCTCCAGCCGTTGACCTTTCCCACCCACCAAGTTTCACCTATCACCTTCCAGCTAGCCTCTTTCTCCTTCTGTACCCCCGCCCCACCTTTATGTTCTGGTGTCTTCCCCCTTCCTTAGTCCCGAAGAAGGGTCTCGGCCTGAACCGTTGACTGTTTACTCTCTTCCACAGATGCTGCTTGACCTGCTGAGTTCCTCCAGCGTATTGCGTGTGTTGTTTTGTTTTGCTGTAGTTGTTTAGCTGCTTCTTATGAGTTTTAGATAATTTATGAGATCCAGGATAGATTCAGTAGATTGCCAGGGAGTAGCACTTCTAACACAAGCGAGATCGCTGACCTTAATTTCAAGTACTGCTGGGTGTAATAACTGGCCAGAAAGCCATTTTAATCTTCCCTGATGTGTAATACTTGTGACTTCCTGCTGGTATTAGCTGATGATTTGTGCAGGGTGAATAAATAAGATGTTTGAAATTACTTTTCTCACCCTCCTCACCCCTCTTGAAAAAATGTGCAATTTAATTTATTTGTAGTCATCTTGTTAGTATTCAGGCTTCTGAAGCCTCATCGGGCCTCTTCTTCGAGTAGATAACTTCACTCACCCGAAATACTGAGGTTTCAACTGATTCCACAATCAATGAACTTACTTTCAAGGGTGCTACAGCTCCCGTTCTCAATATTATTTATGAATTATTTACCTATTAGTGTTATATTGTTTTTCTTTTCATATTTGCACAATTTTGTTGTCTTTTGCACGTTGGTTGTTTGTCCATCTTTGTGCCTAGCTTTCATTGATTCTGTCGTCTATCTTTGTATTTGTTGTGAATGCCCGCAAGAAAATGAATCTCGGGGTAGTATGCAGTGACACGTTAGTGCCGGTGGTGTAGTGGCCAGACTTTGAAACAAGAGGTCTTGGTTTTGAATCCGACTGGCTCCTTACAGGAGTTCCACCTGTGCTGGGTTGAGTGTTGAGCTAGCAACTTGGCCTCGTAAAACAGAAGAACGCAAAAGAAACGGTAAGGTTGCCGCCTAACGCGCCAAATGGCGCAGGCAGGAACTTTATCAATATGGTGACATATATGTACTGGGATAATAAACTTACTTTGAACTTAGGAGCTGGAGGTATGAATTCAAAACCCACCAGAGTCGCGGGGCATTTTTATGACATAAATCTGAAAAGTCTCCATTTAGATTGGTGAATGTGGAACTTTCAAACCAGGTCTTTGGGGGGAAAGAAATCCTCCGTCTTCGATCTGAACAAAAGTGTTAAATTCTTAATGGCCCTCTAAAATTGCCAAACCAGGCTTTCAGTTGTACCACCAATCACAGTTCAAGGCCACCACCACTTCAGGCCTTGTTCGTGACGTTCAGGTAAAAACAAAATAACTTTCTACTCAGACCTTAATCCAAAACTAATTATTCAAATACCTACCATCCTTGCTGTTCGTTCCTTTCAAGAGCTCATTCTTTTTGCAGGTGAGTTACATGGAAATTTACTGTGAGCGGGTTCGTGACCTGTTGAATCCCAAGACCAAAGGAAACCTGCGTGTTCGAGAGCACCCGCTGCTGGGCCCCTACGTTGAAGATCTATCCAAACTGGCCGTAACATCCTACACTGACATTGCAGATCTCATGGATGCAGGAAACAAAGCCAGGTACTGATATCCAGTATCATTCTTTAAAGACTATACCTTTCTTTAAAGGCTGTGTAAGGAGGTCAGAGGCCCAATGTCTGCAGTTCTGGCCAGGGACTAGAGTTTAGCGGTCTGATGTCTGTGAGGCTGAGTCTGGGGCAAAGAATGGGATTGGAGGCCTGGAGGCGGCCTGTCCTGGGCACGGAGGCCAGAGGCCTGTCTGTGTGTGGGAGTGGGATGGAAAAGGAGCTTGTTTTGTAGTTTTTGTTTGTTTGGCTTTTAGCTTCTTCCCTCTCCTTACCTTTTCAGTCCTGATAGTGTCTTGGTCCAGTCTTGTCAGCTCTTCATTGTAAAGATGCTGCCTGACCTTCTGAGTTCCTCCAACATTGTGTGAGTGTGTGTGTTACTCTGGGTTTCTATCATCTGCTGAATCTCACGTGTTTTTGTTTTGCTGTTGTTGCTGCTGCTTGTGTTGTCCTATTGAGTGTTGTGGGCATCTACATTGGTGCCAGAATGTGTGATGTCACTTGCAGGCTGCCCCCAGCACTTCCTTGGGTTGTATTGGTTGTTCACACAAATGGCGCCTTTCACTGCGTGCTTTGATCTACCTGTGACAAGTGAATCTTTTTATAAACTTGAATCTAGTTCAAAAGTAAAGATAGGCAAGGAGCTTTGCTTGTGAAAATGAATTAATGGATTCATGCAAATGCCACGTATTGGCAGAAGGCGTGGAGCCAAGGTTTGGATTCTGAAGCATTTGTTAAAACTGTTGTTGGCAAAATATGCTACATGGAGCAGTGTTTTCATGTTCAGCGATTTGACATTTTGTTTCAACCCCCTTGAGGAAATATCGCTAGTGCAGTAAATTTGAAGTGCCCCCATGTGATACGGTAAAAGGAAATAAGTCAGCAGAGTGGGATGTGATTTGAATTTGTCCACAGGGAAATTGTTCCTTTTGCAAAAAACTTTATTTCTGATTTTTGCTTCCAGAACTGTGGCAGCGACAAATATGAATGAGACCAGCAGCAGATCACATGCTGTCTTCACCATAGTCTTCACTCAGAAGAGGCACGATGCAGAAACTGACCTTTGTACAGAGAAGGTACAACTTGGGGATGTTTCACTTGATTTTAATTTTAAATCTATTGCTACTTGCCGGCTATTCCAATTTCTACATTAACATTTTCAGCAGCTCATTTTACTTGTAGGAGCATTATCCCTTTTAAGTGCAACCCTCTCACTGGAGCTCGTATACAAACTTGATTCGTTAACTATCTCTGCTAACAGCCATGTGACTCAGTGGTGAGAAGACCAGCTTTCGTAAATAAAATACGTCAAGGGTTGATATGATTTGGGGTTCGATCACAAAGGAAAGCTGGGATGTTCCAATTAAGGAATATTGATTGTTGTGAATGCTCTGTAAATACTGCTCCATGCACAGTTATCATTCACCATAAAATTAACAGGTGGTACCCCGACATAAAATTATAAAGAAATGTATTTACCAAATTTATAGTTACAGAAAAAGAAAAGAAAGATAAAAGGGCCCATTATAGTTAAACCAGTCCGATATGCACATAAACGTTGGAGCTCATTTCTGGAGTAGTCGGGGGTATATTGCTTTACTCGCACGGAACCCACGTTCTGTGTGAAAGCAGCCTCCGCAGCCCGAACTTCTCTTGAGGACTATCTTGAATGAATTGGGCCTTGCTTCTTGGAGCCATTCATAAGCACAAAGTACTCCTTACAACAGAGACTCTCCATCAAACAGTATTCTGCGCCATCTTCCCTTGTGCCCTGCTCCGTAGCTCCCGCCAAAAGGAAACAAACCAGACTACTATCCTTCAGAAATCCAGCACTCCTTGATGTTCTCCTGGGCAGAAAGTTACAACGCTGCTCTTTTCCTAAGATGGCTCCAAAGATGAAGAAGGAAGCTGTCCCTGCTAAGACTGAAGCTAAATCTAAATCCTTGAAGGCTAAGAAGGCTGTTTTGAAAGGTGTTCACAGTCACAGGCAATTAGGATAACACCTACCTTCAGGAGACCAAAGACACTCGGGTTGAGAAGGCAGCCCAAGTATCCCAGAAAGAGTGCTCCCAGGAGGAACAGGTTGGACCATTATGCTATTACTAAATTCCCTCTTGCCACTTGAGTCTGCTATGAAGAAAATTGAGAACAACAATACCTTGGTTTTCATTGTTGATATGAAAGCCAACAAGCACCAAATCAAACAGGCTGTAAAGAAACTGTATGATATTGATGTAGCCAAAGTCAACAGACCTATCAGGTCTGATGGTGAAAAGAAAGCCTATGTACGCCTGGCCCCAGACTATGATGCATTGGATGTCACTAATAAGATTGGCATCATCTGATCTGTTTACAAGAAGACCTTTATAAATATTGCAATAAAAATTTAAAGAGAAAGAATTATTTTCAAATAAAAAAGAAGAAAGTTTACCAAGGCAACCCCAAATGGCTGACACCACATTCCCAAGTTGGACAACGTGGCTGCTTATCTTTAGCCGAAGCCAGAACACTCTTGCTAGCGGGACACACTGTTTTCACAGAAAGCTGTTAAAACAAAATTACCTTAGAGCATAGCAGTAGAAATCTTATCGAAGACATTGTGTATGCTACTTATTTTCACCTGTCTATTAAACTCTGGTTTACAAATATACTTTTCCCATGTTCGGGCTTTATTTTTCCCCTCTTTCAATGTTTATCCTTTGGATGTGTGGACCAGCTGATGCTTTGGTTAAGATCAATAATTTATTTATTTTACTTGTACACGCAATTGAAATAATTTAAAAAGTTGCTATGGTGGTTGTCCATCGTGTCCAACAATGACCAGGAACCTGTGCGGGGGAGTTTTTAAAGTGGAAAAGCCGATGCACTGGGGCAATTCCACTCTCTCGATCTCAGAAATCTTGGTCCAGTTGTACAAACAAGTGTCACAAACCTAGGGCTTTCCTTGCAGTGGGCGTATTCTGTGCCCTTCGCTCTCCACAGAGCATTGCAGTGCCTTCTTCCTGGCCGTTGGATCTCACTCTAGATCTCCAGTGAGCCAGAGCTTATTTCGTATGCTAGGACAGACATGCCACTATTTCACCTGGATACGAGGCTGCTGGCTGCACTCACCTAGTTTAGACCACCTCTCAAAGTGTTGTACCAAATATCTATTTGGAGCGCATGTGAGAGCTGAGTGTCCGGTGGGGAGCAAAGCTGAGTGAGCTCCCCAAAATGTGCATGATAAACCCCTTAACTGGATACACCCCATAAAATTGCTGAGTGGTCACTAAATAGAAGAGTTTGGTGTGGTCTGTGTAATAACCATTTTTGTTTTAAGGTAGGACATACTCTTTGAACAAATTTATTAATAATCTTTAATTTTTCATCTATTCCCTGCAAAGCATTCTTTTCGTCTCTCTCTATCTTTGATTTCCTCTTCTCCCCCCCCCCCCCCTTCCATTCACAACAGTTTGGCTATGGTCAGAAGGTGGTTTTACTCTCTGTAAGTTAGGCTAGACTTTGGGTAAAAAAGCTGGCGTTTGTAGTGTATTATTGGCATACTGGGGCTGTTTAAAATGTTCGCTGTCCAGCCAAACTCTCGGGATATCCAGCATGCAGCACTTAGCTTGCAGTCTGCTCTGCTGAACTCCGTGTGTCACGCTCTGATAGTACCCAGAAGTTGATGACCTCTGCTCAGGTGCAGCAGGCAAAAGCAATGCAGTTGCTGATGTCGCTGAGAAGCAGCTGGCCTGTGATCCCGGAGCTGGTATGGAACAATCCAGGAAGCCAGTGAAAGGACGTGGGACCTCTGCAAGTGCCCGGTGATGGCTCAACTGTTGATGTCCAGTGACTCTGATGGAGGATCAGATCATTAGTTCTCACATATTCATTCAACTCCGGCCGGTGGTGTAATGGCATCTGCACCGGACTTCAGCGCGAGGGTCCTGGGTTTGAATCCAGCCAGCTCCTTGCACACTTTCCATCTGCGCCGGGCTGAGTGTCGAGTGAGCAACTCACCCCCGTAAAAAAAGAGACAAAAATATCAGAGGAACGGCAATGATGTGCCACAAAGTGCAGAGAGAATCCACAAAAATTCATTCAACTCAAGTGACCTTAGCAAACACTCAGCCCATTAGTGACTTCAGTTTCTTCCTCGTTCTACCAGCCCACCCATTATTTGTTTCTTCCTTGTTCTGCCTCTGTCCTGGGAAGGCTTGACACCAGTTGATGGTCTGGTTAAGTTGATTTGACTCGTGTTTCAATTCCGTCTGCATTTAGGTCAGTAAAATTAGCCTGGTTGATCTGGCTGGAAGTGAGAGAGCTGACTCCACTGGTGCTAAAGGAACAAGATTAAAGGTAAAAGGAAATGACAGATTTCTTATCCAAATTTCTTGATAATCTGTTAATTGAAGGCAATGAATGCTTAATCATAGTAAGGGTGAATCAATGCAATGTGTCCTCCTTGCCATCTCAATGTCCATGCAGAGGCTGCACAGAAGGTCTTGTGTCGAGGAGAGTCCAGGGCCAGAGGGCACAGCCTCAGAATAGAGGGATGTCCCTTTTGAACAGAGATGAGGAATGCCTTTAGCCAGAGGGTGGTGAATCCATGGAATTCATTGTCAGAGACGGCTCTGGAGGCTGAGTCATTGGGTATATTTAAAATTCATGACTAGTAAGGGTGTCGAAGATTATGGGAAGAAGCCAGAAGAATGGGGTTGAAAGGGATGGTAAATCAGTCATGATGGAATGGCGGAGAAGACTTGATGGGCTGAATGGCCTAATTCTGCTCCCATGTCTTATGGTCTTAATGAAATCTCATAAATGCATGTTTTTGCATGGATTTTTTTTGTTGTTGGAGCTCTGAGCTCTCTATAATGGAAGTGCCTTTAACGGGATCTGGATGTGATAGCTACCTTTGGGCATCTAATCATTGCAGAGAACTTATTTGTTGGCTAGCCAAGGTGAAGTACAATTGGGTATCTCAACCCCACCTGGATCCCTGCAGTAGGATTTCCATGTAAGTGCAATTTTTGTCACAAGTTCAATATATTGATCTCAGAGAGGAATTGTTGTCTTTCAGGAAGGAGCTAATATCAATAAATCACTCACAACACTGGGAAAAGTCATCTCTGCCCTTGCAGAAGTGGTGAGTTTGTAACCTGTACGTTGCTGCACTCAGAAGAGAATTTAAAATGGAGGAAGGCTACTTAATAATAAATTTCTGTCTTTTTAAATTGCACTGCCATCACAGGATAATGCTCCCAGTAAGGTAATGTTCAGATATCATTTACTTGGTGCTCATCTAATTTTTTTTGTGTGTATGGCGTTAAAAAATGACTTTTTTTTTAATTTAAAAAAAATTGCCACGTACCAGATCCTTTCATCAGGTATACATCACATACTTGTTTCAAAAGCAGCGATGAAAGAATAATTGCATATATAATCAGTAAAATGAATAGCTGTTTATCGTTACTAAATAAATGCTTCTAAACGGTGTTAAAATCTTCTACTTGGTATATTTTTGCTTTCGGATTACTAAATCACTGTTGACGTCATACTAATTTACTCACTTTGCATTCTAAACTTTAACATTTTCATAAAAGAATTTGAGAATTTCCATCTGGAGTGAATACAGGATTGCAATTGTAAATATTGGGATTTATTTTTAAAACATAGCTAAAATATTTTTAGCTTCCTACATTTATCTCTAATCGCGGAGACTAAAGGATTCTTGACTCTCGAGAATGGAACTGATTTATTTTATCAATTTATTCCTTGGTAAAATCATTTCAGTAGAAAGTAAAAAGGATACTTCATTAATGGGGGTGGTGAAATTAGAGGTTGTGTGTCTCAATATCATTCTCTGTTACTGGAATATGGTAGGTGCAGTAATTCATGTATATGACAAACACACTAAATAACCAATGGTGTCAGGAAATAATTTCTTCCTGTGGCCTTCTCCACAGAGGCAGACAGGCTCTAGAAGCTTCTATGTTAAGTGACATTGTGAGTGTGTTGCAGCAGTCAGTGACAGCCTGTTGTCCTTGGCACTATAGTGTAAAAGTAGCTTGGGTTGTTCATTGTCTATGTCACGTGTGACGTAGGTTGTATCCCTCTTTTACTAGCTTAAAATGCATTTTTAAAAAAATCCAAAATAACTCAACAATCTGCTGTGTGGTTTACTTGGTTACGGTGTTCCCTAGTGTTTAGTAAAGGACTGTCCTTCCCTGTCAGGAAAGGACATCTTCATCCTTGCCCCACTTGGGCCCAGTGTGACTCGATAATTTCCCCTTGGCCTTCCTTGCATTCAGTTAAGGGGCAATAACAGATCAAGAACCCTCGTGACACGACCTGCTAGGAAGACGTATTATTTCAATAATAAAATTATCTTCGTGGCTTGTATTGATAGTAAGCTACACTCAGAAAGAGACAGTCTAACCCACATCAGCGTCTTGGAAAGAAAGGCCCAGTGATCTGCTTACAATAAATTTTTCATGTTGAACAGAATAAGAAGAAAAAGAAGTCTGACTTTATTCCGTACAGAGACTCTGTACTGACGTGGCTTCTGAGAGAGAATTTGGGTAAGGCGACAACAAAATTATATTTCCTCAAATGATATAAATCATCCCATAGTTATTAGTTCTGTGTAGCCCGAAGAGATTTGGTTAAATACATTATCATAAATCTGATTCTACATTCTAATTTATCAGTAGTCTCTCGCCCGCGCACACACACACACACACACACACACACTCTCTCTTTCTCTCCCTCTCACACTCTCTCTCTCTCCCTCTCACACTCTCTCTCTCTCCCTCTCACACACACACACGCACACACACACACTCTCTCTTTCTCTCCCTCTCACACTCTCTCTCTCTCTCCCTCTCACTCTCTCTCTCACACACACACTCTCTCTCCCTCTCACACTCTCTCTGTCTCTCTCACACACACACACGCACACACACGCACACACACATACATAGATATATATATATACATACATACCTATCTATCTATTTATCTCTTTTTCCTCCTTCCCCTCTCCATTCCCTTTTCCCGAACGTGATTCCTCTCTCATTATCCCCTTGCCACTCTCAGAACACAATAGAAGCCTGTATTAGAACCAGGTTAATCATCACTCACATACGTCATGAGATTTGTTTTTTTTTTAGCAGCAGCAGTACAGTGTGATACAGAAAATCACTCTACACTTTGCAAAAGTCTTGGGCATCCTAGCTATATATGTGGCCAAGATATTTGTAGAGTTCTGTGGGTGGGCGGAGGAGGGCTACTTTATCAAAAAACTTGCTTAGTGATTAATAGACACAAGAAATCCTCCAGGCTGCTGTGGAGGCCAAGACATTGGAAATAATTAAGACGGGTGGATGGGTTCTTGTTGGTCAGGGCATGAAGGAATATGGGGAGAAGGCAGGAGATTAGGGATGAGAGGGAAATGGATCAGCCATGATGAAATGGTGGAGCAGACTTGATGGTCTGTATTTTGTGTGTGTGTGTGTGTGTATACACGTTCACACACACACACAAACACACACACACACACACACACACACACACACACACACACACACACACACACACACACACACACACACACACTCACACACACACACACACACACACACACACACACACACACTCACACACACTCACACACCCCCCCCCCCCCATCGAGTCAGCGTTCAGCCTCTCCAACGGAAAAAAAAGTTCTAGCTCACTCAACCTTTCCTCATAAGACATGCAATGTTATTTATGTTATAAACCTACTCATAGCTATTTATTGTGTTTGTTCCCTCTTAGGTGGAAACTCTCGGACAGCAATGGTTGCTGCTCTCAGTCCAGCCGACATCAACTACGATGAAACTCTCAGCACTTTAAGGTATATCCATCATTAATATCTTCCAGTGCGAATGCCGTCTTCATGCAGTTGCCTGTGCTTAAAAAGACTCAGAATCAGGTTTATTATCACTGACATATGCAGTAAAATTTGTTATTTTGCAACAGCAGTACATTGCAATACGTAAAATATACTATAAAAAATAAAAATTATATTTGCAAAAATTAAATGAGTAGTG
Organism: Hypanus sabinus; assembly: GCF_030144855.1. Taxonomy (NCBI): domain Eukaryota; kingdom Metazoa; phylum Chordata; class Chondrichthyes; order Myliobatiformes; family Dasyatidae; genus Hypanus; species Hypanus sabinus. Next base: position 38,206,383 of record NC_082732.1, on the reverse strand, counting down.
CAAAAGAGAGCAGAAATAGTGCGAAAGCGAGCACATGTAATTGAGAACATACAGTGAAATATGTCATTTGTGTCGAATCAAATCAACCAAGATTGTGCTGGGGACAGCCCGCAAGCATCGGTATGTTTCTGGCGCCAGCAACTCACTGACCCGAACACGTGCGTCTGTTTAGAATGTGGGAGGGAACCAGAGCATCCGAGGTGACCATGGGGAGCATGTACAAACACCTTAAAGAAGCAGCGGGTATCGAACTTACAGCTGGCTCTGCAGAGCATTACGCTAACCGCTCCACTACCAGGCCTTTTGCTGTTTCATTCCTACATTGTAACAGTAGGTGCACTTGGAAATGCAAGGTGTACAGAAATTCAGGAAGGTGCCTATGACCAAAAGACATAGGAGCAGAACAAGGCCATTCAGCCCATTGAATCTGCATGCTATTCCATTGCAGCTGATTTATTATCCCCCTCAGTCCCATTCTCCTGCCTTCTCTCCACCTCAGCCTTTGCTTTAAATCTACTCAAAGACGCCCTCCACAGCCGTCTGTGGCAATGACTTCCACAGATTCACCATCCTCTGGCTAAAGAAGTTCCTCATCTCTGTTCTAAAGGGATGTCCTTCGGTCCTAGACTCTCTCACTATAGGAAACCTCCTCTCCACATCCACTCTTGAGTGAACGAGGCCTCCATCAGTCAGGATTGACTATGGATGTTGCGTCCTAGTTGTCTAGAAACACAAGCCTGGGTAGTACGACATGGAGAGCAAGCTGTTGTCCATGTAGCAAGCTCCCCATCTCCATGCTTCTGATGAGCCCAAAGGAACGGCAGAGACCGATACAGTTTGGCACCAGCGGCGTCACAGGAGTTGCCAGTCAGTGTTGAACTTGATGTAGGACTGCCTTAGGGACTCCAGCTCCGGATTTTTCCCTCGGGGTTTACTCCCGAAGCCTTCCCCATAGGTGGGTATAGCCGCAAGGCAGCATTGGTTTGAGATCAGGGCTTTCCTCTTTCGAGATGAGCGCCAACTATGGCTGTTTGAGGCACACACCATTGGCAGCATTTAATAGGTAGTGGGAGCTTGTCCTCATTATCACCCCCGGCTATAACAACCTCAAGGAACCATATCAAGGTTGTCATCCATTCTATCTAGGCCTTTTGATATTTGTCAGGCTTCAGTGAGATCCCTCTCTCTTCTGAACTCCAGTGAGTGCAGGTCTGGTGCTATGGTAGTCCAAATCTTTAGTGCACGGTGTTATATTTTTCAGGTACGCCGACCGTGCAAAACAGATAAAGTGCAATGCAGTCATTAACGAGGATCCAAATGCAAAACTTATCCGGGAATTGAAGGATGAAGTTATGAGATTGAAGGACTTGCTGTGCTCTCAGGGCCTGGGAGATATCTTAGACAGTAAGTACATTAAACACGAAACATAACCTCTGAAGAAATCCCTGATAATTATAGAATATCTGCTGGTTCTGTACATGAAGAATGCTTCAGGCATTAAAACAGATTATAGATCTGTGTCAAAGGAGTTTTTATTTAAATGTCACCATCTCTGATTTTCTGCAGTTTGCCTTTTAGCCATGGGTGTTCTTTCAGTGAAAGGAATTCTTTCAGTGATTACTATTTAAATTTTAATAAATAATCCAAGAATCTTCCAGTGTTCTTTGTGTTTGCATGTGGATCACCTTGCATTATTCAAGTCAATACATTTTCTCATCAAATCCTTCCCTTCTCTAGTAAATACTTCTACATTTTTATCTTCTAGTAGGTGAAATAACAAAATAAAAGTCAGCATTTTCTACACAGCTCTTGTGTGAGTCCATCATTTGGAAAGGATTGTTGTGCAAAATGAACAAAAAGTCCTTTACCACTGTAATATTGGCCATTTCTGTTTCTATAGGTTATTTACTTATTCAACTATTTGTAGAATTAATTTTGAGCCTTATTTTCGCCACAAAATTGATTACAAAATGACTGGAACGCTTCATGAGCATTTTCTCTTTTTAAGCATTCGTGAGCAGGCGCAGTTGACAGATCAGAGGCCATCAAATAATGTGAGGTTTTATCGGTTGAGTTTGTGCCGTTCATTAGGGGCTGGGGAGTGATGGGAACCCAGCACTTGCTGCAGTGCTTCAAGCAATTTGATCAGTCAGTGCATCATTGAAGCTCCCTACATTCAATACTCTTGAAAAGTAAAGTCAGGAGAAATGAAATCTCCTGATTTACTTTCTCTGTCAAAATTTACAGAAGCAGTTTGTTAAGAACTGGAGCTTTCTCTGAAGGGAGTGATATTCAATTTCAGATCTTGCACAGTTGATTTAGCGGAGGTCTTAGTAGTCAGGTCTAGAACACAGAACATTAAAACACAGTGCAGTCTCTTCAGCCCGTGATGTTATGCTGACCTTTTTTCACCGCACTAAGGTCAATTTAACCCTTTCCTCCTGAATACAGTAGTCCCCCCCTTTGTTCTATCATCCACGTGCCTTTCTAAGAGTCTCTTAAATGCCTCTCATATCTCTCTCTCTCTCTCTCTCTCTTCCACCACCCCGGCGGCACATTCCACACACCTACACGTATTAGCCATTTCTGCTCTGAGAAAAAGTCCACCGATTGATGCCTCTCATTTTCTTGTGCACCTCTATCAAGACACCTCACGTCCTCCTTCACTCCAAAAAGAAAAAGCCTAGCTCGATCAACCTGCTCTCTAATCGAGGCAGGATCCTGGCAAATCATTTGCAGGGATTGGGGCCTGTTAGATATTTGGACCAAGTAAATGATCTGAGCTGGTGGCTGAGATATAGGTATGGAGAGTGTATGATAATTTCATCCTTCAGTGTATAGATTTCTGGTTGACGTTTATGGGATACTCCTTGAATCTCGGAAATGGTTCCTATTTAGTTTCATCCTGCTTTGTGTGATAGGATTGTTAAGAGTTTCTCACATGCTGAAATGCTCTTTTTCTTGAATTTGAGATGTAGGTTGTAAAAGCACTGCAGAATTAAAGGATGTGAATGCTGGTTTTATGTATGCAGTTAAGAGGATAGAGCCCTTCTTTGACGTGCCTGCATGTAGCGATGAATGGAATATCAGCTGAATGGTCTGGAAATTGGTGCTGCTGCTGCTTCAGGGCTCCACTGGTCTTGGTTTGATCCTGACCACGAATGCTTACTGTGTGGAGTTTTCATGCTCTCCCTGTTATCCTGTTGTTTTCCCTGCATTTCCTCCCACATTCCTAAAGATGCGTTGTCAGGTTAATTGGCAAAATTATTGGTTTTAAAGAGGCAAGAGAATCTCAGAAAGCCGGGTGATGCGAGGGAGAACCATTTTTCGGACCCCAGGGGAATGGGATTGCTCTGTTGTGAACTTCTAGCAGCCCAATGGGCTGAATGGTCTTTAGTGTCATAATGTAATTAAGTACAGGGGTGAGCATGGATAGGAAAGATTTAGAGAGATAATGGGCCCAATACGGCATATGAGACTAGCATTGGCCGAGTCATTGGGTATATTTAAAGCAGAGGTTGATAGGTTCTTAATGAATAAAGGTATTAAAGATTGTTGAGAGGGATAATAAGTCAGCCATCATGAAATGGTAGAGCAGACTCGATGGGCCAAATGTCTAACTCTGCTCCTTTGTCTTACGGTCACAGCAGTGCACCTGGGTTAGCATGGACTAACTGGGCCGAGGGGCCTGTTTCCTTGCTGTATGACTCATTTTAATGAGTATGAGATCAGTGTGAGAATTCAGTTGTTATATCATCTTGCTCCAGCAGCCCATTTAAGGTGGGAAAAATTTATTTCATAGCAAAAACCTTGGTGTTAATTTGGGTACAGAACCAAGATTTGTTGTATTTTCCAACATTTTGATGGATGGATTATATCTCTACAATGTGGAAGAAAATGACCTTTTAAATTTCAGTGAAGCCTTTTAGCAGCCTAATGTTTAACAGAAAAGCAAATATGCCTGAGTTTTGATAATGCACTTTGACCCTTCTTGTTCTCCTGCACCCTCCAGTTGACCCTATGCCCGATGATTACTCTGGGAGTGGAATCAAATGTGTGTATACGTGTGTCGGTACTTTCTAATTCTCTCGCAAATCCGCTTTTAATCAGCCCCTGCTTCAGCCCACCCCAAGCTTTGCATGTCCAAATCTGTGGCGTATTTTTCTGGAGAACTCGCAGGCAGATTTCCCGAGATTTGCCTGTTAGCCGCTTTAAGTATATCCAGTATATGCGGTTTAAGTGGGGATTACGGGAATGTGTCCTTGGTATATGTGGATCTTTGGTTCCTTTTCTTTGGAATGGCATAGACGCAAGCCATGGGTTGCCAGGGTGTCTTTCCAACCTCTGGCTGCACCTGTCATTTCTTTTTGAACACTTCACTTTTATTTTTCTAATTGACTTAAGAGATGGATGGCATCACACCAGATTACAGTAGCACAGGGGCTGAGCTGTTGGTCCCATGTACAGTATACATGATAAGTGAATGAATCTCACTTACGTACAGATGAATTTTCCCAGAATATCCTATCTGAATGCACCTAGAAAAGTATATGGACTCCGAGCTCTGAATACGCAAGACAGTTTTGGGAATCTGTGTGTAGTCTCCAACCTGATGGCATGAACATTGACGTCTCTAACCTCCAGTCAATTCCCCCGTCCCATGAACATTGACGTCTCTAACCTCCAGTCAATTCCCCCGTCCCATGAACATTGACGTCTCTAACCTCCAGTCAATTCCCCCGTCCCATGAACATTGACGTCTCTAACCTCCTGTCATTTCCTCCCTCTCATGAATATTGTTTTCTCTGACCCCCCCCCCCCCCGATCATTTACCCCCTCAGAATCAGAAACAGGTTTATTACCACCGGTATGTGTCATAAAATTTGTTAACTTAGTAGCAGTAGCAGTTCAATGCAATACATAATCTAGCAGAGAGGAAAAAACAAGTAATAAATAAACTAAAACATAATAAATAAACAAGTACATCAATTACATATATTGAATAGATTTTAAAAAGTGGAAAAACAGAAATACTGTCTATTAAATAAAGTGAGGTAGTGTCCAAAGGTTCAATGTTCATTTAGGAATCGGATGGCAGAGGGGAAGAAGCTGTTCCTGAATCGCTGAGTGTGTTCCTTCAGGCTTCTGTACCTCCTACCTGATGGTAACAGTGAGAAAGGGCATGCCCTGGGTGATGGAGTCCTTAATGATGGACGCCACCTTTCTGAGACACCACTCCCTAAAGATATCCTGGTTACTTTGTAGGCTAGTGTCCAAGATGGAGCTGACTAGATTTACAACCTTCTGCAGCTTCTTTCAGTCCTGCGCAATAGCCTCTCCATACCAGACAGTGATACAACCCGTCAGAATGCTCTCCACGGTACAACTATAGAAGTTTTTGAGTGTATTTCTTTACATGCCAAATCTCTTCAAACTCTTAATGAAGTATAGCAACTGTCTTGCCTTCTTTATAACTACATTGATATGTTAGGACCAGGTTAGATCCTCAGAGATCTGGACACCCAGGAACTTGAAACTGCTTACTCTCTGCACTTCTGAACCCTCTATGAGGATTGGTATGTGTTCCTTCGTCTTACCCTTCCGGAAGTCCACAATCAGCTTTTTTGTCTTACTGACGTTGAGTGCCAGGTTGTTGCTGCAGCACCACTCCACTAGTTGGTGTATCTCACTCCCATAATAAGTCAGTAAGTCCTCAGTGGTGGTGGTGGCATCCGTCGGTCTCGAGGAACCATGGATCTGCGCCTGGAGTTTCCAGGGTGCAGGTCTGGGCAGGGTTGTATGGGAGACCGGCAGTTGCCCAAGCTGCAGGCCTTCCCCTCTCCACGCCACCGATGTTGTCCAAGGGAAGGGCACTAGGACCCATGCAGCTTGGCACTGGTGACGTCGTAGAGCAATGTGTTGTTAAGTACCTTGCTCAAGGACACAAACACGCTGCCTCAGCTGAGGCTCGAACCAGTGACCTTCAGGTTACTAGTCTGATGCCTTGCCCACTAGGCCACGCGCCAACACAAGTCCTCAGTAGAGTAAGGATTAAGAATAGAAGTGCAGTCAGACAGTAAGGCTGAGGTTATAAGGAGAGCAGCTCCTGTTAATGGTCATGGGCTTGGGTCAGCTTTGTCATATGCAGGTGTCATTGTTAAAGTTCAAAGTCAAATTAAAGTATGTACATGTCACCATATGTCACCCTGAGATTCATTTTCTTGCGGGCATTCACCGCAGAACAAGAAGTACAATAGAGTCAGTGAAAATCTACACACAAAGACTGATGAGCAACTTGTGTGCGAAAGAAGACACAACAGTGAAATAACTAAATAAATAGTAACTAAATAAGATTCAAGATTCAAAAACTTTATTGTCATTCTAACCGTACATCAGCTCTGCAGGGCAGAATGAGACAGCGTTTCCCAGGGGCATTGCAATCATAACATAACAAACGCAACACTAAATAATAAACATAACAATAAATAGTAAAACACAACAGCCACATGTCTGTTAAAAACAAGTTATAAGTGTCCAGTGCAAGTTAAAAGTGTCCCAAAGCAGAGTCAGGTAGAGCAGCTATTTAGCAGTCTGACTGCCTGTGGGAGGAGGCTGTTTAGTAGCCTTGTGGTTTTAGTTTTGATGCTCCTGTAACATTTACCTGATGGCAGAAGAACAAACAGTTCATGGAGAGGGTGTGAGGGGTCTTTAGTGATGTACCGTGTCTTCTGGAGGCATCGACTCTGAAAGAGGTCTTGGACAGAAGGTAGGGAGACCCCAATAACCTTCTCTGCTCCCCTAACCACCCTCTGCAAGGCTTTTTTGTCAGCAGCACTGCAGCTGGAGTATCAGGTTGTGATGCAAAAGTTCTGCACACTCTCAACCACGCCTGTTTAAGCTTCCTCAGAAAGTGCAATCTCTGCTGGGCTTGTTTCACAATCCCGGTGGTGTTCCTGGACCAGGTTGTAGAACATGAGTTGTAGGTTCCTTGAAAGTGAGTATGTAGGTTGTGGAATCAGTTCAGAGTTTAGGTTATTCATGATGTTTCAGGAGCCAGGTGGTTGAGGGCAAATAACCATTCCTGAATTTGTTGGTGTGGAACTTGAGGCTCTGAAACTTCCTTCCTGATGACAGCAGTGAGAAGAGAGTGTGGCCTGGATGGTGGGGGTTTAGACATTTTCCTGTGTAAATAATTAGAAAATAGAGGTTTACTAGTAATGAAGGGTCATGGATAGGGTAAATACTAGCAACACACACAAAATGCTGGTGAAGCGCAGCAGGCCAGGCAGCAGCTATAGGGAGAAGCACTGTCGATGTTTCGGGATGAGATCGAAGGGTCTCGGCCCGAAATGTCGACAGTGCTTCTCCCTATAGCTGCTGCCCGGCCTGCTGCATTCCACCAGCATTAAGCGTCTGTTGCTTGAATTTCCAGCATCTGCAGATTTCCTCGTGTTTATGAGGGTAAATACAGGCAGGCTTTTTCCACTGAGGTCAAGGATGAAAGATGAAAAGTTTGAGGGGAAACTTCTTCACTCAAAGGGGTGTGAGAGTGTGGAATGAGTGGTCCATGCAAACTCAATTTCACGTTTAAGCAAAGTTTGGATAGGTACATAGATGGTAGGGTTATGGAGGGCTATGGTCCTGGTGCAGGTTGATGGGAGTAGGCAGTTTAAATGGCTCAGCACAGACTAGATGGGCCGGATGGCCTGTTTCTGGACTGCCTTTCTCTGACTCCACTGTGAGAACATAGGCTTGAATTATTGCTGCAGCTACTGTGCTTCTAGGGCGTTAGTTTGAATTGATTCCTTCCTTAAAAGATGGGTTACAGGTACATAATTGTTAAACTTGCTATTGCGACAGAAATGCGTTATGGAATATTGCAGTTGGTTAATGTGCTAGATGCTAAAGTTCTTTCAATAGTGACAGCATTGAGCTGAAAATATCAATAAATCCTCCTTGTTGAAATTGGCTTTATTGGATTTTTAATATCCAATCCAATTGTAGTTTGCTCCCAGGCAATTATAGAGACAACTTGATTGTGGGAGGCCTTTTTTTTTATAAAGGTATGTTGAACACACACCGTAATTACTTCGTCTATTTAAGTGTTTGGTATTTGTCTGTTTAATGTGCTAGTTACATCTCCCTGGGAGGCGTGTATGCAACGTTGGTGAAGAAGTGAATCCAGTGTAACACAAATCTAGATAGATATTAATGCACCAGATCAGGGAGTCCCAACTGTTGTTATGCCATGGACCAACTCGTTGAGCAAGGAGTTTGTGGACTTTCAGGTTGGCAATCCCTGCAGTAGATGATGACAAACAAAAAACGGAATTTGCTGAAAGTATTCATCAGGTCAGGTGGCCCAATGGGGAGAGGAACAGAATTAATATTTCAACAAGGCCCTTCCCTGGAGCGGAGGAGGTGCTGAACAATAGACCTGGACCTGACTGCTTGTTCACCTTCGTCTTCCACGTGGGAGCCCTCACTTACAGATCGTTAGCCTGAGAGTCTGGTCACGGCACTTGCCAATGTACGCGGTAAGGCAGCGGTTAGTGTAACGTTATTACAGCGCCAGTGATCCCGCTGCTGCCTGTAAGGAGCTTGTGTGTTACCCCTGCGACTGGGTTTCCCCTGGGTGTTCCGGTTCCCTCCCACATTCCAAAGGTGCTCGGATTAGTGAGGGTTAGGGAGGGAGTTGTTGGCACTGGAAGCACGACGACACTTACTTTCTTTTCCAATCTTTTTATTACTATCAAGGTAGTAGATATAATATTCCTCCACAATTATTGGGATTACATTGTTAATGATTAACACATATAATTATATATTCAGTTAATACAAAGGTAATAAACTTTCCAAAAATGTTCAAGTTCAAATGTAGAATGCATTTTTAAAAAAAGGATTAACATATCCAAAATGAAAAAAAAAGAGAAAATATACCCCCCCAGAAAAACTAATCTAAACAATACTAACCAAAAACTAAGAAAAGAAAGGAACACAGGCTAACATCCAAAAAAAGAGAGGACCACTAGTGTCATCAACTCTGAAGCTCCCTGCATATATTAACACAAGAGAATCGGTTTGGAAAGAGGTCAAATCACACCATGTGAAAGTGTTGAATAAAAGGCCTCCAAGTCTTTTGAAATTTAATGGATGGATCATATATAACACTTATGATTTTTTCTAAGTTTAAACATAACCAAGTTTGAGAGAACCAATGAAATGTGGTGGGAGGAGCATGACGACACTTACAGGCTGTCTCCTGTTGTTGACACAAAAAAAAATGCATTTTGAGGTACATAAAGTATGGCAGGTAGGGGATCGGTCAGGAAGAGAACCCAGAGCAGTGAGTGGAGAGATTATAAGTTGGCCTTGCATATCAGAGATTCAGAGTCCACATTTAACAAGAACATACCTCCTTTGGCCGAGGGAGTGGACGATCTGATTAGAATGGTTCCCAGGGCATCAGCTCTGTTGGTCTGTTCCTTCCAAACCAGTCACTCATACAGCAGAAGGAGTTTGTTCCTGTGTCTCTAACCCTGTGCACTGTGGAATGATTTGATGCCAGATTTATGATATCAGTTGACTTGGCCATTTTGATCAAATGCGTTTGTTGCTTTCAGCATAAAAGATTTTTTTTGTAAAGCCTTGTGTTGGGGGAGTGAGATGCCTGTGTTGTAAGTGCACGTGTGATTACTTTCTGTGCTGAAGCTAAATGCTTTGCTGATCCTCTTATTGAATATGAATATAACCACACCTGTTCCACTGTTACCTTATGATCACTGGTAGAACACTGATGGTGGTTTTAAAGTCCAAGGAGAAGTACTGCATCTCCAAACACCCTTCGACGCTGTTGGGTTTGTCTTCCATTGACATCTTAATATCAATGACAAAGTATCATTCTTTTGGGTCAAGAAATTTGATAAACTGAAATTTTAAGTTGCTGGAAGTACACTAATTCTGATAATGTGTTTAAGATTGTATGTCCTGTCCCCATTGAGATTAAAGTGTGATGTTTTAAAACTACCATCAAGTGTCCAGGCCCATTCCGTAACCCTGCCTCGTGTGTCTTATATCTTCCTTTCCTCTTTTTTTTCCCCGCTTTCCCTCGGCTTGCTTCTTCTCTCACTCAGATTTGAAGGAAATACAGAACAGTAACCATAAGTACAAACTAGCTTCAGGAAATCAAAGGCCTGGCCATTTCTCCACAGCACCTGTGGGCTCTCTAACAGCGTCACCCTCTTCGACTTCGCTGAGCAGCCAGACCGCGATTCAGTCAGTGACCAGCCTACAGGAGAGAATCATGTCAACTCCAGGTGGTGAAGAGGCCATTGAACGCTTGAAGGTATGTGCTTAATTACACATTTTCATTTATCAACCTTACTGCTGCAGGATTTCAAAATACATTTAATGTCAGAACATGTAGACAGTATACAACCTGAAATTTGTCCTCTTTATGGACATCCATGAAACAAAGAATTCCACTGGAACGATAGAAACATCGAAGCCCCCCCCCCCACCCTCCCTTTGCATAATCAACAGCAAAAGCATCAACCCCCACCTGCTTTGCATCAAAATACTCCTAATAGACAATAGATCTTAACTTGGATCAGTAACAATGAGCATTTTTTTTGGTGCTGCGCTCTCAATCTTTTTTTCAAAGTCAAAATGCAATTTTAATGGAAAGCTTCTTGCACTTAATACTCATAGCAAGTGTATGATGTACTATATGCAAACAAAATGTTGGAACTCAGCAAGTCAGGCAGTATCTACGGAAGGGAATAAACAGCTCATGTTCTCCCCCACCTTCCCCCTCACCAATCACTTGCCAGCTTGACTTCCTTTCTCTTGCCATACCTCTTTATTCTGGCTTCTTCCCCCTGCCTTCACACTCCTGATGAAAGGCCTCAGCCCAAAATGTTGACTCTTTATTTCTCTCCGTAGCTGCTGCCTGACCTGCTGAGTTCCTCCAGTATTTTGTGTGCATTGCTTTAGATTTCCAGCATCTGCAGAATTGCGTGTTTATAATGTTGGAAAATGCTTTGTAAGCTCTTGCGTTAACCAGGGACGTTATTGGGCTCCTTAAGAAAGTTTGCTAAGGGTTGCATGCAGTTCAAAGATATACTTGACTAATATTTAGAATGGATAGACTGTCAGAAATATCAGAAAAAAAGTTGGACGGGCAATAGAGCTTGACTGTGATGTGTTACATCCTGAGAGTCTTGTTCAGGCAGGTAAGGAGAGGACAACCTGGACAATTGGCTAGAGTAGAAGATGCAATGGATTTACTTATCTCTGAGGCGTTCCCTCGGAATCTAAGACGTACATACCATTTACAGGGCGCCTTTGTGTGACCTATTGTAAGATAGCTACTGCAAACTAGCTCCTAGAAGCTCTTGACAGAGTGAGGTTTTGGTCTAGTAGTAAGGAGGTCCAAGGTAACACGAGACTGCATTGTCTCACGTAGACACTCAGGTTTAAAGTTTAAGATTGTTTAATGTAATTTCCAGTAGAGAAATATAAAGGAGAACAAAATAATTGTTACTCATCAGATGTCGCACGAAATAAAGCACAAGATTTAAAAAAAGCCATAATAAATATAAATGCATAAGATAACTTGTATACATTGATTGTGTGACATAAAGTGATGCTAGGTACAGGAGTGACTGTACATAAGGTGACTGACGGGAAATTATAAAATAGTTGTGGTTGGGGATGTGGTGGGTTAGGTTAGAGGGTGGAAGTGTGATCAGCCTGATGGCTTGGGCAAAGTAGCTCTTTTATTATTTCTCTTCCGCATTCCTGTGCAGTAGAAAAGAGCAAATTTTAGATTTCCGAACATTCATTTTCCAAAAAGTACTAAATGTTGCAGAGAAATTTTTATATTTTGTTAAAGTAAGTTGCATATGAAATAATAGACAACTTTTCAAATAAAAACTTGATTACTTTGTCAATTAACTGAAGTGGGTGTACCCTAGGTACAGGGACACCATCTTCAGCCCTCCACTCCTCTAGCGAATCGCCTCTTTCCAACTAACTCCTTCCCAGTCCCACTCAGCTCCTTCCCCCTTTCAATAGCTACGTCAAGCAGTAGAATTATTCTTGCCGGAGTTGAGTGACATCTGGGTTAGAGGGGAGGAACAGCACGAGTTGCACAGTGAAGCTGAGAGATTGCATGGTAAATGAATCAGATTAAGCATGTGGTCCTGCCATGCTGTGATGAGTTAAGCATTTCATACCTTGGAGGCAGGGCTGTCCGGCTGCTAATACTGACTGTCAGACACAGTGGAGGGTTCATTGTCAATCCCTGTTACATTTTGGTGGCTGCATTTTGAGTCACTATGACAACAAGCTCTGTTGTTCTGAATTCAAGTTTAATTATCATTCACCCACGGATGAATACCCATGAAAACTGACAACAAAACAGAGTTACTGCGGAGCCAGTGTGCAACACACTAACAGTCACACACAGCACAGCACACCTATAAGACATCAGTAAACTAGAGTCACATTTAAAAAAGATGTAGTCAAAGGCTCTGAATCCTTGAATGTTGTAGAAATCTGGAGTTGAACAGAATACAGCTGCTGAGTGAACACCAGGTGGCAGCGCCAACTCCAACTTGGACGCCACGCCACACCAGCTCCAGTGAAGCGCCTGTCTCCTGGGCGGCTGCAAACAGGCGACAGCACAGCTTGAGGCCCGTCCTAGCTTCTGTATTGTACTGTAGCCTGTATTCTATTTGAGAGTGGCACAAGTGCATTGTTCAGCACCGTGCTTTACAACACCAGCTGTACTGTACTGTAGCCTGTATTCTATTTGAGAGTGGCACAAGTGCATTGTTTAGCACCGTGCTTTACAACACCAGCTGTACTGTACTGTAGCCTGTATTCTATTTGAGAGTGGCACAAGTGCATTGTTTAGCACCGTGCTTTACAACACCAGTTCAATTCCCATCACTGTCTGTAAGGAGCTTGTGTGGAATATTCTAAAGGGTGGATGACGCAAGTGTGGCTGACAAGGGAAGTCAAGGGCCAAAGAGGAGGCATAAAATATAGCAATAATTAGTGGGAAGTTAAAGAATTGGGAAGGTTTTAAGAGTCCGTGGCTTTACCGGAAAGATATTAGCATGGATAGAGGATTGGCTGACTGGCAGGAGGCAAAGAGTGTGAATATGGTGGGGCAAACACAAGGGAATCTGCAGATGCTGGAAATTCAAGCAGCACACACGAAGTGCTGGTGGAATGCAGCAGGCCAGGCAGCATCTATAGGGAGAAGCACTGTCAACGAACAACACACACAAAATGCTGATGGAACACAGCAGGCCAGGCAGCATCTATAGGGAGAAGCACTGTCGACGAACAACAACAATACACAAAATGCTGGTGGAACACAGCAGGCCAGGCAGCATCTATAGGGAGAAGCGCTGTCAACGTTTCGGGCCGAGACCCTTTGTCAGGACTAACTGAAAGAAAAGATAGTAAGAGATTTGAAAGTAGGAGGGGGAGGGGGAAATCCAAAATGATAGGAGTGAGACTGGGGTAATAGGGGGTGGGAATATGGTGGGGTCTGTTTTGGTTGGCTGCTGGTGTTCTACAGGGGTCAGTATTGGGACCACTTTTCACGTTATATATCAACGGTTTGGATGGCGGAATTGGCTTTGTGGCAAAGTTTGCAGGCGATACAAAGATCAGTGGAGGGGCAGGTAGTGTTGAGGAAGTAGGGAGTCTACATAAGGACAGACAAGATTGGGAGAAGAGGTAAAGAAGTGGCAGATGGAATATAGGGTAGGGAAGTGTATGGTCCATATGCACTTTGGCAGATGCAATAAAAACAGTCTATTTTCGAAACAGGAAATTTTGAAATCAGTGGGGCAAAGGTACCTGGGAGTCGTCACGCGGGATCACCTGAACGTTCACTTGCAGTTTGGGTTGGTAGTAAGGAAGTCGAAAGCAATGTTAGCATTCATTTCAAGAGGACTAGAATATAAGAGCAAGGATGTAATGTTGAGGCTGTATAGAGCACTGGTCGGGCCGCACTTGAAGTGTAGTGAGCAGTTCTGGGCCCCTTATTTAAGAAAAAGATGTGCTGGCGTTGGGGAGGGTCCAGAGGGGGTTCATGGCAATCATTTCAAGAATGAAAGGGTTGACATATGAGGGGTGTTTGATGGCTCTAGGCCTGTACCTGCTGGAGTTTAGAAGAATAAGGGGGGAATCTCATTGAAGTGTATTGAATATTGAAGGGCCTAGATTGAGTGGATGTGGGGGGATGTTTCCTATGATGGGGGATTTTGGGACTAGGGGGTCACAGTCTCAGAATAGAGGGACATCCATTTAGAACAGAGATGGGGTGGAATGTCTTTAGCCAGAGGGTGGAGGATCTGTGGAATTCATCTGAAGGCCAAGTCAATGAGTATATTTAAAGTGGAGGTTGATAGGTTCATGTTTAGTCAGGGTGTCAAAGGTTATGGGGAGAAGGCAGGAGAATGGGGTTGTGAGGGATAATAAATCAGCCTTGATGGAATGTCAGAGCAGACTCGATGGGCCGAGTGGCCTATTTCTGCTCCGAGTGGTCCTATGGTTTTGTATTTTGAAGCAGATGTGAAAGAAAAGCTAATATCTCACTCTAATGAAATGTCATTATTCAAGTGATAAATTAACATTTCTTTCTTCACACATGCTATCTCAGCTGTTGATAATTGTGAGCAATTACTGCTGTTATTTCAGATTTTCAGTGCCCTGCAGTTTTTCTTTCCTTAAATAACATTAAGAGCAAGCTGAATGATTTCTGCAGCCTGTTCTGTCAAAGAATCAGATTACATCTGACCTGGAAATTGTTTTCGTCTCGAGTTCCTTGCCCAACCCTTGATCCCCTGTAGCCTGAGAATCTGTCCCAGGCTTTAATGGACATAATTCTCTGTATCAACTGCACTTGATGGTTGAGAAATCAGAATTGGGTTTAATATCACTGGCATATGTTGTGAAATTTGTTGTTTTGCTGCAGCAGTACATTGCAATACACAAAAAAAAACTAAATTACAATGAGAAAAAAATGTACAAATAGCCCTGTCTGTGACTTTCAGCTGTAGTGATCCTAAATGGGAATATTTGATGACATGCAGAGTCGCCAGTACAGGTTTCCCCCACTATTCGAAGGTAGAGCATTCCTATGAAACCTTTCGTAAGCTGAAGTGTCGTAAAGCGAAGAAGCAATTACCATTAATCTGTATGGGAAAAATCTTTGAGTGTTCCCAGGCCCAAAAAATAACCTACCAAATAACACATAAAACCTAAAATAACACGAACATATAGCAAAAGCAGAAATGATATGACAGACAGACAGACAGACTTTATTGATCCCGAGGGAAATTGGGTTTCGTTACAGTCGCACCAACCAAGGATAGTGTAGAAATATAGCAATATAAAACCATAATTAATTAAATAATAAGAAGTTAATGCTAAGTGGAAATAAGTCCAGGACCAGCCTATTGGCTCAGGGTGTCTGACACTCCAAGGGAGGAGTTGTAAAGTTGGATGGCCACAGGCAGGAATGACTTCCTATGACTCTCAGTGTTACATCTCGGTGGAATGAGTCTCTGGCTGAATGTACTCCTGTGCCTAACCAGTACACTATGGAGCGGATGGGAGACATTGTTCAAGATGGCATGCAACTTGGACAGCACCCTCTTTTCAGACACCACGGTCAGAGAGTCCAGTTCCACCCCCACAACATTACTGGCCTTACAAATGAGTTTGTTGATTCTGTTGGTGTCTGCTACCTTCAGCCTGCTGCCCCAGCACACAACAGCAAACATGATAGCACTGGCCACCACAGACTCGTAGAACATCCTCAGCATCGTCCGGCAGATGTTAAAGGACCTCAGTCTCCTCAGGAAGTAGAGACAGCTCTGATCCTTCTTGTAGACAGCCTCAGTGTTCTTTGACCAGTCCAGTTTATTGTCAATTAGTATCCCCAGGCATTTGTAATCCTCCAGCATGTCCACACTGACCCCTTGGACGAAAACAGGGGTCACTGGTGCCTTAGTCCTCCTCAGGTCCACCACCAGCTCCTTAGTCTTTTTCACAGTAAGCTGCAGATGATTCTGCTCACACCATGTGACAATGTTTCCCATCGTAGCCCTGTACTCAGCCTCATTTCCCTTGATAAATATGATAAATATACAGCCTAGATAAAGTAGAAATATTGTAGGTACGGTGCAGTTTCACATCAGAATCGGGAACACAGTGAGCCAAAATGGATTTGGAGAAAATAATCGGCACGTACACGCCTACGCACGTTCACGCCTACGCACGTTCACGCATACATATGTACACGCATGCGCACACAACTGCCCGCCCAAGGCTTCACGGTCACGGTAGTCTTTCTCGGGGTAAACACGTATAAAGCGGCCACCTTTTTTTTGTAAAAGCAAAACTCCTCCGGTTAGCGAAAACAGTTACTAATGTTGGTCTTTCGTAACAGCGAGCTGTCGTAAAGTGAACGTTCGAAAAACGGGGGCCCCCTGTAGTTGCATATGAAATTTGCCATTCCAGTTTTTTGTGGTAGTTTCTTTATCCCAAGGCTAAGCCCTCCTAGATAGAATGATAAGTGTTTATACCAGTGTGGATTAATGCTCTGTAGTGGATAGAAATTGTTAATGCCTTTGGTACTGTTGCTGGTATTCATCTCAGACAATGTTTCATCTGATTAGAATTGATCATCCCTGTTTAGTGTAACTGCAGTTGATGCAGGTCAGAAGCATGTCCATGGAACTTAACAAATGCGAAAGCAAATGGCAGATGGAGGTGAGGTTGATCAAATAAGGGGCATTTGCTGTTTCTGATCAGAGAGGATGGGTGATGGTCACAACTCCAGAGCTGGGTAACAAACAATCTGCAGGTCGAGCAGCAACTGTGGGTGGGGGGGGGGGGGGTAGAGAGGATTTGTCGACTCTTCAGTCCTGATAAAGAGTTTCAACCTGATCCCTCGACAGTTCCTCCCCTCTCCACCCCCACTTCGACAACGCATACTGCTCAGCCTACTGAATTCCTTTAGCTCGTTGTTTATTGCTCCAGAGTGCAGCTTCTGGACCTCCTCCCGGGGCTGAACTTTATTTTAGTGTGAATTTTACTTCGGATGAGTAATTGGGTTTATTTGAAGTGGAAGCTGAGTAAGTGCCTCAAAGGTTACAGGGAGAAGGCAGGAGAACGGGCTTGAGAGGGATAATAATTCTGCCAGGATCAAATGGCAGAGCTGATTCTGTTGGCTGAATGGTCTAATTCTGCTCTGATCTTTGTATCATTCCATCAGGACATAGAGCCTGCAACTCAGTACAGGCTCTTCAGGCCCATAATGTTGTGCTGACTTTTTAGCCTACTGCAAGATCAATTCCCTCCCACATTGCCCTCCATTCTCCTTTCATATACGTTCTATACATATAGTATCTATGAGTCTTTTAAATGTCCCTGTTGTATCTACCTTTCCTAACACCCCTGGGCAGGGAGTTCCACACACCCACCACTCAGTGTAAAACAACTCACATCTGATGTTCCCTCTGTACTTTCTTCCAATCACCTTAAAATTATGCCCTCTTGCAGTAGCCATTTCTGCTCTGGGAAAAGTCTTTGGCTATCTGTGTTTTATCAATTTACGTCTTGTCGTCTTTCACTCCATGCAGAAAAGCCCTAGCTTGCTCAACCTTTCCTCATAAGACGCGCTCTCTAATCCAGGCAACATTCTGGTAAACCTCCTCTGCACCCTCTCCAATGCTTCCACATCCTTCCTATAATGAGGGGGCCAGAACTGAACTCAGTATTCCAAGTGTGGTCTAGCCAGGGTTTTATAGAACTGCCACATTACCTCGCAGCTCTTGAACTCAATCTCCCGACATTCCATATGCCTTCTTAACCACCTACTAACTTGCACGACATCTCTTAGAAACCTATATGTGGTCTTCAAGATTGTGCTGTTCCTCTGCACTGCTAATTATGCTGCCATTAACCCTGTACTTTGCCTCCAAGTTCAGTTTTCCAAAGTGAATCACTTCACATTTTTCCAGTTTCATCTCCCATCTGCCACTTCTCAGTCCAGCTGCGCATTCGGTCAATGTCCCGTTGTCAGCTAGAGCAATCTTAAATACTATCCACAATAACACCAACCTTGGTGTCATCTGCAGACTTTCTCACCCACCCTTCCATTTCCTTATCGAAGTCATTTATAAAATAAATCATAAAGAGCAGGGGTCCCGGAACAGATTTCTGCAAAGCGCCACTGGTCACCAACCTCCAGGCAGGATTAGTTCAGAGCACATATTGTAAAACCTCTTAAGTTTAAGAAAAAGGATTACAGTTACCATTCACCTTTGCATTTAGTAATTAATAAAAATCATTAATTACTTGTTTTCCCTTGCATTTAATAATTTTAGAAAAATTTAACATAGTAAAAAGTAGTTTAATAATGACCATTTTCCCTTGCATTTAATAATAGTAAATAATGTGCAACTCCTGGTTTGGTGTAGACTGTAAATGCTTCTCATTCTACCCTTCAGTCTGTCCAAGACACTTTCTGACTCTATTTCTTTTCATGTCATTAAACTGAAAAGGGCTGTCCCATAGTTATTTCAGATTTTTTCTGGTTAGAAAGCAAATGTTCTTATGGTTCATAAAAACCAGCGTGTATTTCATGCAGCAGGAGTTGCTGAGGGCTGACAGGCTGTGTAATTGGTGAATGAAGTAAGGCTGCTTAATTTTGGAACCCGGTGTGCAACTGAATTCAGCCCCATAACTGTGTGTGTGTGTGTGTGTGTGTGATTGTGTGTGTGTGTGATTGTGTTTGTGTGTGTGTGTTTGTGTGTGAGTGTGTGTGTGTGTGTGTGTGTGTGATTGTGTGTGTGTGTGTGTGTGTGATTGTGTGTGTTTGTGTGTGTGTGTGTGATTGTGTGTGTGTGTGTGTGTGATTGTGTGTGTGTGTGTGTGTGATTGTGTGTGTTTGTGTGTTTGTGTGAGTGTGTGTGTGTGTGATTGTGTGTGTGATTGTGTGTGTGATTGTGTGTGTGTGAGTGTGATTGTGTGTGTGTGATTGTGTGTGTGATTGTGTGTGTGTGTGTGTGTGATTGTGTGTGTGTGTGTGTGTGTGTGTGTGTGTGTGAGAGAGTGAGAGAGATATTAATGTTCTCTTTGTAAGACACATCAGTTCAGATCTCCAGATGGCATCACCCCTGATCATCCTTTTAAAGTCTGCCAGGTGACCTTGGAAGCTGAAAGGTTTGAAGTCTGCATGTTATGGTTTTTTTTTAAAATCACTTCTTGCCAGTTTCAGAAACAGCAATTGGAATTATCATAACCAGCGCCCTGTTCACATCATTATTTCTAGCGTTCTTGTTAAATGAAGCATGACCTCGATGATCATCAGAAATTCCGTGCAGCTGGGTTGATGGTGGTTTATTACCCTAATAATCCCCTCTGTACGAGCGCCAATCAGAACTGTCGGGGTGCATTCTTGCAGTACGATACCTGCTTTATCCCGGCAGGTAGCTGGTTTAATTGGCGTTAAAGTATTCCATTCACACCCTCCTAATCACAATCATCACTCTGTGTTAGTGAACCATTCCTGACCCAGTCTCTGCAAACGGCTTATTGCAGTATCTTATTGAATAAAGGGCGCAGTTTTGGGATTCAGATGTTCCTGCGTTTTGCAGTGGACGTCTTCAGCAGCCTGTCCTTTCCCCGCCACCCACCTCGTGGTATTGCAGGTAGGACCGTACTAAAGAACTCTGCACGTTGTGTGCGAAGCAAACTCCTCAAGTGATGCACTTGCTGCTGTCGGTGCGTTGCCACAGCAACGGGAGACGTCACCTTGCAGTCTCTCGATGAGGAAACTCACTGAATGATTTCAATTCAATGGAAAGCAAGGATAATATTTCCCGCCACTTGTAAATTATTATTAATGAGAGACTTTGCCCCTTCATGGATTAAGTTATTTAAGTCCATAGATAGGATAGGATACCAAATTACAAGGGCTGTATTTCACTCTTCTGCCTGCAGGATTGGGGGGTTCCCGCGAATCAAAATTGAGAAACTGCAGGTGATATTTTAAACACGAGAGATTCTGTCAATGCTTGTGTGTGTGTGTCACAGATAATATTTCATGCTTTTCTCCCCCCCCCACCCCAAAGGAATGGTGCAGATGCACTGATTCTTGAGATGTGGGCCAAGGATTGGCATTTGAGGTGGTGCTGAGACCGTCTGCCCGAAGCATGGGTGCCCCTTCCCGTAACTATCTGTCTTACACGGTAGCATAGCGATTAGCGGTTGTTACAGCTCAGAGCACCGGAGTTTAGTTCTGACCTCATCTGTAAGGAGTTTGTACGTTGCTCTCAGTGAACGCTTGGGTTTCCTCTGGGTGCTCGTGTTTCTTCCCACAGTCCAAAGGCGAATCAGTTAATAGGTTAATTGGTCATTGTGGTTAGACTAGGGTTAGGTAGGTGGGTTGCTGGGCAGTGTCGCTTGTTGGGTCGGAAGGGCCTGTGCCATGCTGTATCTCTAAATAAAATAATATATAGGATGTAAAATACATATTGGATATACTATATATTTCATATATAGGATACAAAACTTCACTGATATGGGCAAATATAATCAACATAGCATCACATTTCTGCAGCTTCGCATGTGGGCTTCATTTAAATAATGTAAAATCTATAACATGGATATAGCTGATTCCTTTAATCCAATAATCACAAAAGAGGAGGCCATTAAGATACTAATTTTGCAATGCAGTTATCCTCAGAAGGTAAAGTCTAGTACCTCAAATTTATTTCTTATTTAAATATACAGTATATAGCAATGATGTATGTAGTTAATATACAATTTTTAATATTAATACATTATTAATATACTAAACTGTATTATTAATATTATTGAAATATTATTAAGCAATAATGTGGTAGTCATGACATCCCCTGATAACTATCAACTGTACTGGCAAGACATTAAAGTTTGAATCAAACTTTCCTAACCCACCACCTCCGTCAACTCTATTTCTTCCCTCCATGCCATCTTCCTAACTGGAAGCTAAAGGGAAACATAACCTACTATCTATCACATCTGTGGACATAGCATTCTGCATCTGCTGGCTGGAAAACAGCAGGTCGGGCTGCATCAATGGAGGGCAATACACTTTCGATGTATCGGGCCAAGACCCTTCATCAGGACTGAAGGCAGAATGGGGAGGGGAGGGGAAGGAGTTCAAGCTGGCAGGTGATAGGTGCACCAGGTGAGGGGGAAGGTGGGTGGGTGAGGGGGGGGGGCTGAAGTAAGATAAATGGAAGAGGTAGAGGGCTAAAGTAGAAGGAATCTGAGAGGGCAGTAGAACATGGAAGGAAGAGAATGAAAAGGGAACCAGAGAGAAGTGATGGGCAGGTGAGCAGAAGGGAAGGGGTAACAGGGGTACTAGAATCGGCAATGGAAAGAGAGAAGGAGGGAGGAGGAAGAATTTGCTCGATGTCCATGCCTTCAGGTTGGAGGCTACCCAGACACGTTCTCTCTGTGGCTCTTATGATTTTGTTTCTATTTTCAGTTTCACCCCCCCCCCAACCCCCACCAGCCTTATCCACTCCACAAAAGATGAGGTTTTTTTTTAGAAGGGATGTCCCAATGACTTGGAACCCACTGAGAGAAAAAGAAGAGCTGCCCCGTCTCTTCCTGAGCTGGACAGGCCTTTAGTTTCATAACAACGGCTCTCAGCCCTCGACAATCCCGCGAGAGGAAGTGGCTGGGGAACAGTTTTATTTTTGGTAAAACTCTTATCAAGCACACTATGGTCATTTTAAAAACTTAACTTGAAAGTGATACCAAAATGGAAATTGGTGTTTGTTGATAGTATTAGGAAATGAATATTTACAATAACTCTAGCTTTAATTGTGGCTAAAAATATGTTCATTTCCTTGTAGTATTTCTGCCTATACTCAGTAAGGCAGGTGAATCAGTTACCTCCTTCCAACCTTGTCCTTTCTATTCCGATGTCTTTAGATAAGTGAAGCTCTCCATATCGTGTACAGTCAGGCTGAAGTGACTCCTGGCTACAATTCTTTGCGCTGCAGGTGTTTGAGACGTGCTGCAGTCTGAAGAATTATATCAAGGATAATCATATCTCTCAGAATCAGGTTTAATGTCACCGGCTTATGCTGTGAAATTTGTTATGCTGCAGCAATAATTGCACTACATAATAAAAACTGTAAATCACAATAGGAAGTATATAGCAACACACACAAAAGGCTGGAGGGACTCAGCAGGTCAGGCAACATCTGTGGAAAAGAGTAAACAGTCGACGTTTCGGGTTGAGACCCTTCATCAGGACTGGAGAAGAAAAGGTGAGGTCAGAGTAAGAAAGTGGTGGGAGGGGAGGAAGAACGAGAAAGTAGTAGTGAAACTGGGAAGGGGGAGGTGTGAATTAAAGAGCTAGGAAGTCAATTGGTGAAAGAGATAAAGGGCTGGAGAAGGGGGAATCTGATAAAAGAGGGCAGAAGGTCATGGAGGAAGGACAAAGAACACCAGAGGGAGGTGCTGGGCAGGAAAGGAGATTAAGTGAGAGCAGTAAGTGGCAATGAGGACTGGTGAATTGGGGCATTACCAGAAGTTCAAGAAATCGATGTTCATGCTATCAGGTTGGAGGCTCCCCAGATGTAATATAAGGTGTGGCTCCTCCAACCTGAGGGTGGCAGTAGAGGAGGCCGTGGATCGACATGTCGGAATGGGAATGGGGTTGAAACGGGTGGCTGCTGGAAGATCCTGTTTTCTTTCTGACAGATGGAGCATAGTTGCTTGGCAAAGCGATCTCCCAATCTATGTCGTGTCTCACCGATAAACAGGAGGGAGGTGCAAAAAGAGGAAAGAAAAGGAAACATAAGTAGTATTCATGGGTTTCAGTGTCCATTCAGAAATCTTATAGCAGAGGGGAAGAAGCTGTTCCTGAATTATTGAGGCTCCTGTACCTCTTCTTGATGATAGCAATGAGAAAAGTGCATGTCCTAAGTGATGGATGCCGCCTTTTTGATGCGTCACTCCTTGAAGATGCCCTGGATGCTGGGGAGGCTAATACCCACGACAACACTTTCTGCTTCCAAGTTTCTGCATCTTATTTCGATTCTGTGCGGTAGCCCCACACCCCTGTACCAGATGGTGATGCAGCCAGTTGGAATGCTCTCCACGGTACATCTGTAGAAATTTGCAAGTGTATCTACTGTATCAGTTTGGAGAATCGTCAGGGAGGGTGCATTAAGTAGTTGATTGTATTTGGTTAACAGATGCTGAATTTCACTTAGTATTTCAATATTATTTAAGTTGCATAATTCTAAAATTGCAATAATCATCTCTGATTTAAATCTGGAATGGTTTATCTGGAATGAGTAGGGATCTCATTGAAACCCATCGAATATTGACAGGCCTAGAGAGAGTGGACGTGGAGAGGATGTTTCCCTCTTGTGGGAGAATCTAGAACCCAAGGGTACAGCCTCCGTATTGAAGGATGGCCCTTTAGAACAGAGATGAAAAGGAATTTCTTTAGTCAAAGGCAGGTGAATCTGTGAAATTCATTTCCACAGGTGGCTGTGGAGGCCAAGTCATTGGGTGTATTTAAAGTCAAGATTGATAAGATCTTGATTAGTCAGAATGGAGAGGATGGGGTTGAGAGGGATAATAAATCAGTCGTGATTGAATGGCAGAGCAGACTTGATGGGCCAAATGGTCTAATTCTGCTCCTTTGTCTTATGGTCTTTCATTTCAAAGCAAGTTCAGTCTACACTTTGAACTCTCCTGATTTTAAGGTCTGCGGTAGTGCAAAGCCAAACTTGCTTACAGTTTGAGTTAATTTCTGTTTTAATGAAAAGTGGTCTCTTAATAGCTCAATCTCTGTCAAAACACAATCAACACCACCTAATGCTGCTTTCTTTATTGACCATTGGCACCTGATGTTTTAAAACCACTGCTCGGATATTCGTGCGCTATGTTTCAGCATGTTATATATTGGATGCTTCAAATCTTTATTGGCATTCAGTCCAAAAGCAGATGGGGTAATAACAAGGATGTATGGAATGCTTTGCCTTCACAAGTTGCAACATTG
The DNA here is from genome assembly GCF_030144855.1 of Hypanus sabinus. Taxonomy (NCBI): domain Eukaryota; kingdom Metazoa; phylum Chordata; class Chondrichthyes; order Myliobatiformes; family Dasyatidae; genus Hypanus; species Hypanus sabinus. The sequence continues at coordinate 38,182,268 of NC_082732.1, read as the reverse complement.
AGTAGGTCAGTTTTGTTCCCTTTATAAAATATAGGAATTATCGGGCAACAAGTTACTGATCTTTAAGCCACTACCTACCATGGCTTTTGGAAAAAAAAAACTAACCACTCACTATTCATGAAAATCAAAACAAAATGCAGGTGCTGGAAATCTGAAATTAAAGCAGGAAATGCTGGAAACTCTTGACCTCAGGCTGCATCTGCGGAAGGAGACACACAGGGAAAATTTCAGATCAAAGACCCGGTTCTAATGAAGGCTGATTTCCTGAAAGGTTAACCCTGTTTCCTTTTCAACAAACACTGCCTGACCTGCTGAATGTTTCCAGACTTTCTGTGTATACAAGTATTTGTATGTGTGTTGGACACTGATGTTTTTGACCCAAGGTTCTTTCAGAAGTCAAGGAAGGAGCATGAAACATGTTGCTTCATGATCATTTTATTGAGTGCTAATAGGACAAAGAGAATTGGAAATGGGGTGAGGCAGAAATCTAGTAGAGGAAGTGAAAGAAGCAAAAATGGGGAGGGGGACAACATGCTCAGCCTTCCTTATATCAATTGATAAGAGACATTCATTTCAAATTCGTAGATAAGAGTTAAATAATGTGATCCAAAAAGCTTCCAGAATCATGCAAAGAACTGTAAACATGAGTGAACAATTGTATATACATACCGTTAGCACTAGGAAACATACTAAACAGTAACATGTATATTGGCAGTTAAATAAAATACGAGCAGACAATTAATTGTTAAACTGCAAAGATGATAACGATCATACAGTCCAATCCAATACTTACTACAAGTGTTGTTGATCCATGTGGATGAAAGTTTGATTTAATTTGCATCTCATTACATTTATGGAACTCTCCTACAATAATTCCTTGCTTTTTTTTCCTGTGTTGTATTTGCTGAATAAAGATCATGACCTAATCCCCCTCTGTTTGCAGGAATCAGAAAAGATCATCGCTGAGCTGAATGAGACGTGGGAAGAGAAACTTCGGAAAACTGAAGCAATCAGGATGGAAAGGTCAGGCCCTTTCTCACTTTAGAACTTCTCTGTACAGTAAGCCTCCAGTATAATTCACTGTCTGACTACTCACGGTGCTGGCTCAGCAGGTGATGTTCGCTGCTCTCCTACGCCAGTTACCATGTTGGTGCGTGGCCAAATAGTTAAGGCTTTCGTCTAGTGATCTGAAGGTCACTAGTTCGAGCCTTGGCTAAGGCTGTGTGTGTGTGTGTGTGTGTGTGTGTGTGTGTGTGTGTGTGTGTGAGAGCAAGGCACTTAACCACACATTGCTCTGCAACAACACGGTTGTATTGGTCCTAATGCCCTTCCCTTGGACAACATTGGTGGGGAGTCTTGCAGCTTGGGCAAACGCCAGTCTTCCATTTTTTAAAAAAACCTTGCCCAGGCTCGTGCCCTGGAAACTTTCTACGGTGCAAATCCATGGTCTATTGAGACTAACGGAGGCCTACACACACCAGTTACCAGGTTCCCCAAGTGTCCTTGAAGTTAATGAGATCCATAGAACCAAGAACATTGTTAAATCCTGATGCTTTTCAGAAGTTAAGAATGAGGCATAAAGTTTGTTGCTTATGATTGTTTTATTCACTGTTACGAGGGCACAGAATAGAAAGGAGAAAGAATGGTGAGAGAGGGAATGAAGAAGGAGAGGAGATAAAGAGTAAAAGAACCTAAAGAATAAAAGAGAGTGAACACAGGTGGTCTGGTCTCACAACTGACCATTGATTTTGTTGAAGTTACATCAGGTAATATTTAACCAATTAAAAAGCCAGATTCAGGTAATGTGACATCTGCCTCTGAAATCAAGAAGTTTGCAGGAAAATACAGAGGCAACTGTAGCCACTGAAAAATTCACTGAGCAATTACATGTCTGTAGCTGATTACATAAAAATACAAACATAATAAAAAATTAACTTGTAAGAAAAATAACAAACCTACACCCCATTTCAACAACATAGAACGGTATAGTACGGCACAGTGTTCCCACAATAGTTGTGCTGACCTTTTAACCTACTCGTAAGATTAATAAAACCATTCCCTCCCACTTAGCTCTTTGTTTTCCTGTCATCCATGTGTATAACAAAGGGTTTCTTCAAATACCCTGATGTATTTATCACCATCCCTGGTGGGGCATTCCACAGCACTCTGCAAAAAAACAAACAAATAATCACTGACATTCTCCCCCCCCCCCCCCCACCATGCTTTCCTCCCACCTTACAATTTTGCCCCAGTATTTGCCATTTCTGCCCTGGGAAGCAAGTCTCTGGCTGTGCACTCGATCTATGCCTCTTATCTTGTCAAGTCCCCTCTCATTCCCCTTTGCTTCATAGAGAAAAGCTGTGGCTTGCACAATATGTCCTCCTAAAACATGCTCTCTAATCCAGGCAGCGTCCTGGTGAATCTCCTCTGCACCCTCTCTAATCCAGGCAACGTCCTGGTCAATCTCCTCTGCACCCTCTCTAATCCAGGCAGCATCCTGGTGAATCTCCTCTGCACCCTCTCTAATCCAGGCAGCGTCCTGGTCAATCTCCTCTGCACCCTCTCTAATCCAGGCAGCGTCCTGGTCAATCTCCTCTGCACCCTCTCTAATCCAGGCAGCGTCCTGGTCAATCTCCTCTGCACCCTCTCTAATCCAGCCCGCGTCCTTGTTAATCTCCTCTGCACCCTCTCTAATCCAGGCAGCGTCCTGGTCAATCTCCTCTGCACCCTCTCTAATCCAGGCAGCGTCCTGGTCAATCTCCTCTGCACCCTCTCTAATCCAGGCAGCATCCTTGTTAATCTCTTCTGCACCCTCTCGAATACAGGCAGCATCCTGGTCAATCTCCTCTGCACCCTCTCTAATCCAGGCAGCATCCTGGTGAATCTCCTCTGCACCCTCTCTAATCCAGGCAGCATCCTGGTCAATCTCCTCTGCACCCTCTCTAATCCAGGCAGCACCCTGGTAAATCTCCTCTGCACCCTCTCTAATCCAGGCACCATCCTGGTCAATCTCCTCTGCACCCTCTCTAATCCAGGCAGCGTCCTGGTCAATCTCCTCTGCACCCTCTCTAATCCAGGCAGCGTCCTGGTCAATCTCCTCTGCACCCTCGCTAATCCAGGCAGCGTCCTGGTCAATCTCCTCTGCACCCTCTCTAATCCAGGCAGCATCCTGGTCAATCTCCTCTGCACCCTCTCTAATCCAGGCAGCATCCTGGTAAATCTCTTCTGCAACTTCTCTAATCCAGGCAGCATCCTGGTAAATCTCCTCTTCATCCTCACTAATCCAGGCAGCATCCTGGTGAATCACCTCTTCATCCTCACTAATCCAGGCAGCATCCTGGTGAATCTCCTCCGCACCCTCTGTAATCCAGGCAGCGTCCTGGTCAATCTCCTCTGCACCCTCTCTAATCCAGGCAGCATTCTGGTCAATCTCCTCTGCACCCTCTCTAATCCAGGCAGCATCCTGGTGAATCTCCTCTGCACCCTCTCTAATCCAGGCAGCGTCCTGGTCAATCTCCTCTGCACCCTCTCTAATCCAGGCAGCATCCTGGTCAATCTCCTCTGCACCCTCTCTAATCCAGGCAGCGTCCTGGTCAATCTCCTCTGCACCCTCTCTAATCCAGGCAGTGTCCTGGTCAATCTCCTCTGCACCCTCTCTAATCCAGGCAGCGTCCTGGTCAATCTCCTCTGCACCCTCTCTAATCCAGGCAGCATCCTGGTCAATCTCTTCTGCACCGTCTCTAATCCAGGCAGCGTCCTGGTCAATCTCCTCTGCACCCTCTCTAATCCAGGCAGCGTCCTGGTCAATCTCCTCTGCACCCTCTCTAATCCAGGCAGCATTCTGGTCAATCTCCTCTGCACACTCTCTAATCCAGACAGCATCCTGGTAAATCTCTTCTGCACCCTCTCTAATCCAGGGAGCATCCTGCTGAATCTCTTCTGCACCGTCTCTAATCCAGGCAGCATCCTGGTAAATCTCTTCTGCACACTTTCTAATGCAGGCAGCATCCTGGTGAATCTCCTCTGCACCCTCTCTAATCCAGGCAGCGTCCTGGTCAATCTCCTCTGCACCCTCTCTAATCCAGGCAGCATCCTGGTAAATCTCCTCTTCATCCTCACTAATCCAGGCAGCATCCTGGTGAATCTCCTCTTCATCCTCACTAATCCAGGCAGCATCCTGGTGAATCTCCTCCGCACCCTCTGTAATCCAGGCAGCGTCCTGGTCAATCTCCTCTGCACACTCTCTAATCCAGGCAGCATCCTGGTAAATCTCTTCTGCACCCTCTCTAATCCAGGCAGCATCCTGGTTAATCTCTTCTGCACCCTCTCTAATCCAGGCAGCATCCTGGTTAATCTCCTCCGCACCCTCTGTAATCCAGGCAGCATCCTGGTGAATCTCCTCTGCACTCTCTCTAATCCAGGCAGCATCCTGGTCAATCTCCTCTGCACCCTCTCTAATCCAGGCAGCATCCTGGTCAATCTCCTCTGCACCCTCTCTAATCCAGGCAGCGTCCTGGTAAATCTCCTCTGCACCCTCGCTAATCCAGGCAGCGTCCTGGTAAATCTCCTCTGCACCCTCTCTAATCCAGGCAGCGTCCTGGTAAATCTCCTCTGCACCCTCGCTAAAGCTTCTACATCCAGGAAGGCCAGAGTTTAATAGATTTGCAGCGTTACTTTGTGGTTCTTTAACTCATGAAAAGCGAGGAAATCTGACAATGCTGGAAATCAAATGCACGCAAAATGCTGGAGGAACCCAGCAGACCAGGGGGCATCTGTGGAAAAGAATAAACAGTCGATGAAGGCTGACACACCAATTCCTATCCTACCCATCAACTCTGCTTGATCTCTGGATGTGGACCCCAAGACCCTGCTGATCCCTATAGTTCACTGGAAAATTCATTATAACACAGTGAAACATTTTAGAAAAAGTATTAAAATAGATTGTGGTATGAATAGAACTACAACATCATTTTTAAAAAAAGTACTAAAATAGATTGGGATATTATTGGGATTATAACATTTTATAAAAAAGGATTAACATTCAATAGTTTGGAAGATAAACTGTTTGCATACTGTATTATCTGGGTTACCTGTAAAAGCCAATTGACAGACAAGGATAGGGAGCTATTGTTTTTCAGCTAATTAGCATAACTTAATGACACTTATCTTTGCAAGTGGAACAAGTGCTACACCTGCCCCTACAACTCCTGCCTCACTGCCATTCAGGGCCCCAAAACTGTCCAAGTGAGGTGACCCATCCCCTCTGAGTCTTTTGGGGTCATCTATTCTGTCCGGTGCTCCCAGTGTGGCCTCCTGTATATCGGTGAGACCCGATGCAGATTGGGAGACCGCTTTGCCAAGCACCTACACTGTGTCCACCAGAAAAAGTAGGATCACCCAGTGGCCACCCATTTTAATTCCACCTCCGATATGTCTATCCATGGCCGCCTCTACTGTCACGATGAAGCCACACTCGGGTTGGAGGAGCAACACCTTGTATTCCGTTTGGGTCACCTCCAACCTGTTCATGTGATTTCTTGAACTGCTGGTAATGCCCCCTTGACTACCACCAGCCCCCATCCCTTTTTCCCCCTCTTACCTTATCTCCTTACCTGCCCATCGCCTTCCTCTGGTGCTCCTCCCCCCCTTTTCTTTCTTCTATGGCCTTCTGCCCCCTCCTATCAGATGCCCTCTTCTCCAGCCCTTTATCTTTTTCACCAATCAACTTCCCAGCTCTTTACTCCGTCCCCTCTCCCAGTTTCACCTATCACCTTGTGTTTCTCCCTCCCCTCCTCCTTTCTTTTAACTCTACTCCACATCTTTTTTTCTCCAGTCCTGCTGAAGGGTGTCTGCCCAAAACTTTGACTGTACTCTTTTTTTCCCCCATATAGGTGCTGCTGAGTTCCTCCAGCAGTGTGTGTGTCTGTGTCTTGGATTTTCAGTATCTGCAGATTTGCTTGTTTGTGATTGGCAGCATTTCTCTCAATTACTTAAAAAGTGTCTAATCAATTTGTGAGCCTTTCGGTGAAAACTCAGTTGGAGAGCCTCTTTCTTCTTTTGCAGTCGTAGCAGTGACTATTTTGTGAGGGAATGATGCACAGTGAGAACGAGAGGATTCATCAGAATTAGGTTTAATATCACCTGCATACGTTGTGAAGTTTGTTGTTTTGCGGCAGCAGTACATTGCAATATATAAAAAAACTATAAACTGCAATAAGAAATGTATACTAAAAATTTAAATAATATAAGTAGTGCAGTAATATAAGTAGATATACAGTGAGGTAGTGTTCTTGTTGGTTCATAATCTGTTCAGAAATCTGATGGCGAATGGGGAGAAACTGTTTCTAAAACATTGAGTGTGTGTCTTCAGGCTCCTATACCTCCTCCCTAATGGAAGCAATGAGAAGAGGGTTTGTCCTGAGCAATGAAGGTCCTTAATGATGGATGCTGCCTGTTTTTGACGTCCATGATGCTGGGGAGGCTGGTGCCCATGATGGAATGGGCTGAGTTTCCAACCCTATGCAGTTTTTTTCTGATCCTTAGTACAGAATGCCTTAATAATTTCAATTTAGCAGTGTCTGTTGAGTATTCTAAGCCCTGGTTGAGTGGGCATGGGGAGGGTGTTTCCTATAGCGGGGGAGTCTGGGACCAGAGGGCACAGCCTCGATAGATGGACGTCCTTTTAGAACAGAGATGAGCAAGAGTTTCTTTAGCCAGAGGGTGGTGAAGCCGTGCAACTCATTGGGTGTACTTAAGGTGGAATTTGACAGGTGCTTGGATATTGATGGGTGTTACAGGTTATGGGGGGGGGGGGTGTGGGGGGAGGCAGGAAAATGGGCTTGAGTCAGATAATAAATCAGCCATGATGGAATGATGGAGCAGACTCAATGGGTTGAATAGTCTAAATTCTGTTCCTTTGTCTAATGGATTTATGCTTTATTCTGCTGTTTAAATCTGCCTTGAAAGTTCACAGTTATCAGGAGCTACACGCAGTTCTTGGATCCACTTTCTCCTGAAAAGGCAATAATTAAGTATTTAAGGCGCAGGTTAGTGAGGGCGTCCAAGGTAATGATGGGTGGGGGGGGGGGGGGGGATGGAGGGAGAAGGCAGGAGAATAGGATTGAGAGGGATAACTAATCAGCTTTGATGGAATGTTGGAGCAGATTTAATGGGCCGAAAGGACTAATTCTGTTCTCATCTCTTATGGTAATCATTCTCAAAGCAGTTTAAACTAAGCTGAAGCCATTGATACATGCTAAGTGGTGTGACGTCTTTCTAATTCTAGGGAGGCTCTTCTGGCCGAAATGGGGGTTGCCATTCGGGAGGATGGAGGCACCTTGGGAGTTTTCTCTCCAAAGAAGGTAGAGGCCTTTCTTTTTATGTTGATATAAAAACCGGTAGAGCATGGGAAAGTGTAATGGTTGTTACTCAGATATATTCTTGTATCGTCTGCCATGTTACAAGTCATTTGTTGCTTAATTTTCCCAAATGTGTCTTTTGTCAGTCAATTGCTTGTATATTTTGGTTACTGGTCACGCTGCCTTGTGTTTAAAACTTGTGCACTGGATAAAGGTTAATTTGAAAAATCATTGAATTATTTAATCTGCTTTCATATTATCAAGCATGTGTTGGATTTGTAATACGGCAATATGTGTCATTGCTCGTAAGAATATTTTTGAGCAGGCAAGTGGACGTCCAGCTAGGTGATAATGGGGCAGATGACCAATGGGCTCATTTCGGTGGAGGAAGGAGAAGTGGAGACGTTAGGGAAGGAGATTCCAGATTCCTTGCCAACAGAAGGCAACTCCTCTGTTGGTTAGATTTAGCAATTTAACACACACAACGTGCTGGAGGAGCTTAGTAGGTCAGGTAGCATCTCTGGACAGAAATAAACATTTGATATTTTGAGCTGAAACTCTTCATTAGGACTGAAAAGCAAGAACATATAGGGATAAGAAAATGGGGGGTGGGAAGGTGGTGATGGGTGAGGCTAGATGAGGGGGAAGGAGTGTGAAGTAAAATGCTGGGATGTGATAGGAGGAAGAGGTGATGGGCTGAAGAAGAAGGAATCTGATAGGGGAAGAGAGTGAACCATGGAAGAAAGAGAAAATGCGGGGGGAATCAGTGGTGATGGGCAGGTGAGGAGGGAAAAAAGAGATAAAGAGAGGAGCCAGAATGGGGAATGGAAAGTGGGGTAAGTGCAAGAGGGATAAATTACTGAAAGCTAGAGAAATCGACATTCATCTCATCAGGTTGGAAGCTACCGGATGGAATATAAAATGTTGCTTCTCCAACCTGAGTTTAGCCTTATCCTGGAAGTAGTGGAGGTCATGGACCAACATGTCAGAATGGGAATGGGGAGTCAAATTGAAATGGGCAGCCCCCAGGGTAGCTTAAGCACAAATCTTTCTGAAGGCCTGGGGGCTGGAGGAGATTGTTGAGAGAGAGAGAAATTGAGTTCATAGTGGACTTTAGAGACAAGTATATGGTTCTTGCTTAACCAGTGGTTAGTGCAGTCTGTCTAGCATGGGGCAATTGGGAACTGGAGAAGGATTAGGACACATTTTGATCATCTCGAGTATACTTATTCATGTATTGGTGTTGAACAAAGCAACCATTGCATAATATATATACAATAAAGAGAAACCTACTTTAAATTCAAAATGCCCACGTACTTGATTCTCAAGGTAATGAAAAGCTTTTGGATTTGGTTTGTTCTTCATGATCCACCATTCCTGTGATTTTTTTTAAATGTGTTGAGATCCATTGAATAGATTGTACAGAACTTACAGCCATTTAGACTGATAGGATGATTATTTTCACATCTTGGTGTTTACCATTGAGAAATTACAGTGCAGGGAATTATGAACATAGTATTTATATTCCAAAGACCCGAAAAGCCATTTTCATTTGGAATGTAAGGGCAGGTAAGGAGCTTAAGTGTTTATGTGCATCCCAGTGCAAAGGGATTTAACAATGTTATCGTCAAAATCATGTTGTTAAGCTTCATGTTATTGTTCCTCTTTCCCACCATCTCATCCCGCTCAGATTTGCAACCAGGCGTCATCTGAGTTTTTTGAGTCAGATGAAATATTTACTCCAGCAAAGGTTGGTTTATAATATTAGGTTCATGAGACTGAAACTGAACTCAATAGTGGCGGATTTGTTGTTGGTACAACACCCTTGGAAACACTCTATTGAGTTTATTAACTTAAGACCAGAGATGCACACAATACTTTGGGTGAGGCTTCCACAAGACTCGGTATAATGTAAAGCAACTCTGCTCCTGTCCTCTTGCAGTAAGAGCTATGTACCATTTGCTGCCTTAACTGCTTACTGCACATGCAGAATTTACTTGCAGTGACTGATCTACCAAGATCCAGTTGTACATCAGTGTCACCCTTTCCGCATATATCACCGTTTAAATAATTACTCCACTTGTGTGACTTCCTAACTTCAGATTTCAGTTAAATCACTAAGTGTCATCTGACCAGATTTATAGAGTGGCCTCATTAATTTGTCGGTCTTGCACTCAGTCCCCTAATGAAGGCCATATTCCTTCATAACCACCGTATACCTTGCATGGCATGACCCCAAGATCCCTCTGTTCCTCCACACTGTTAAGAATCCTACCATTAACCCCGTACTCTACCTTTAAGTTCAGCCTTCCAAAGTGTATCACTTCACACTTCTCTGGGTTAAACTTACTCTGTTGCTTCTCAGCCCAATTCTACATCCTGTAAATGTCCTTTTGTGACCTACAACAACCTTCTGCGCTTTCCACAACATCACCAATCTTTGTGACAACTGCAAACGTACTAATCCACCCTTCCACTTCCTCATCCAAGTTAATTTTAAGAATCACAAAGAGCAGGGCTCCCTCCCAGATGTTTTTAATTATCTATCCCCGCCCTCCTTCATAACCCTTCATTTCTCTTTCAACTATGTGCCCTATCTAAGACTCTTTTGAATGTCTTTAGTATATCCACCTCTGTTATCATCCAAGGCAGCACATTCCTTGCACCCACCACTGTGTTTAAAATAAACTTACCTCAGACATCCTCCCCCAAACTCCCCTCCAATCACCATAAAGATATGCGCTCTTGTATTAGACATCTTCGCCCTTGGAAAAAGGTGCTGGCTGTTCACTCTATTGGTGCCTCTTACCTGCACTTCATCTATCTATCTGGGATGGGGACCAGTCTTATGCACACTTTTCCAGATGCACTCTCATCAGGGCAGTGTACAAACGTCACAAGATAATGCGCTCTTACATTTAGACCTCTTGTAATAAAGCGTTGCTATTTGCTTGCTAAACCCATGAGTAACTTTTCAGGATATACCGACACGCAAGTCCCTCTGGGCCTTTAAATCTCTCCACCATTTCAAGAAGATTCTGCAGTATCTGGCTCATATAGATGGCTTCTCGTTTTGTGTGTGTCTGAGAGAGAGAGAGATTTCTCTGATAGCATTCAGAATATATTTCTTTTTTAATTAATTTGCCCTTGCCTGTGAATATTCATTAAATGATGTGTGGTCGAAGTGCATCTTGCACTGTCCTCAGTAATTGATGGATTAAGATGACATTGTGAATCTTAATTACAAACAAACCATGTGATGCAGTTATATTACGACCAATTGCAATTAGCAAGATGCAGATGCTCAATATTCCTAAATTGCTCCAAAGAGTGCAACCTTGACAGAAATTATACACCAGCTTTAAACATTAAAAATGGTTCTAAATATAAATTTAACAATTTCTTGCATATTCCTACTTTACCTTTGTCTTGGTGAAGGCTTCTAGGGCGATTCTTGTTTCAAATTAAAATAAATGTATTATTTATTTTTTAAATATTATTTTATTTTTAATAGCATTTTTATCATTCATAAAAATGAAATAAATTAATTTGTTTTGTCATCACATTGTTCCAGAATAACACCAACCAATTTAACAATTGGTTTATTTCCAAGTTTGCCAAGATAAGGTTTTGTCGTTAGTAAATTAACTGAAGTGGAATTTTGTTTTTAGTTAATCTTATTTTATCAAAAAGCTGTCTTGCTTGTCCTGTTTTGACTTTAGAGGACTAAATTCTTATACAATATTGCTACAGTACTATTGTTTCAAGTCTCATGAACTCCAAAGTTATTTCCGTTGTAAATTCTGTGCAATCTAATTATTTTTTTCAGTTTGATAATTCTCATTTTGTCCATTTTGTGTGCGGTTCTTTGTCCCATTATTTCATGTTTTCCTGTCGCTTTTTACTTCGGGATTCCTGCTCCCTGCTGTCTTGTTGATTAGATTTTGACTTCAAGGCCATGTGACCTTTTTGCTGACTCCTATGGAGTGTTCTCTCCCAAGAAGGTTGGTATGTGTGATATTTTGAGATTATGGTGTTAAGTAGTTAGTTTATGACTACTAGTGCTCATTTTAATGTTAAAGTATTGTGTGTTAGAGTCATAGCGCAGGAACAGGCCCATCTAGTCCTTGCCGAAGTATTATTTTGTCTCATCCCATTGGCCGACATATGGACCATTGCCCTCCCACCCATGTGCTTATCCAAACTTCCTTTAAATATTGACTTTGAACCTGCATCCACCAGCATCGAACCTGCAGTTCGTTCCACATCCTCACCACCCTCTGAGTGGAAAAAGTTCTCCTTCATATTCGCCTAAACATTTCACCTTTCACCCTTAACCTATGACCTCAAGTTCTAGTCTCACCCAACCTCAGTGGAATCTCTGTCTGTTTATTGTGCCACCCGTTGCATCATCTGCCTTTCAATCTGCACTACTCTCAAGTGGGTCTCCTGAATGCCACTGGGTATTTATTTACCCCACTGCCGCCAGGCAGCCTGGCTTGTGGGTTGCCTTATAACACAGTTCTTTATTAGCTGAGAAGTACGAGTCAAGAAAAGTCAGACTTGAACTGGACCATCAACCGTGTAGCTGATTTGAAAAAATGCTTCCTGACTGTGCAGTTCTGAACCGGTGGGACATCTGTGCAATGTTTTAAGAGCCTTTTGGACACATTCCATGAAATGCCAAGGTACATAGCTCTAAATGGGCTATGTTTTGCAAGTTGATGCCACACAGGAATATGGGAGTCCTTGGGAACCAAACACTCAAATTTCTAAAGCTGTATTGAATCCGGTGCAACGACATTCTGTGGATATAGAGTAATGGAGCACTACAGCACAGAAAAGGGCCCTTTGGCCCATTTAATCTGTGCTGGACCATTCTGCCTTTCCCATCAAATACACATGAACCATCGCCCTCCATACCTGTTCCACTCATGTGCTTATCCAAACTTCTCTGAAATATGGAAATCAAACCCACATCCACCAGTTCCGCTGGTAGATAGTTCGTTCCACGGTCTCACCCTCGGAGAGAGAAAGTTCTTCTTCATGTTCCCCTTAAACATTTCACCTTCAGCCCATTTAGTCTGTGCTGACCTGATCTTCTTTATCCACGTCACATGTGGCATCACTTAAAGGACTTCAACATGATTTACTTTTCACAAAACTATCTTGGCTTTGCTTATTTACCTTGAACCTTTCTAAACTTCATGCTATAATAATCCTTTCCATCTGGTACCAAAGATTCAAATGTTTGAAGTAAATTTATTGTCCAAGTACGTATGTGTTGCCTTGAGGTTAATTTCTTTCTGGCATTGACAGGGAAAAAGAAGTAATACAATAGAATTTTATGAAAACCTATATATAAACCAAGACTGACAAAGAATTGGTGTTGTGGTGTTCACGAGCTTGGCAATTAGCTTGCAGACGTTTCATCAGCAGTCAAGTTGACGTCCTCTGTGTGCAGTTTGTGGTGTATCTCTCGCATTTATGTCATGAGCGCACTCAGACAGAGTACCTGATCTCAATACATAAAGATCAAGAAGGACACCACTTTCAGTGGGATGTCTGTTCCAGAACTCTACGGCAAACAGGAAACAGGCATGAGAATTTGTAGAAGTGTGGTTCTCTTCTGATAACTCGGTAAACAAATATATCGAAATAGCCATCATCAACAAACCCTTAAGAGCCAAAGAACACGAGCCAGTCTAATTCAAAGGTCAGCTGAACGGGACTGAGGCAAGCGAACAGGAGGCCTATATGTAATGTAATGTAGGCCTCCATTAGTCTCGATAGACCATGGATTTGCACCTTGGAAAGTTTCCAGGGCGCAAGCCTGGGCAAGGTTTTTTTTAATGGAAGAGCAGCAGTCTCCCCTCTCCACGCCACCGATGTTGTCCAAGGGAAGGGCGTTAGGACCCATGCAGCAGAGCAGTGTGTGGTTAAGTGCCTTGCTCAAGGACACACACGCAAGCCTCAGCCAAGGCTCGAACTAGGGACCTTCAGATAACTAGATGAACACCTTAACCACTTGGCCACGCGCCAACACCACTGTATAAACTCGAGCACTCCCGGAGAGAAACACCAACAACTGTGCACTGAGGATGTCACCTCGACTGGTGATGAAACGTCTGCACGCTAGTTGCCAAGCTCGGCGAATTCAGCAACATCAAACACCCCAGCCCGAGCCACCATCCTAAACTGACAAAGACTGCCATTTTTATCATGGAACAGCCTCCAAGTAGAATCTCAGGTTTATTATTGCACTTCCAGCTGGTAAACTCCACTCTTGAATGCATTTCACTGTTTTGATGTACATGTGATAAATCTGAATATATTTGATATTCAGTAGCGATGACTTGATCTTATTGAATGGCTGAATATTTGAGAGAAACTTGGCAATGTGATTGTCAGAATCAGGTTTATTACTGACTACGTCATACAATATGTTGTTTTGCGGTAACTACTGTGCAATGCATATTCTATGATTACAATTAGAAATCGGTATATTTAAAAATCTTACTTAACTCCGTAGTCAGGACTGTCTTCTCATTTAGAATACTGTTTTTGACTATTTCTAAGTTTAATACAGAACATTTATATGAAATTGTTGTCTTATATTTTGCCTCTCTGTCCTGCTGGTGTTAATGCAGTGGTAGATTCTTTGCATAATTCCCTGAATCCCATCCAAGGAGCACTGTTGAGCTTGGAAAAATTCACCATTTGATAGTTGCTCAAGGTGGATTGTGCCTGCAGATGTATTTTTGTTGATGCTGTTAACAGCTGGAGACCTGCTCTCTCACATCCGTCTCCATCCCCCAGTCTATCCAGATGTCAGAAGGCTAGTTCTGGAATCTGAAACGTCCCTGCATCAGGTCCAATTAGCCGGGTAGAGGAAAGGAACTGACAGCTGTACACAGATATTTCCTTTGATTTGCTTCTGACATTTTAACCTCTTGGAGACAGGCAGGTTGAGAGACAGGCAACCATAACTCTGTGGAATCGGTCTCATTCCTGAGTTACCTGTGAGCTGATTAAAACTTTTTAAAAAATACTGTAGATGTTGTAAATGTGAAAGAAAAATGTTGGAAGTCCTTGGAAAGAGAAACATTTCCAGTCAAAGAGATTTATTCATATCTGATGATGGGTCTGCTTTTACTTGTGGCAGAAATGAGACACAATTTCTTTAAATCTCTTAAGTAATTTAACGAGCGTATTCATTGTGTGATTTTGACGCCAGGGATGATCTGAACCCAGTTTTTGTTTTATTCTCTATTAGACGCCACACCTTGTGAACCTCAATGAGGATCCTCTCATGTCAGAATGTCTACTCTACTATATCAAAGATGGCATCACAAGGTAACAAGATGAATGAGTAGTCAAGCCCTGACTTGGGGGCAGAAGGGGTGGGGGGGTGGTGTTCAGAAATAACAGAATCATTCTTGTTAACAAAAATTGATGGTAAAGGGCTTTGTCTAGTGGTAATGGAGTTCTGCCATGAGGAGTTGGGTTTTTGAAACTTGAACTGAAATGGATCATGTTAATTTGGAAACCAGTCATTTTTAGTGAAACTTACTTAAGAATCTTAATTTAAGATACATTAGTAATCTTCACCCTCATCCAACAATGTCACATTGCGTTCTCAATTGATGAATGCCAAATCCCAATCCTGTGGTGGGCCAGCTCAGTCACAGCGGCATTCCTTTGGCGAAATTCTGGATGAAGTTTCTTTAGTTGAACTGGTCAGGCCATTAACGCAGTTCAGGTAGTTCCCTATTTGTCATGTCTTGCTTATGTTAGTTTGTGGGGCTTGAAACAGTTTCCAAAAGCAGATCATTTCAACCTGAGTGCTAGTCTCTCAGAGAAAATTAAGTACGGTTCAAAGCGAATTTAAAGTACAAAGTGAATTTACTGAAAACTCATTAAGTGTTGAATGGGTCAGGAGGACATATTATTGGCAACAAGATTCAGTACGTGAGAAATTCTGCAGAAGCTGGAAATCCAAAGCAACACGCACAAAATGGAGGAACTCGGCAGGTTAGATAGCATCTGTGGAAATGCAGTTGACGTTTCGCTCCATGACCCTTCATCAGGATTGTTTGATGTCATTACCGGTGCAAAACTGTAAAGGAGAGCAAATTAATTGTCACTCTGGATTTGATGCAGCACAAAAACCGATCAGATCAGGGGTTCCCAATCTTTTTATGCCACAGACCAATGCCATTAAGCAAGGGGTCTGTGGACCCCAGGCTGAGAACCCATGAATTAGATTTAAAAAAAACAATAATTTAAACAAAAGCAATAATTAAAAAGCACAATAAATATAAGTATGTAATGTAGTTTACATAGATAGCTTGTACATCAGTAAAGTGACACTAGGCATAGGAATGTCAGTCTATGAGGTGACTGACAAGAAGTGATAAAGTAGTGGTGCCAGGAGAGTGGATTGAAGTGAATATAAATATTAAACTGCCAGCTTCATATGCCAGATTACCTACTAAATAAAACAAATCTGACTGTTAAATAATCGACTTACAGTATTTTTTAAAAATACTGGGCTTGGAACTACTTTTGATCTAATGGTTTTAACAGGTGTCCAGTAGTCAGTGATTAATATATTTGCCTCACTGCATTCCATACTATTGGATTTCACAGAAACCGTCCATTTTGAACAGCATTGCTATCAAAGCCGACATTTTGTTTTGTGAACGGCTTCTCTACCCAGGGACTCTTTTGGTCTTAGAAGCGAGGCTTCCCAGAGCATGCAGTTCAATTGTTTCTACCCCTTTGGCCACGGTCATAATCAGGGAAAGAATTCCAGGTTAGGTGTGTGGTTCTCCAGTAATTTTTCTGAGCCTAAGTTCCTAGCTCAGAAGGATACAGTAACCACTATATGACTCATCAAGCACATGATTCCTGAGTGAAAATCCATTTCCAACATGACTCAAAAGATTTAGGTCCATTCTTTCAGCTCAGATTAACCAGTTAACTGCTTCTGGAGAGGAAAAGGAACATGTTGCCATCTCTGGCTTGTGCTGCCAGTAGAATTTAATTAGCTCTGTAATTAAATATTTAACAGAATGCCAAGAGGCGATGGCATTTGATTTAACTGTGTGTTCAAGTGCTGTGAGCGTGTATTGTTTTTCATTATAAGGGTCGGCCAGGCCGAGGCACAGAGACGCCAGGATATTGTTCTCAGTGGAGCCCACATCAGAGAAGAACACTGCAGCTTCAGGAGTGACAAGAATCAAAATGGAGAAGGTGAAAGTCTTCAAGTTATATTATTTTAAGATGACGCTCGATTCTGGTTTTAAAGAGCTTTACATTCTGGTTAGAATGATGTCCACTTCGATACAACATCTCAGAATCATTGTTCATGTCAAAGGGCCTGTAGGCTGAAGCTGCACGCGGTTGTCTTGCGTCGGACTATTTCGTGATGATGTGCAGAACAGCGGTAAATCCAGCCCATCTTATCTGTGAGGACCATGATGCCAGTGTAACACGTCCCATCTGCCTGCACACATTCCCTACACCCCCGTTCACTGTTTGTGCATCTGCAGTGCTGTGCAACAGTCCTAGGCACCTATACACAGCTGGAGTTTTGCACAGGATTGTCGTAATCTGATGTATTGCACTGTACTGCTGCCGCAAAACAAAACCAAACAATTTCATGACATGTGAGTGATGATAAACCTGATTCTGATATGAGTTTCTATTGTGGACTGAGAGTGGGAAGGGGGCAGGGAAAGGGGAATCATGGTTGGGAAAACAGGAAGGGAGAGAGGAGGGAACGGGAAGCACCAGAGAGACGTTGTGTAATGAGCAATAAACCAATTGTTTGGAATCAAATCACCTTGCCTGGTGTCTCAGGGTTGGATGTGTCTGCACCCGCACCAACCACACCCCTCCCCCCACCCAGACCGGACACTCCTTCTCTGCACTGTGTCCCACACCCCTCCTGCGTCGCTCCATCTTTGCGATTCCAAACATCCTTTGTCCCCGCCAGATTAACAAACTGACTCTCCACTCCACGTCAGCAAATATGGTACTACACCATAGTCTTTAGTCACCCTAGTTTTGCACAGTACTGTAAATGCCTCTGAAATGTTACTATTGTATCTGGTTTTTACCCTTTTCCTTGGCACCTCCCACTCTCTATATAAATAAAGCTTGCCTTGCACATCTCCTTCAGCCTCTCCCCCTCACCTTAAACCGGTTTCCTCTAGTTTTTTTTACATTTCCACACTAGAGAAAGAGATATAGTGTACCCTAAATATAGGTCCCTCATAATTTTAAATACTTCTATTAGATTGTCCCCACTACTGCAGACCAATCTCTTCTTATAGCTAATACACTCCAATCTGGGCAACACATCCACCATCCACTCATCTTCGCCCTCTCCTGATCTCACCTCTCACCTGTCAACGTACTCCTTCCTCTCCCCCACCTTCTTATTCTGGCTTCTTCCCCACTTCCTTTCCAGATCTGATGAAGGGTCTGAGCCTGAAACATTGACTGTTTATTCTTCTCCATAGATACTGCCTGATTTGCCGAGTTCCTCAAGCAGTTTGTATGTGTTGGTACTTTAAACTTTGCCCCTTTCACCTTAAACCTTTGTCCTCTCATATCGGTCATTTCCGTGACTACCTTTAGTAACTGCCTCACAGGTTTATATACTTAGATTAGTTGTTCCTCAGGCACCACTGTTCCAGAGAAAGCAATCCAGGTTTGTCCGACCTCTCCTCCTAGCTAAAACACTCCAATCCAGGCAATGTCCTGGTGAATCTCTTCTGCATCCTCTCCAAAGCCTTCCCATGATGTGGCAACCAAACCTGCACATAATACCCCAAGCGTGGCTAAAGCAAGCATGACAGGTGAAGTTTACAGCTTAGTTTCATTTGTCTAATTGAAGCACCAGAACACAGTGAAACGTGTCAACAACCAACACAGTCCGAGGATGTGCTATGGGCAGCCGGCAAAAGTTGCCGAGCTTTCTGCGCCGACGTAGCAAGCCCACAACTTACCAACTCTGGTCCGTACGTCTTTGGAATGGTGGATGGAATTAGAGCACCTGGAGGAAACCCACGTGGTCACAGGGAGAACTCCGTACAGGCAGTGGCGGGAATTGAACCCAGAGTGCTAATTGTTGGTGCTGTAAAGCGGTTTTGCTAATCACTATGCTGCCATGCTGCGCGGTGACTTGCCAACATTTATACTCAATGAAGGCATGCATAAAGTACACCTTCTCGTCACTTCTTCATGTTGCCACTTCAAGAAAGTTGAACTCATCCCTAGAACCCTTGGTTTATCAGTGCTCCAATGTCCCTACCATTTACTTTATATTTTCCTCTTGCATTTAATCTCCTAAACTCCTTCACTTATCTGCCATTTTTTATCTCCATCTGCCACTTTTGAACCCAAGTTTCCAACTAATTTGTATCTTGCGATATCCTTCGACAACTACAATACTGTCTGCTGCTCCTCCCAATTTTCTTATCATCTGTAAGAGTGCTAATCAGCCCATGTACATCAAGTCATTGATATAACCAGCCACCAAGGTCCAAGCACTGTTCCTTATGGAACGTCACTGGTCACAGACCTCCAGACAGGGAAAACACCACTCCACCACTAACCCCTGTCTGAGGCCAATTTATCAACCAGACATGGATACAATATGACTTGTTCTTCTAGACCAAGGGTTCCCAACATGGGGTCCGTGGCTTAACCCTTGTTTCATGGTCTTGGTCTGTGGTTAAGAAAAAAAAGTTAGGAAGCCCTGTTCTAGACCAGAGGGAAGCAGGAAAAAATTTATGCTTCCACATGTAATATGTAATTTGCTACATTTCTCGAGAGGCACAATAGCATAGTAGTTACCATAACGCTTTACAGTGCCCGCTGTAAGATCAGAGTTCAATTCCCACTGCTGTCTGTAAGGAATTTGGATGTTCTCCCTGTGACTGCAAGGGTTCTTTCTGGGTGTTCCGGTTTTCTCCCACGTTCCAAAGACCTACAGATAGGTAGTGAGTTGTAGGCACACTATAATGGCACTTGTATAACCCTTGGACTGTTTAGGTCATCAATGTAAAATAAATTGTCTGAACGGTGTAGAGTTAGGTAAGGGAGAAATGCAAAGAGACCTAGGAGTCCTAGTTCATCAGTCAATGAAGGTGAATGAGCAAGTGCAACAGGCAGTGAAGAGGGCAAATGGAATGTTGGCCTTTGTTACAAGGGGAATTGAGTACAAGAGCAAGGATGTCCTTTTGCATTTGTACAGGGCCCTGGTGAGACCACACCTGGAATATTGTGTACAGCTTTGGTCTCCAGGTTTAAGGAAGGACATTCTGGCAATCGAGGAAGTGCAGCGTAGATTCACTAGGTTGATTCCTGGGATGGCAGGGCTGTCTTACGCAGAGAGATTGGAGAGATTGGGCTTGTACACGCTGGAATTGAGGAGATTGAGAGGGGATCTGATTGAAACGTTTAAGATAATTAAAGGATTTGATAGGATTGAGGCAGGAAATATGTTCCAGATGTTGGGAGAGTCCAGTACCAGAAGGCATGGATTGAGAATAAGAGGTCAGTTATTTAAAACAGAGTTGAGGAAGAGCTTCTTCTCCCAGAGAGTTGTGGAGGTGTGGAACGCACTGTCTCGGAAGACGGTGGAGGCCAATTCTCTGGATGCTTTCAAGAAGGAGCTAGATAGATATCTGATGGATAGGGAAATCAAGGGATATGGAGACAAGGCAGGGACTGGGTATTGATAGTGAATGATCAGCCATGATCTCAGAATGGCGGTGCAGACTCGAGGGGCCGAATGGTCTACTTCTGCACCTATTGTCTATTGTCTAATACATTTCACTGTATGTTTTGATGTATGCGTGACAAATAAAGCTAATCCCTAATATCTTCAGTCTTCATGTGAGTAAAACTTTGAAGCAGATGCACAAACAATACTTCACGATACCAAGTTTTAAAATTGCTTATCTGGTTACAGAGCAGACATGGTCGGTGGTTTTGGACACCACATTTTGGATGTGATTTTACTCTCCAAGTCAGTAACCACTACAATGCGTGTGATTCGGAATCTGAACCTACTGGGTAATGGTCACTGGATCGAGTGCCCTTGCTGTTCCAGTCATGAACCAAAAAAAAACTTTTGGATGGGTGTTGCTTTTTTTAAATCAAGTGTGATGTAACCACGCGTTTCCTGTGCTCACTTTTATCGGTAGCATTAATCAGTGGGCATTTCTATAATGTTGTGACCAAAATCGCCTCAGCTGGCATGTAATAGAAGTCAGTCCAGCAGATCCAAGGAGGTACATTTTGTGTATTTAGGGAAGTGATTCTTTTCTCCATTTTAAATGGAGAAGTTGGCAATGCTGGGTTTTTTTTTTACGCAGCTGGCATTTAGAGCATAATGAAGGTCCTCCATCGCTGGTGGTGTTCAGAGCTTCCTTCATCGTGTCAGTCGCTTCCTCTCAGTTTTCACCACTGTCGTTCAGGCAAATCCCAGGCGGAGGGAGACTCAGGAATGCCATTGCATTCAGATGTACGACGCTTCATTGCTGTTTTGGTAACAATTTTGTTTGACCAGTCAGGATTGTTCACCCGGAGCTGAGACCCCTGAACCTGGTGGATCAGTGGATCACTCTTAGCCTAGCCTCTGCCCCTTGACCCTACCAAGAGCCAAAACACAAAACCCTGTGAGACTGTCGGGCAGCAGAGCTCTCTGGGTCACTGAAGCACGCATGCCTCCAAACCGGACGGTGTTGTGGTCCTCCTGGAGGTGGCGATTCTTTGAACTGATTTTATTTTTCTTTCACACAGTTGTTGTAACTTTGGTGCCCTGTGAAGGATCGGAAACGTATGTGAATGGCAAACGAGTCGCCAATCCAGTAAAACTGCGTTCAGGTAGGCAAAGGGTCGCTCTTTTGTGTTTGTGTTTCATTTCTTATGCTTTATCGTAGAAATCTACAGCACATCACAGGCCCTTCAGCCCACAATGTTGTGCCAACCATGCAACTTACTCTAGAAACTGCCTCGAATTACCCTACCTCCATGGAAAAATGTATGGATTAAATTACAGTTACCTTTAAAGGTGCTGTATGGTTTTTTTCTAGTGTGACATGATGTGGGGGTGGGGTGGGGGGAATGGCGTTGTAGTTTCCTTTTCTATCAGCTGTACCCTCCCACCGTCCAAACCACCTGGCAGTTTCTTGTCGTCCTTGACCAGGATTTGATCCTGACCTTTGTTGCTGTCTGTGTGGAGTCTGCAAGCTCCCTCTTCCACAGTTGCTTCTGTTTCCCCGCTACAGAGGGCTGTGGATGCCAAGTCCTTGGGTACATTTAAAGTGGAGGCTGATCGGTTCTTGATTAGTCAGGGTGTCAAAAGATTATGCAGAGATTTGGGTTGAGAAGGATAGTTAGTCACCCTTAATGAAATGGCAGAGTAGACTCAATGGGCTGAATGGCCTAATCCTGCTCCTGTGTCTTATGGTCCTGTTGCATCCCTTTTACATCCTGAGCTGATTTACTGTGTTGTAGGTGGGTGGTAGAACAACAGAGAGCAGTTGATGGGTACACGGGCGTATCATCGTCTGCAACCACTTTGTAGTGTTTTCATTTCCCCTGCCTCTGAAAAGACAAGGACTTTGAATATCTGCATGAATAGTTTACCCGCTCTGATATCAGTCATCTGGAGTCTTGAAATTGTTGCTTCCCGCTTGTCTCAGGGAATCGTATCATCATGGGCAAGAACCACGTGTTCCGATTCAACCACCCTGAGCAGGCGCGCGCCGAGCGAGAGAAGACCCCGTCTGCGGAGACTCCTGTCGAGCCTGTCGATTGGGCTTTTGCCCAGCGTGAACTTCTGGAAAAGCAAGGCATAGACATGAAGCAAGAGATGGAGAAAAGGTAATTGTAGACATGCCGGACGTGTGGATTTCCTCCGGGTGCTGCAGTGTCCTCCCACATTCCAAACACCTGCCAGTTAGTAGGTTAAATAGCCATTGTATATTATACGCATAGGCTGGGGTTCAATAGGTGGGTGACTCATTGGGCCAGAAGGGCCTATTCCACGCGTATCTCTAAATGAAAATAATGCAAGGCATTTATCTTCAGAGATAAAGTTTGGGTTAAATTTGCTCACTTTGGCAGCATGTATACTAAATTTGGGGCGATACAGAGAAGATTAGCATGGCCCCTGAATAGGGATAATGCACAAATTTGTGAAATATTCTATATTTGTCTTTGTGTGTAGTTTTTCATTGATTCTGTTTGTTTAGTTGTCGTACCATGACTGCCGGCAAGAAAATGAATGTCGGGGTAGTATATGGTGACCTATACATACTTTGATAATAAATTTACTTTGAACTTTTGAATTTTGGGGTTTTCCAGGAGGGTGGCATTGATGGTGGAAGTGGATCTTGTGTCACAGATGAGTTATGTTTTACTCGATCCTGGGAAGTGCCTCACCACCATTAAGCACATTGACAAGGAGCGCTGCCACAAGAAAGCAGCATCCATCATCAAAGACTCCCACCGCCCAGGCCATGCCCTCTTCTCACTTCTACTGCCAGGTTCAGGAACCGTTATTACCCTTCAACCATCAGGCACCTGAACCAGTTCCTTACCTCAACACTGAACTGAACACATCCTAAGGACTCACTTTCAAAGCTTCTACAACTCATGTTCTCAGTATTATTTATTGATTTATTTCTTTTCATATGTGCACACTCTTGTCTTTTACACATTGGTTGTCTGCCAGTCCTTGTGGTTTTTCATTGATTGTTTGTTCTATTGTGAAGAAAATGAACCTCAGGATAGTATACGGTGACATAATTTATATTGTACAAACTTTTGACTTTGGCAAGGCTGGGGTTTACTCACTCGCCATTGGCCCCCGAATTGTGTGCTTGCTAGGCCATTTCAATCTTCAGTTCAGAGTAAGCACATTATATTCACATAGCTCCTGCTCTGCCACTCCGTGTCATCATGGCTGATCTGATTGTAATCTCAGTGCTGCAATCTCCATTACCATTCATGTAATCATTCAAAGTATTTATCATCAAAGAATTTATAAATTACACAGCCGTGAGATTTGCCTGCTTGCAGGCAATTGCAAAGCAAAAAACTCGAAAGAACCCAATTTTAAAAAAATAAAGACCGACCCCCCCCCCCCCCCCACTGCACAGAAAAAGAGAGAAAAAAAACACAAACTATGCGAACAGTAGAGACCTCGCTCTGCTTCAGGCCTAGATCGCACTGCACTGTTTTACCTCGACTTTAAAAATATCCAGGGATTGTGCTTCTATTGCTTGTTCTGAAGGGAGTTCCAAAGCTCGTGATCCTCAGAGGAAAATAATTCTGTTTCAAATGGGCAATCTCTTTAGCCCAAGCTATAGATGCATCCACAAGAGAAAGCATCCTCCCCACACACCCTCAGGATATTCATAATTTTTATCATCCATGTTCCACTAGACTGAAGCCTTGACTGTCCGCCAAACAGCCATCCGTTCCAGGATTTAGTTTGTGGTGGAACAGTAGTATAGTGGTGTTGTGATGGAAATAACTGGTTCTTTGAGTCTCAACAGTAGAGACCTGGACATACACAGTTTTAATAATAAGGAATTTATTTACAAGGGGAGGTTGGGTCAACACAAGCAACTACAATACACAGGAAGCGGAGTGGGGACAGGGTACGGTTACACATACAAAGAACAAGGGAAAAGCACTACAACAGCTATCCCCCTTGACCTTGGATAGCCGTAGCTCCCTTACCAGGACAAACGATAGACCTTCCCAAACATAAATCAATGCACTTACCTTCAATGAGGTGGTCTGTAAGAGAGACCGAGCCAGGGACAAGTCTCACCTTTTATAGCATGGGGCTGGGCGCGATAATCCAGTTAAGGTGACCAATAATTTAGGTGTGCATTGATTAGTTGGGAGGGACCAAATGTTGATTGGCATGTGGTGTGTCCTCCGACCCGCCAGGTGGCAGTGCGTCTGTCACGTGGCCGGTATCTCCGGATAGAAGTGGTTAACATTAACGCTATTACAGCAGCAGGGACCAGGTTCCTTGCTGTCTGTGAGGAGTTTGTACGATTACTGTCTGCTGGTGTTTTCATGAACTTTCACACACAGCAAGAGGTGGTTCTGAAAAATCATATTTCACGCACTTCATCATCATTTCCACAGACTTCAAGAGATGGAGATCCTTTATAAGAAAGAGAAGGAGGAGGCAGATCTACTTCTGGAACAACAGCGCTTGGTAAGGCTTTTCCCTTCCCTTAATTCTAACATTTCTTGTGTGTTGGATGTTTTGTACTCCATCGTTCTGGCCTGAAGTGAGTGGATTGTTCATGCTTGCTTTGTTGACTTCCGGGCACTACTAATTTGCTCCATCTTTTACCTTTGAAGTTTCATTGTGCTCTTTGCCGTGAGTGCTGAAATGGATCATTTAAGACTGCATGGTACAATCCACTTCTCTTGCATGGGACTTGATCTTCCTTCTGCCTTCTAGGACCATAACGATTCTGCCATCCTTGAGCAATATGCAACGGCAGGTCTTTATTCAGGGACGGTTGGGGGTTCTGTACTCAACAGTTTCTTTTGGCTTATGAGATAATTAATATGAAGGTGCTCTGTTCCTAAAGAAAAGTATTTACTGCAAATCAAAACTGTTGTAAAATTTAAGTAGATTTACTTTTACATAAAGTTCAGCTTTAGAGATAGAGCTCAAGACGAATATTTGTAGGGACAAGATAATATAGTGCTTAATGAATGTGAATATTGGTCAGATACTTTGTAATTGAGGTGTGAGTGACAGCCGGAATTTGTTCAAGATTTGAGATTGTTTATTGTCATTCTTCAACACACAAGTGTGAAGGAGAACGAAATGATTGTTTCTCCAGATCTGATGCAGCATAAAAACACAAATAATTATAAATGACACTCTAAACAACATAAATAGCAGTAAAAAAAACCTACAGTAAGCATTAAGAACATAATAGTTAAACCACCTTTCATTTCATCCTTTCAAAGCTGATATTTGAAAGTGCTGTTATACTATTAGTTGTTTTATTAAAATTGTACAGTAATGGCCTTAGGGATTGATTTTTGCAATTGCTATTAAGGTGGGAAGGAAATGGGAACAAATTGGGATTGTGCCTAGATACCTCAGATTATATGTCACATGTATATCAAAACGTAGTCTTCTTGTGCTCTTAGCTTCCAGTGGAGCTTAGGCCATTGATGAACTCCCGTCTCCATTGTCCAAAGTCGATGTTGTGTTTGAAGTTCATCATTGTATCCATTGTACAGGGGGATCGGCCTATACATGTTCACTAGAGCCCTATTGGCTGGCCTTGCCCATCTCCACCTTTCACAACGGGGGTATAGGGTTGGACTTTGAGAGGCAAAGCATATCACGGTGAAACGCATTATCTGTGTTTAACAACATAAGGAAGTGCTGGGGGCAGCCCGCAAGCCTTGCCACATTCCGGTGCCAACAGAGCATTCCCACAGTGTTTAGCAGAACCAACACAGGCAGAAACGGCGACAAAATGACAACAGCAAAACATACTCTTCTCCCAATCTCTCACCCGTGAGTCCTTATTGATGACCTGCAAGCCCCTCCCTTTTGGAAATCTTCGGGAAATCCCTGCAGAAACTGTCCTAGATGTGAGTAATCTCTCTCGGGGAAGCTGGAGGATGTTTGTTGCGTGTGCTAAAGCAAGCATGCACCTGTAGGAGGCTGAACTCTTCTTGGTGTCTTGAGTGTTGGATGAGAACGCTTCACACTAAATGTGGATGCTTGAGATTTCTCTGTCGTATTGTTCCTCTTCCTAATATATAAAGTTAGTTAAAGTTAAAGTCTGTCCCGAGACTTGTGGGCTCATCAGGTCAGTACTTGTGCCAGTTTCCGTGGCGTGGCAACTGAGAGTATGAGACTCCACCCCCCGGATAGGATGCCAGTCTATCGCGAGGTTAACCCCCAGCATTTTGCCAGTACCCATTTCAGCCGGGTGGACTGGAGCAATGTGTGGTTCAGTGCCTTGCTCAAGGACACAACATGGTGCCTTGGCTGGGACTTGAACCCACGACCTTCAGATCACTAGTCCAACGCCTTAACCACTTGGCCACACGCCACTTCCTAATGTATACAAACATTTAAAAGAACAGGAAAGTATACACTCCACCACCACCCCCCCCCCCCGCCCCCAACTTAACTCATGTAGAATGGATCTTGGAATAGCCCGATCTTCAATTTATATTGAAGTAACTGGCTTCTAGCAATGGTTATATGGGTTCCACATTTGGGCTGCACGATGGCGGCAGAGGTGATATTGGTCGGATAGCAGCCTCCTGGTACTGATTTGGGTGCTCAGATTTAATAAACATGGCCTTGCTCTCATGGCCATCAATGTGCACCCAGACAACGTCCATTTGTACGAAATCAAAGTCCAAACCCTTCAGTTGAGGTATGGATTACCCCTCTACGTTTCATTTAAAAAATTTATAAACAGCAGCGTCGTTGGTGATTTTCCCTGCAGTTAATGTTTATCAATTCGTATTTCAAGCAACACTTTAGAAAACCATATATTTAATCTCATGGAACTGCATAATTTCTAGCTGTTCAAATAATTGGCCGAAATTCATGTTTATTTCATGAAAAGTCATCACTGCAGAAAGTACAGGCTGAAGATTGTGTACATATGTAAATTTGGGTTCTGATTCTTTGCTCGAGAGAGAGATGCTGGTAGCGGATTGTGAGAATGATTCTGCCTTTTGTTGCCTGCTTTGAACAGTTTTGCAAAAGGCAGTGGCATTTTCTAAACTTTGGACAAAAAGAAAAACTGAATGCACATTTTCAAAGCCTCGCTGTGCAGTGTTTGCTCTGCTGTGCCTGATTGCCCTTGTAAAGCAACTGAAGAAAGAACTGAGGACTATAGTGTGTAGTTGATATTTTCAGAGGTTACCAGTTAAAATCTTTGCTTCAGTGATTTTTCCTATATTTTTAAAAAAATGCCTTTTGAAAAAAATTCATCTTGATAAAACAAACTTTTTTGTAGTTAAAGGATAAATGTTAAGTGTGTAGTGCCAGGCAGCAGATATGGAAACCAGATCATGTGAAGAGGTTGAATCAGGATGTTTTAAGTGACGTGAATTTCTAAACCCCCCCACAAAAGTGGTGAATTGCTATTGTTACTCATTTTTGCCTTGCCATTCACTCGTCCTGCTGCTAGCTGCTATTTCTGAAAGGATGTGCACTGTTTAAATAAATGCTGAAAAGGAACAAATTGTGCTAAACATCCTTTTCGTTAACATTTAATAATATAGAATTCGAGGAAATCGCATTAACCTAAGTATTCATGCAAATGGAGCAAGTTTCAATAGAGGGTATTTTGTATGCAGTTTCCATCTGCTAAACGGATTAGCTTGAGAGCTTTAAAGTGAATTCTGAGTTCAAGGTCGAGTTTAAAAACAGGTTGAATTGTTGTCCAGTTACGGTATTTGATAAAGTTTAATTGATTGTTCAATGTAGTTCTTTAGTAATTGATTATTTTTAAGATGGGAGCAGGAAATAGCTTTAACAAAATCTGGCAATGTCTCATTTTAAAATGAACTACTGAGGCAAATCCGAAATTCTGAAGGATAGGATTTTAATCATTTTGACCATTTTTTAAAAAAAAATTTATAATGTGTAGGCGAGCATTTGTTTTTTCCAGTTATTTTTATCTTGCCTGTTTCACCTGACAATAGCAATAGTTGCCTCTATTAAGACAGCAGCATATTGATGCCTAACTACTTCTGTAATTATTACTAACTTATTCCTTAAGTAGAACAGATAGATCTAGGAATATTGGTCCATAATCCCGAGGGTCGTAAAGAAAGCTTTTGGCACATTGGCTTTCATAAATCAAAGTATTGAGTACAGGACGCAAACACGAGGAAATCTGCAGATGCTAGAAATTCAAATGCTGGTGGAACACAGCAGGCATGCAGGACGAAGGGTCTCGGCCTGAAACGTTGACTATGCTTCTTCCTATAGATGTTGCCTGGCCTGCTGTGTTCCACCAGCATTTTGTGTGTTGTTGCTTGAGTACAGGAGTTAAGATGTTATGTTGATGTTGTATAAGATGTTGGTGAAATCTAACTTGGAATAATTTGTGCAGTTTAGGTCACCTAGCGACAGGAAAGATAGCGATAAGATTGAGAGTACAGAGAAAATTTACAATGATGTTACCAAGATTGGAGGACCTGAATTATAGGGAAAGGATAAATAGGTTAGGACCTTATTCCCTAGAGCACAGGAGAATGAGGGGAGATTTGATAGAGGCATACAAAATTGTGCGGGGTATAGATAGAGTAAATGCAAGCAGGCTTTTTCCACTGAAAATAGGAGAGACTAGAGGTCATAGGTGAAAGGTGAAATGTCAGAGGATGGTTGTGGGTGTGGAACAAGCTGCCAACAGAAGTGATGAATGCGGGTTCAGTTGTAGCACTTAAGAGAAGTTTGGTCAGGTGCATGGATAGGAAGGGTATGGAAGGTCGATGGGACTGGGGAGAATAATACTTCAGCACGGACTAGATGGGCCAAAGGGCTTGTTTCTCTGGCTGCAGTGCTCTATGACCTACTTGTTTCAATATATTAATCTTCTGGATGGTTTGAATTTATTATGTTAATTATGAATTATTGTACCTAACATTTAAAAGTAGACTGTTAGTGATAAATGTAGACTTGACCTCTTCCTTCCCAAATTTTAAGAGTCGGTAGAATCTCATTCTTGCTTTAACGCAAATCCTAAATAATTAAAAATGAACTCACACGCCACCCATTTCGGAATTGTTAGAATGTTGCAGGATTAAATTAATACAAAGCAGTCTGCTAAAGTTTTTGGCAAATTTCGGTCTATGCATTTTTCATGAAATAATTCACTCAATTACTTCACTGTTTTTAGATGGTGTCAGTTGTATAGAGGAGTGACGTAAAACAAACTTGTGGTCAATGGATTACAAACGGCTCTTACTCATTCCCTTTCCTGCAAGGATGAGAAGCTACTTGATTAACTTATCTTGACTTTGTTTCAGTAACAAGACAAGCATTGGCTGCTCTGAAATTAACTGCATTTGTATGTGCTCCAGCATACTAACCCATTTTAACTACGTGCATTTGACATCTACACCACACTTTTGTATCTTGACATTAAAATGGAGATTGCAAAGAGACATTCACTTTTTTTGCATGTTTGTAGCATGTCTCGGGTGCAGCTTTGAAATTAAGAAAAGGGAAAAAAAGATTAATTTGTCTGAATAAGTGGTAAGGGAGTGTCATATATCATGCAATTAAAAGGTGAATTTTTAATCTTTTTGTTTTCCCTTTCATCACTTTTTTTTGTCAAACGTCTACAGAATTGTGGTGCAAAATATATGAAAAACCTGATTTGTTTCTGCAAGTATTTCTGCATGTGTAAGGCGTGGAAAGGTCTGCCCACAGTGAAGCCCTGACAAGTACCTCAAAAGAGGAAAAGAACATGAAGCTGTAGTCGCATGCTGTTAAATTTGAAATGCAGAGTTGCTTCAACAGGGTAGCTTGTATACAAGACCAGAAAACAGCTGGCCCATCAAGTGTGCCCTGTCATTTCATTCAGAAAACATCTGGCCCATCAAGTGTGCCCTGTCATTTCATTCAGAAAACATCAGGCCCATCAAGTGTGCCCTGTCATTTCATTCAGAAAACATCAGGCCCATCAAGTGTGCCCTGTCATTTCATTCAGAAAACATCCGGCCCATCAAGTGTGCCCTGTCATTTCATTCAGAAAACATCAGGCCCATCAAGTGTGCCCTGTCATTTCATTCAGAAAACATCAGGCCCATCAAGTGTGCCCTGTCATTTCATTCAGAAAACATCTGGCCCATCAAGTGTGCCCTGTCATTTCATTCAGAAAACATCAGGCCCATCAAGTGTGCCCTGTCATTTCATTCAGAAAACATCTGGCCCATCAAGTGTTCCCTGTCATTTCATTCAGAAAACATCAGGCCCATCAAGAGTGCCCTGACATTTCATTCAGAAAACATCAGGCCCATCAAGAGTGCCCTGTCATTTCATTCAGAAGACATCAGGCCCATCAAGAGTGCCCTGACATTTCATTCAGAAAACATCAGGCCCATCAAGTGTGCCCTGTCATTTCATTGTGGCTGATCCATTTCACTCTTAGCTGGAATCATCTGCCTTCTCCCCATATCCCTTCAAGAATCCATCAACCTCTGCCTTAAATATACCTGATGACTTGACTACTACAGCTCCTTTGACAATTAATTCCAAAGATTCTCCACTCTCTGGCTGAAGAAATTCTTCCTTGTCTCTGTTCTAAATGGACACTCTTCTGTTCTGTGTCCTCTGATCCTGGACACCACCCACTATAGGGAACATCCTCACCGCATCCACTCTATCGAGACCTTTCAACATTTGATAGGTTTCAGTGAGATTACCCTTGAGCGATGCCTTGTTAAGCTCAAAAATATTTGCGAAAACATCTCCTTACTTTTGGATTCCTGGACCATAATTCTGTGTTTGATTTTTATGCCAAAAGCTTTGAGCATGTGTTCACCTAATTCTGTTATAGTTCCCCCCCCATCCACCCTCATGTCTTCTTCATAACTTTAGTTATTTTTGTTTTTATTCCATTTGAATTTTGGGTTTAATTTTAATTTTGGTTGTTTTGGGGCATTTTGGTTTTTTTTTAAAGGATGCAGACTCTGATAGTGGGGATGATTCAGACAAGAGATCTTGTGAAGAGAGTTGGCGGTTGATAACCTCCCTGCGAGAAAAGCTGCCCCCCAGCAAGTTGCAAACCATTGTAAAAAAGTGTGGCCTGCCTAGCAGTGGGAAAAAGCACGAACAGATCAAAGTTTACCAGATTCCCAAGCGACGTAAAATTACCAAAGACCCAAAGTGGGTGACGTTCTCAGACCTTAAGATCCAGGCTGTGAAGGAAATTTGTTACGAGGTGGCGCTGAATGATTTCAGACACACTAGGCAGGAGATTGAGGCTCTGGCGATTGTTAAGATGAAGGAGCTCTGTGCGGCCTACGGAAAGAAGGATCCCAATGAGAGGGAGTCGTGGCGAGCTGTCGCCAGGGATGTGTGGGACACGGTTGGCGTTGGAGAGGAGCGGATCGAAGATGTGGCGTCCACCGTGAAAACTCCGAGCGATGTGGATGTCCTCAAGTGCCACGTAGACAAACTGGAAAACATTCTGCAAGAGGTGAAGCAGCAGAACAGCACGAAGGAGGAAGAGATTAAAATTCTGCGGAACAAAATGCTGCAAATGGAGAAGGTTTTGCCGCTGCAGCCCGGGAAGCCTGCTTCGCCCGAAGAGGAGGGCGAGGACACTGGCCGCCGGAGCGGAAGTAGAGGAGAGAAGGAAGTTGACGAGGATCAGATGACCAAGGAGGAGAGGGTCTCAAAGTTGATGAGCGAGGACCCGGAGTTCCGGCGGGGGCGCCTGCGCTGGATGCGGCTGGAGCAGCTCCGCTTCAAAAACCTGCAGCAGCAGGAGATCGCGAAGCAGCTGCGGAGGCAGAGCGGGCCACACAGGTTCATCCCACCGCAGGACAGGAAGCTGCGCTTCCCCTTCAAGAGCAACCCCAGCCACCGAAACTCCTGGAGCCCCGGCACCCACATCATCATCACAGACAAGGAGGCTGTGGAGTTTGTGGTGGAGAGAGGCCCGAAGGAGGAGGAGGAGGAGGAGGTGGTGGGCGGCACAGAGGAGGAGAAGCACGGGCGTGAGCAGCCCCAGCCGTGGCGCCAGCACGGTCCGGGCAGGGGTCACAACCCAAACCAGCGCAACAGGCAGCACCACCGAAACGAGCAGCAATCCCGCTGGCGCAGTAACTCTTTCAACAGCGGACAGAACCGGGCCCTGCGTCGGCAGGCCTCGAACTCGACCGAATCGTTGCCGTCGTCCGATGGCCGGCAGACGCCCGAGTCTCCCACGCACCACCAGCGGCGCCTCCACCAGCAGCCGTGCCACTACTACAGCGGCTCCTCGGAGAATTGCTTTCACGCCGTCGAGTACCTGAGAACTGACAGGCCCCACCACAGCCATTTCACCACCCCGCCGAGGATGCGCCGCCAGAACTCAGCGCCAAACCTAAAAGCACGAGAGACAACTGTGTAGATGCACTTGACCACTGGAACGTGCCTCACATCTCCCCCCCCCCCCCCACCCTCTGCCAAACCAGCTGAGGCCTACCCACAGCCAACCACCCTCCAAGAACTTCCAATACGTCAGGCCGTGGATCCTGCTGAATTTCTGTTCACTGTAAATCTCGGAAAACGGAAAGGCCAGGTCTACTACAGATAATATTCTTTTTTTTTGGTCAGTTTAGTCATCAGACATGATCACCTTTGTCATTTAGAAAGCTGGCAGCCTAATTAATGTGCTGAAAATTGGCATTTGTTTTTGACAGTTGCTAATTGGTCAGTGCGCCTATCTTTTTATTTTAAAATCCAATTTTTCCCCGTTTTTACTCAGTTGAGAACTGAGTGGAAGGATTTTAATATCATTAAGTTTTGTCAATTATCAAATTACTTGCCAAGCTGACAAGAAGGAGCACAAGCAGTTAACAACTAATCCTTGAAAACTGACACGTCTTAATTTTGACTTTTGATAGATACATCTAGGAAAACCCCCTTAAATATAATTGTTAAATTCCATCTCAGAATGATTTCACTCCCTCACATTGCCTTTCAGATGTTTTCTTTAGACTGTAAGACATTGGAGTGGAATTGGGCCATTTGGCCCATTGAGTCTGCTCCAGAATTCAATCATGTTACTCAATGAATTCAATTAGTTACTTTCTACAAGTCTGCCTCATAAACTCAAGTGTCCTTTTCACAGGTCCAAATTGAACTTTAATTTTTAAGTGGAAGTCCAAATGTTACCACTATTGTGCTTTTTAATTTGAGGGGAGGAATCTTTTATTTTTTTGTGGGAGATCATTGTAGATTGCTGCTGATTTTTTTTTTGAGATCACTTGTATTCAATCAAAATGAGCAGGTATTATTTTGTATTTAATTTTTGTATTTGGACAGCCGGTTAAAAAGTAAAGTGGTGTAGTGAAAGAATTTGACAACACGACTGCTTAACAGTACAGGTTTACATACCTAAAATTAAAGCATGCAAAGATTTTCCCCCCCTCATAAACATAAAACCAAACTGTTAAATGTTTAGCATAAACCATTTGCAATTTAAAAAGTGTCAAAAATACT
This sequence comes from Hypanus sabinus, assembly GCF_030144855.1. NCBI lineage: Eukaryota > Metazoa > Chordata > Chondrichthyes > Myliobatiformes > Dasyatidae > Hypanus > Hypanus sabinus. The sequence continues at coordinate 38,148,629 of NC_082732.1, read as the reverse complement.
GTGTTTTATTTTTACATATTTTCTTTGATATGTATCCTGAGTAAGCTGACTGAGGGGCGGTAAGAGTAAAATTCCAACAATCCAGCAATGTTGGGACTTTGAAAGTGCCGATCTGTCTAACTTTTTGGACTTTTGGATGTTACTCTTTGATTTTTTAAAAATTTACTGAGATACAGCACTCAATAGGACCTTCCAGCCTTTCAAGCCACACCACCTAGCAATCCCCCGATTTAACCCTAGTCTAATCACGAGACAATTTACAATGACCGATTAACTGTGGGAGGAAACCGGCGCACCCAGTTGAAACCTATGAGGTCCACAGGGAGAACGTACAAACTCTGTACAGATAGTGGGGCAAGTATACCCAAGCAAACTTCTATTGCTGTTCCTTTCCGCGCCTTGTGGCGCAGTGGGTGGCAACCTGACCGTTTCTTTCGCATTTCTCTTGTTTCTTTTTCACGAGGCTGAGTCGCTGGCTCGATGCTCAATCCAGCACGAAGGAAAGCGTGCAAGGAGCCGGCCGGATCTGAACCCGGAACCCTGGCCTCAAAGTGTGGTGCAGATGCCACTTCGCCACCAGCTGGCCAAGCAGACTTTTATTTCAGTTGTTACCGTCTTACATAGTGGAATAATAAATCTTCCAGTGAGCCTGGTGATTTTAAAAAGGAGCAGGAAATATATAAACACTCTGGAACCCTGTTTCAGCCACACTTAAGAGTACAAGACATAGGAGCAGAATTATGCCATTCAGCCCATCGAGTCAGCTCTGTCATTTGATCATGGTTGATTTATTATCTCTCTCAACTCCATTTACAAAATAACTAAATGGAAACTGTAATTAATTTCCTATTCATGACATAGGACTGTATGGCCAGTTAGAATAACTCCTCTTCACTTTTGTGAATGAAATGGATCAATGATCGGCCAACTCAGTTCACTGGGATAATTAGGTGTAATGACTACTTCACTCCCGTTTAGAGAAACATGGCAAAATGCTGGAGGAACTCAGCAGGCCAGGCAGCATCTATGGAAATGAATAAACAGTTGACATTTCTGAAGGGCCACGGCCCAAAATGTTGACTGTTCATTCATTTCCATAGATGCTGCCTGATGTGCTGAGTTCCTCCAGCATTTTGTATGTGTGTTGCTCTGGATTTCCTACACCTGCAGAATCGCGTGTTTATATTTCATATCTAGCCATGTTCCTGATCGCTGGTGTTCCGGATGCTTACTGTTCATCCTACTTGATCTCTGCACCCTCAGATTGTTCATGTGGAATAAAGAGTAAGCCAATGGCTGCACCAAGCACTCTGATGCTGGATTACTGGAGTTTTACTCTCTTATTGCCATTCAGAATTGGGTTTTGTTTAATGAAGATTAAATGGCTTGAGTTTGAGAACTTGGTTCAAGATACCTTTTGAAGGCTTTGTATATTTTGATGTCAGTGACTCCAAGAAAGTTAGGAAAAAGCAGTCAGAAAGGAACATATAATGTGCCGTATCTACTTTAATACAGAGCAACAAACTATTAACATGTTGTAGTCTGAACTTATTTCAGATAATGTGATCACTTTCCTTCCTTGTAAAGAAGAAATGTTAGAAATAAGTAGCTCCTCCGTCTTTCATACAGATTTCATTTCAGAGTGATCTAATTAAATGTGCCTTCAATACCATAAGTGTTTAAACTTCATGTTTTAAACAAATTAAAATAAATTACTATTTACTTTAAATTTAGAAACTTTCTATCCAACTAATCCAAATAATTTTGGTACTAGGCACTGCCTCCTTGAGCATGTTGGTATTCTTTAAATAAGAATCTTCATCCCAAAATATTGGAAGAATGCTTTCAAAACCTTAAATTTTCAGACCTGGCATTTGTGGGATTTAACTCTGGAGACTATAGTTTAAGTGTGGGCTTTTTTAAAAACTCAGTTTTCTGAAGCTTGTGGGTTTTTTTTTCCCTCGGTCCCAATTTAATCACATTAAGACTACATTTTGGCTTAATATGTTCTATCGCTTAATATGTGAATGAGGGTTGTGAATAACGTAAACGAATGAAGGCATGTGAAGCTCCATATGGAAAGAGTTGATTTTTGATTTGGCTCGATTGAAGTTAGCCATAGGGTTGTTTAAGTAAAACTTCCTTCAATTTGTTAATTAGCATGTTATTATTTCCTTAACTATATGCATAATTAATATTCTTTAAAATTAATATACACTTGCTTATTTCTAATGTCTGCCTCAATTCATTTTAAATATTCAAAAATTAATTCATCTTTATGCTCTAGAAGCTTTGCATTGTAGTTTTGCAATTTGTTGCCTTTTGTCATGTTTCAAAAGAAGTTTAATAATTTCAGTTTTTTTAGCATTGAGATTGTCTGATTTCAGTTATTAACTTCCAAAGAATTAAGTGGACTTGATAGACTAAAACAAAACTTCTGACTTTGGATAAATGGCAAAATTGGTAAAGTTAATATTGTCTCAACATCAGTTCTCAATTATTTGAGAATAACTTTGTATATGTTAAGAGAAATTATCTATGCAAGGTCAATCTAGAATAATTACATTCTTGGATTACTTGATGAAGTTTGAACAGCTGCTGTATTGGATAGTGTTTCATTCTTGTTTACTGACAATACATTATACATTTATATTTTTAAAGCATAATACTGTCTGAGAGAGTGCAGGCTCATTTAACTAACACAGTGAAAGTCCTTTGATTCATGTGCACTCTGAAAGATGTAGAGTTTCTTAAAAACTTGAAGTGCCCACAGTACCTCCAAAGCTACAGATTGACCGGTGTCTTCCTCTGAACTCTCTTCTAATATATCCTGGTTTTAAAACATCCCATTTTCCAGCATTGCCATTACTGTTAGTAGGAAAGTTTATGTTGACCTTAATAATGATGCATGTAGCTAGTTTTGTTTCTTCAATTAGCTGTTTTTAAAAAAAAGTTACCACTGGTCTAAAATAATGCAGATCGATTTTAAGGAAACGGCGTTGGTCTGTTTCTTGCACCGAGAAAGAGATACTTTCTCCTCCTGTGGATGGGTCATGTATGCTTTAAAAATGGGTCTCAGTGGACAACCTTACATCGTAATAAGGTTTTTAGTGTGCTTTAAGAATTAATTCAATAAAGGATAACATTGATTGTATCCAGATTGTTTTCTAATATTGTAAATCTGTGAGTATTTTCATAACTTTGCAATCACAATGACTGTAATCTGACTGATGCCTTCTACGTCCTATCAGTTATTTTCTGGTTGTTGTCTATACATTGTGCCCAGTTCAGACTTATGTTTGAAGGTTTCAGTCAAATAAAGTGCTGAGTTTTCATATTTGTGTTGGTCTTTCTCAATATGGTGCTCAGAGTCTCTATGGAACTTTTTGCATTGCTGGGCTTGAACTTGCTGGAGTGACTTTGCATTGGCCCTTATGCTGTTGAACATCTGAGAAATCAGTAACAGGTTTAATATCACTGACATCTGTCTTGAAGTTGTTGTTCTGAGGCAGAAAGTGTGTATCTATGTTGCTGAAATATACCCTAGGACGTCCTGGGACACATCGTCAGTGATGTAACCTGAGGTCATTGGGTGTTTTGGGTTTTTCACCATCAGATACCATCGCCCAGGTGACCCAGCAGGGTTGATCAGACTCCGCTTTGCTTCCCAGCTGCTTTGTCCCCGGGTAACACCTCAGGCAGAGGGGAAGAAGGTGTTCTAAGACATTGAGTGTGTGTCTTCACACTCCTGTACCTTCTCCTAGATGGGAAGAGGGCATGTCCTGGGTGACGGAGGTCTTTATTGGCGGATGTTGCCTTTTTAAGGCATCGCTTTTTGAAGATGTCCTCTGCCGGGGAGGCTGGTGCCCGTGATGGAGCTGGCTGGGTTTGCATCTTCCTGCAGTTCGTGCAATCCTGTTCTGTGGCTTCTTCACACCAGACAGTGATGCAACCAGTCGGAAGAGGCTCTGCAGTACATCTGTAGTCAACTGCTTCAGCCCTTGGTAGCACGTCAAAGCTCCTCAAACTCCCCAAGAAATGTGTGCAAACAATTATAGTTTTGGAATCTAAATATCATTTTCCTTTTCGTTTTGCTATTCATCGTGATTAAGTTTAACCATTTTCAAAGTCCTAAAGGGTTTAAAACAAATATGACAATATTTAGTGCCGGGCAAAATGGTTTTGCTGTTTTTTTCAACTCAAACAATTGCTTTTTATGCAGAAGTTTACTCAATTTAAGCATTTATGTAGCATAAGGGAGAGAGATTTCTAATTTGTCATTGAAAGCTAACTAAGACAGGAGCAGTGAATAATTTATTATGCTTCAAGTCATATTTTCATTTTTGTTTGACCCCTAGCTGAGCCAAAAAGACAGTAAGACAGAAATATAACAGAGCCAGGAGGTTAAATAGTTGCTATGGCCTTCGAATTTGTGCACTAATGTTTCTGAAATGGCCCCCTCGTTTTCTTGAAACCGTTGAAGTCACTGAAGAATGTTATGAAGAAACTGATCATCTGGTGTAAAGTAAGTTGATTAAAAAATTAAGTGGTGGGATAGATAGAATTTTTCCAAGCACCCAGCTTTATATTGTCAGCACAGCTGTCCCATCTTTTCGTCCAAGTCATTAATGTAGCCTGCATGAGTGGCCGAGGATCCAGCATGGCCTGGGTCACCCTCAAGTGGGGTGAAAGGATATTAGTACTTGTTCATTCCAACTGCTTTCTGACCTTTACACAGCCTCTATCTGTGTTCATATATGTTTCCCATAACACCATGTTCTTGGGCAGCTCATTAAAGGGTGTTACTCAAAACAGGGAACTTGAAAGGTTCGATATATTAGGGACGTTAAGAGACTCGTAGATAGAGTCATAGAGGACTACTGCACAGACACAGGCCCTTCAGCCCATCTAGTCCATGCTGAACTATTATTCTACCTAGTCCCATCGGCTCGGACCTTAGCTCTCCATACCCCTCCTATCCATGTACCTATCCAAATTTCTCTGAAATGTTAGTGGAACTTGAATCCTCTGCTTCCTCTGGCAGCTCATTCCACACTCTCACCACCCTCTGAGTGAAGAAACTTCCCCTCGTGTTCCTCTTAAATAGTTTACCTTTCACCCATGACCTCAAGTTCTGGTTTCACCCAACCTCGGTGGGAAAAGCCTGTTTGCAAAGGCACATGTTTGGCAAAATAAAATGGAGGGCTCTGTGGGAGACGAGAGGTAGATTGGTCTTAAAGTAGATTAAAAAGCTGGCACAACATTGTGGGCCAGAGGGCCCATCCTGCACTCTGGTGTTCTATGAAAGAATCTTTTGAAACTGCAGATATCAGAGTCAGGTTTGTTATCACTGACTTGCTGTGAAACTTACTGTTTTGTGGCAGCACTACACTAAAAAATTACTATAATATACAAAATAATGCAAAGGTTGAAGAGTGTGTTTATGGGCTCAGAAATCATATGGAGATTGATACCCAGTTGTGATCCTCAAAGTTCTCTGGAACTTGTCCAACACTATTTCTCTTATGTAAAACCATAATGATTTTGTTTAACGTAATCGTTTTCCAAGTGCTTCTCTATCCTTAATGATAGTTTCGGACATTTTCCTGTCTGCTGGTGCCAGGCTTGTCCCAAAAAAAAACACATCAAATAATTTTTCAACTTCAATCAGCCTTGTAAGTGGTATTTCCTTTTGCTGAAGTATAGTATTCATAGCTGTAGTTACTTTTTTTTTTGTCCTAACCTCGAAACATAACTTGCCCCAACCTTAATACATAACTTGCCCCTTGCAAAAACATCAGGATGTACCTGGACTCCCTCGAATGGATGAAAATTGTTTCATAAAATGACAATATTGAAATACCAACACACACAAAATGCCGGTAGAACACAGCAGGCCAGGCAGCATCTATAGGGAGAAGCGATGTCGACATTTCGGGCCGAGACCCTTCGTCAGGACCGAAATACCCTTAGGTTTTATGTTTTTAAAAAATCTTTCATAAGATCAAGAGGCTGGTGCCTAAAGCCCTCGAGAGGTGTTGGTGGTGATAAGCAATCTGTGTGTTGATGATATTCCCCATGACTCTGTTTCTAATGAGGTCCAGTGGTAACGTCCATGCTAGGATGGATGTTACTTGGAGTGGAACTCGTGGGTGTTGCCCCTTGCCCTACAAAGGGTCCACTGTCTGCAGGCTCAAACCAGGAGCCGGTAGTATGTATTACACCAGCGTGGATGAGTTCAGCTGCTCCAATGGTAAAGAAGCAAGAGGTCAGCCAGAACACGGCAGCCCACAGGCATACAACCCTCCACTTCTCCAGCCCTGCTGTGGTGTTTGACATCTACAGAACGAAGAGCGGTAGTTACCCACAGCTCCACCTGAAGCCATGATCTGGTCCAGCTGCAAGGGTTTCAGCAGGAGCACTGTCACAGGAAAGCAGCATCCATCATCACAGACCCCCACCATCCAGGCCGTGCTGCCTTCTCACTGCTGCCGTTTGGAAGAAGGTATAGGAGTCTGCAGAAAAATGAATCTCAGGGTAGTATGCGTGCTTTAATAATAAATTCATTTTGACCTTTAAGCAACTGCTGCCTGCTGTAGGACCCCCCCCCCCCCCCACTGTTCCCCTTCAAGTGACATGCTGTAAAGCCATCGTTTCTTCTTCACCGAAACCCTCACCACGCCATCACTTTCATCCATCTCCCGGCTAAGTAACCCTGGGCATACCTTCACCACATGTGCTGTCAATGGTTCAGTAAGGCTGCTCACAACCATCTTCTGCTGGGAATGGGTATTAACCGCGTCTAGTAGATGAATAAAAAGAAATACGACTGGTAACAGAATCAGAAGTTGATACTGGAATGTTTAAATGTATTTAGTTATTTCAAAGTTTATTTTGATTATGAAAACATTGGTATCCTTGACTTCTGACCCCTGGCCAGTGCTGAAGTTTCGAATTCAAGAGCTGCGAGGTAATGTTGCGGCTCTATAGAGCTCTGGTTAGACCACACTTGGAGTATTGTGTTCAATTCTGGTCGTCTCGTGTGGAAGCTTTTGAGAAGCTGCAGAGGAGATTTACCAGGATGCTGTCTGAATTGGAGAGTGTGCAGAGGAGATTCACCAGGATGCTGCCTGGATTAGAGAGGGTGCAGAGGAGATTCGCCGGAATGCTGCCTGGATTAGAGAGGGTGCAGAGGAGATTCACCGGAATGCTGCCCGGATTAGAGAGGGTGCAGAGGAGATTTACCAGGATGCTGCCTGGATTAGAGAGGGTGCAGAGGAGATTCACCAGGATGCTGTCTGAATTGGAGATCAAGTCTTGTGAGGATAGGCTGAGTGAGCTCGGGCTTTTCTCTTTGGAGTGAAGGAGGATGTGAGGTGACCTGCTGGAGGTGGATATGACGGGCAATTGGATAGCTAGAGGCTTTTTTCCAGGGTGGAAATGGCTAATACAAGAGGGCTTAATTTTAAGGTGATTGGATGAAAGTATGGGAAGGGGATATTGGAGTAAATGTTTTTACACAGAATGGAATGTGCTGCCACAGGTGGTGGTAGAGGCAGATATATTATGAATATTGTAGAGACTCTTAGGTAGACACATGGATGGGAGAAAATGGAGGGCTATGGAGGAGGGAAGGGTTATGTTGCCAGAGTAGGTGATAGGGTTGGACCTGTACGGTGCTGTAGTATTCTACATATTCCAAATGAACACATTTCAACATCTTGGTGAAGTAATTGAGTTGGACTGCACATTTTAAGGTAGTCTAGTTTTTTTAATTTACAAAGCTCTTTCTCAAATTACAAATACAAACTGATTTTGTTCTCTAGCATTTTCAGATACATGAATGTGAAGTGAAATTTATTGTTATGTAACTACATGTATGTTACCATGTGTTGGCGTGTGGCCAAGTGGTTCAGGCGTTCGTCTAGCAATCTGAGGGTCACTAGTTCGAGCCTTGGCTGAGGCGGCATGTTGTGTCCTTGAGCAAGGCACTGAACCACACATTGCTCTGCGACGACTCCGTTGCCAAGCTGTATGGGTCCTAATGCCCTCCCCTTGGACAACATCAGTGGCATGGAGAGGGGAGACTTGCAGCTTGGGCAACTGCCGGTCTTCCTTAAGAAAAAAACATTGCCCACCTAGAAACCTTCCAAGGTGCAAATCCATGGCCTATCGAGACTAACGGAGGCCTACTACACACATATTACCATATAACGTATATAGAAGTGAGACAAATTTCTCCAAACTAGGGTGCAAAGCACAGTGGCACACATAACACATGTAGTACATGATAACTTATGAAGGTAAGGATAAGATCTACAGATGAATCAGACATAAATTACAGTTACACTTATTAAATATTGCAAGGTATTGAACAGATTAATCAGTGATACTTTGAATGTGATTCGGCCAGGAGTTCAGAAGCCTCATGACCTGGGGGAAGAAACTGTTTCTTATCCTGACCATTCTTGTTTTTGTGCATTGGAGTCTCCTGTCTGATGGTAGAAAGTCGAAAAGGAAGTTGGATGGATGGGTGGGATCCTTAATAATACTAAGGGCCCAGATGGATGGTTGGAGGAACCCCAATAATCCCCTCACAGTGCTTTGTAGGAACTTCTGGCCCCATACCAGATCCATTCCATGCATCTTGATGGAATTTAGAAGGTCATGGGGTGATGTGTTTGAAGTTTTAAAGATAACTCATCACCACCAACAGGGCAGAAACTATTACTGCTGGTTGGAGAGTTTTGCACTAAGGTGCCTCGGCTAAGAATTGTTAAGAGCTGGAAAGAAGCATTGGAAATGGGCAAGTGCAGGTTCGAATGAAGGAGTAGACACCAGTTTAGTAGTGCATTTGCACAGAGAGCAGAAGATAGAAGTTTTACACAGCGGTTCAGAGGGACCGAGCAAACAAATACAGATGAAGGATTTGGCATGAGTTTTCTGAGGGGGTTTGAAAACATTCAGTTTGTTATCCTAAGGAGGCCATTTTAGAAGATCACATTCAAGTTTATTGTCATTCAACCATATACACGTATACAGCTTAACAAAACAATGTTCCTCACGAACCAAAGTGTAAAACGCAATACCTACCTCGTTCGTACAATGATATCAGCAGAATAATATTAGTAGATAATAAAAAAGAAAGTTTTCTGTAGATGTACAAGTGGGTGGCAAGGTAGTGTTGTGGTTAGCACAATGCTTTACAGTACCAGTGACCCAGTTTCAATTCCCACTGCTGTCTGTAAGGAGTTTGTACGTACTCCCCATGACTGCGTGGGTTTCTTCCCACAGTCCAAAGACAGTTAGTAGGTTAATTATTCATTGTAAATTGTCCCATGATTAGGCCCGGATTAATTCAGGAATGCTAGGTGGCACAGCTCAAAGGACCTGTTCCGCACTATATCTCAATAAAGAAGTACGTTGGTAGAAAGTGCATATGTGACATAAAGTTAAATATGTGACAGTATAATAAAGGGTCAAAGGTTCATCTTATTATCTAAGTATGTATGCAGAATACAACTCCGAGATTTGTCTTCTCCAGACAGCCGTAACATATAGAAAACCATAGAAGCAGTTGAACGAAAGACATCAGTAATGGCACTGACATAAATATTGTGTATTGGGTGTTAGCAGGGTCTTCCGGCTAGTCACTACCTAGTGTAATTTGTGCAGCCTAATAGCACGAAGAAGGTAGATTTTAGACAATAAACGGAGTCACAGACAGTATGGAAGATGTACCACACACTGTACCATGAACTTTGAGAAGTGGTTAGTTGACAATGTTTAGCATTTTAATTGGGAGCCCCGGAGTCTTGAAGAGGTACTTCAGTCATTCAGAAAGTGAGCTCCGGTGTCTGGGACCTAATTGAGTTTGATACCAGTTTTCTGAATCGATGCCTCAGCGGTGCTGCCTGTTAATGCCCTGCCAGTGTGAAGTAGCGTTTGAAGGTAAATTCACTTTTAAATCTTATCCTGGGTGCACGCCGTGATCTTGTATCTGTTTAGCGTTATTTAATCGTTTTTTTACAATAAAGTGTATGCTAGGAATCCAGTGCTAGGCTCAGGCCTTCCATTTGTATGGGAGCTTCTCTCGTTGGAAAATGCATGGATTTTTAATATTAATACTGAAGTGGCTTCCAGTTCCAATGAGAAATATTCTAATATTTAATTGCATTTATTCTGATCTCCTGAGGTACAACTTTCTATGTGTGAATAGACTTATAATTAGTATGGTTTGTAATGTCTTATTAGACTTGTAGAATTAAATACTATGATAAAGCAACTGTGAAGATTACCTACCCAAATGTAATATCAAATTTGTATTAATTGCTTATTATAATTAACTACCAATCCAACTACCTTTCTCTTGAAGTCTGGTGATCATTAGCTCTGTATATGTCACAGAGTACTGCCGAGTGGTTATCGGTTTGTTCAGAATCAGGTTTAATATCTCCGGCATATGTTTTGAAATTTATAGTTATGTGAAAGCAATATATTGCATACATAATGAAAACTGTAAATTACAGCAAGGAAAGTGTATATAAATATTAAATAAGTAGTGCAAAAAGAGGGGGGGAAAGTAGTGAGGTAGTGTTCATGGGTTCAACATCCATTCAGAAATCTGATGGCAGAGTCAAGTCAAGTCACTATTATTGTCATTTCCACTATAACTGCTGGCACAGTAAAAATGAGACAACGTTTTTTCAGGACCATGGTGTTACATGACACAGTACAAAAACTAGACTGAGCTATGTAAAAAAAACAACACAGAAAAAAACTACACTAGACTACAGACCTACCCAGGACTGCATAAAGTGCACAAGACAGTGGAGGCATTGCACTAAATAATAAACAAGACAATAGGGCAATAAGGTGTCAGTCCAGGCTCTGGGTATTGAGGAGTCTGATAGCATGGGGGAAAGAAACTGTTACATAGTCTGGTCGTGAGAGCCCAAATGCTTCGGTGCCTTTAACCAGATGGCAGGAGGGAGAAGAGTTTGTATGAGGGGTGTGTGGGTCCTTCATAATGCTGTTTGCTTTGTGGATGCAGCGTGTAGTGTAAATGTCCGTGATGGCAGGAAGAGAGACCCTGATGATCTTCTCAGCTGACTTCACTATCCGCTGCAAGGTCTTGCAATCCAAAATGGTGCAATTTCCAAACCAGGCAGTGATGCAGCTGCTCAGGATGCTGTCAATACAACCCCTGTAGAATGTGATGAGGATGGGGGTTGGGAGATGGACTTCCCTCAGCCTTTGCAGAAAGTAGTGACGCTGCTGGGCTTTCTTTGCTATGAAGGAAAAGAAGCTGTTCCTGAATCACTGAGTTTGTGTCTTCAGGCTCTTGTACCTCCTTGCTGATGGTAGCAATGAGAAGAGGACACATCCTGCGTGATGGTGGTCCTTGATGGATGCCTCCTTTACGAGGCATTTCTCTTTGAAGATGTCCTGGATGCTGTGGAGGCTAGTGCCCATGATGAAGCTGACTGAGTTCACAACTTTTTGCAACTTAAGTCGATCCTGTGCAGTAGCACCCCCGCCCCCCATACCAGATGGTGATGCAGTTAGAATCCTGTCCACGGTACATCTGTAGAAATCTGCCATTGTGTTTGGTGACATACCGAATCTCCTCAAACTCCGAATGTACAAAATAGGAAAAAAATGTAGTGAGGTAGTGTTCATGGGTTCAATGTCCATTCAGAAATCAGCTGGCAGAGGTCATGAAGCTGTTCCTGAATCATTGAGTGTGTGTCTTCAGGCTCCTGCACCTCCAGTATGAGGGTGGTTGTTGTCATTGCACATATGCTTGTCATTTTGCTAACGGTAATCCTACCCGTTTTGATCCATTTTCGTTATTCTTTAGAGGTTGAATGTAACCATCTGAGCATTTAATTGCAAAAACCTCATCTATACTGGTTTGGAAACTCTTGTCTTTAATTTTCTGATGTAAGTTATGTTTCCTGAATGTGCCAAAGCAGATTTGGGAAACATAACTCATTTGTTTTAAAGCAGCAAAAATTGTCAAAGTAAATTTACTATCAAAGTACGTATATGTTACCATATGCTACCCTGGGTTTCCTCTTTTTTTTGTAGGCATTTAAAGAAAAATAAATAAATATAATAGAATTTATTTTAAAAACTACACATAAAGACCGACAAGCAACCAATGTGCAAAAATAGACTATAGACAATAGGTGCAGGAGTAGGCCCTTCGGCCCTTCTAGCCAGCGCTGCCATTCACTGTGATCATGGCTGATCATACACAATCAGTACCCCGTTCCTACCCTCTCCCCATATCCCTTGACCCCGCTATCTATAAGAGCTCTATCTAACTCTCTCTTGAATGCATCCAGAGACTTGGCCTTCACTGCCTTCTGGGGCAGAGCATTCCACATATCCACCACTCTCTGGGTGAAAAAGTTTTTCTGCATCTCTGTTCTAAATAGCCTACCCCTTATTCTTAAACTGTGGCCTCTAGTTCTGGACTCACCCATCAGTGGGAACATTCCTCCTGCCTCCAGCGTGTCCAATCCCTTAATAATCTTATATGTTTCAATCAGATCCCCTCTCATCCGTCTAAATTCCAGTGTATACAAGCCCAGTCGCTCCAATCTTTCAACATATGACAGTCCTGCCATTCCGGGAAATAACCTTGTGAACCTACAAACTGTGTAAATAAAAATTCTGAGAACATGAGTTGTGGAAAGTGAGTCTACAGGTTGTAGAATCTGTAGTCAGTGAAAAGGGAAAACCCATATTAAAAATATTGATGCTCGACTTTTTAAGACCAAATTCTTTATAAACTCAATTTGGTATGCATTCCTTAACTTTTGAATTTACTATATACATATTTAATTACATTTAATAAGGAACTTGGGTATTTTGCTTTCATTTTTCCCAGCCTTATTAAAATCAGATGAAAGTGACTGAATGTAAATCTTGACGCTCTCAGCAAAACCAGTCCAGCACCTCAGCCTCGGACTAATGGAAACTTGTAGTTCATCTGCGGTTGTCCTTTCTTCTACACGTATTCTGTCTTTATTGCCAGGACTATGAAAGTAAGCTAGAAGCTTTGCAGAAGCAAGTGGAAACTCGCTCTCTGGCTGCAGAAACAACTGAAGAGGAGGAGGAGGAGGAAGAGGAAGAAGAAGGTAAGGGGATTAATTCTGATTTTGTTTATTAAAGCTGCTTCATCGACAAGCTGTCGGGATCAGTCCTATTGGTGACAGTTCAAAACATTCATAATTGTTTGTAAAAGTTAAAATTGAGTTTATTACCTCATGCACAATAACATGGATATACAGGTGCAATGAAAAACTTACTTGTAGATACAGCATCAGATTGGCAGTATTCAAGTGGTTGTCCACTTGATCTTTGCCTCTCATAAGAAAGGACACAATTAAAATAACCATACAACGATCACAGCACGGAAACAGGCCATCTCGGCCCTTCTAGTCCGTGCCGAACTCTTAATCTCACCTAGTCCCACCTACCCGCACTCAGCCCATAACCCTCCATTCCTTTCCTGTCCATATACCTATCCAATTTTACTTTAAATGACAATATCGAACTTGCCTCTACCACTTCTACTGGAAGCTCTTTCTACACAGCTACCACTCTCTGAGTAAGGAAGTTCCCCCTCGTGTTACCCCTAAACTTTTGCCCCCTAACTCTCAACTCATGTCCTCTTGTTTGAATCTCCCCTACTTTCAGTGGAAAAAGCCTATCCACGTCAACTCTATCTATCCCCCTCATAATTTTAAATACCTCTATCAAGTCCCCTCTTAGCCTTCTACGCTCCAAAGAATAAAGACCTAACTTGTTCAACCTTTCACTGTAATTTAGGTGCTGAAACCCAGGTAACATTCTAGTAAATCTCCTCTGTACTCTCTTTCTATTTTGTTGACATCTTTCCTATAATTCGGTTACCAGAACTGTACACAGTTCTCCAAATTTGGCCTTACCAATGCCTTGTACAATTTTATCATTACATCCCAACTCCCATACTCAATGCTCTGATTTATAAAGGCCAGCATACCAAAAGCTTTCTTCACCACCCTATCCACATGAGATTCCACCTTCAGGGAACTATGCACCATTATTCCTAAATCACTCTGCTCTATTGCATTCTTCAATGCCCTACCATTTACCATGTAAAATAAAATATATTTCAGTGTAAAATGCTGCTGAACTCCATTGATTTGGGTTGTGGCAATTGGTTCGAGAACTGAATGGTGGAAGGGAAGTAGCTGTTCTTGAACCTGGCCTCTGTAGCTTCTGCTCAATGGAGGAGTTAAGATGTGAAGGAACGATCAAGTATTCTCTGTAGGAGTCGTCAGGTGGGGGATGTTAGTATGGGGAGTGAGTGATATTCTTGCTTTAATGTGACCTGCCTTTCTGAAGACTCCTTTTATCTGGTCTCTCTCTTGCCTTGGAATTTATTCTGGTTTAAACATTTCCTTCCCAGAAATACGCAGCCTCTCGCATTTTAACTGAGGTCTGGAGATTTCAGCCATTCAAGCAGAGCTTTGATAGCATTGTTCCTATGCTCTTTAGTCATGGGAAAATTGTCTAGAATTGCAAAGATCTGGAGAACCTGCTGCAACAGTAAAGTGGTGTTGGATAGTATAATAAGGAAGATAATGTGTTAAAATGACATCTGAACCACTGAGAAAAGTGAATGCAGTGCTGCATCTGGTCAAGAAAAAAAAACAATTAAGACAATAGTTTACAGAATGCAGGTTTTTAAATATTCTCCCAAATGTTTGAAACCTAATGTTTAAAGCGTTTGAATGATTTAAACAAATTAGCCTTCAAATAGAAATGAGGGCAGGAATTGCACTGTCAAATCTCTGAATGTTATCTATGGGTACATTCCACATTATGCAGGAGACACAAAAGCGTGACCATTTCCAGAATCACTCCAGGGAAAATGCTCCCTTGCTCTCTCAATATTTGAACAAGATCCAGGAGTCCAGTATTACCTGTGACAAATGACTAAAGGATCCCTCTTCAGCCTGCACAAAATGCCCTGATATCTCTGGGGGTTTAGAATTGTACAAGCCTGGAAACGGCCAATTCATTCATCAATCCGAAAACTCAGTGACTTCCCAATCAATTCCAGAAAGGGCATTTGTTTATCTATTCATTAATTTAGAGATGCAGGACAGACCATGTCCTTTCAGCCCAACGAACTGTGCCACCTGGCAACCCACCCACTTAACCCCAGCCTAATCACAGGACAATTTACAATGAGCACTTAACCTACTAACCAGTATGCCTTTGGTCTGTGGGAGGAAATCCCAAGCCCACGTTAAAAAAATCCTTACAGATAACGGCAGGATTGAGCTCCACCCCAAACTCGGAATAACGTCACACTCTCCCCGAGCTGCTGCGGCACCCTATTGAAGAATTTGGGAGAATTCACTCCACCTCAAGAACAAGGCTAGCTTTTGACTAATGTTAAATATCGGATGACCTAATATTTTATTTTCTGATTAATATTGAAACAACTGTTATTTTGGAGCTTAAGGTGAACTGGATACCAGACAAAGAAACTCGCTGGTATGCTGGTTTGTGGAGGTTTAAAACGATTACTGATTGTCTCTACAGAGCCTTGGACCCAGCGTGAGTACGAGCTGGCTGAGTGGGCATTCAGGAAGTGGAAGTATCACCAGTTTACCTCCCTACGGGACTTGCTGTGGGGAAATGCCGTCTACCTGAAGGAGGCTAACGCTATAAGTGTTGAGCTGAAGAAGAAGGTAGTGCACTGTTGGGGCCTAGCCTGCATCCATTACCTGTCTCCTGTTACCCTGGTGAGGTTGCTGGTGGGCTTGGGATTTATAGCATATTTGACTCGGACTGTTGCAATGCAACTGGAGTTTCATGTGGACCAGACTAAGAAAAACAGAGCACCGTTCAAACCCAGAGCAGCGTAACGAGAATCAGGTTTATCATCCTTAAAATTAGTGGTTTTGCTATATTGCATTATAGTGCAATACTTAAAATATACTATAATTAGAAATATGTTTTGAAAAGTGATTACGTAGTGCAAAAGAAAGAGGAAAAATACTGAGGTTGTGTCTGTGGTTTCAGTGTCCATTCAGAACTCTGATGGTGAAGGGGAAGAAGCTGTTCATGAAACATTGAGTGTGTGTACTCGGGCTCCTGTACCTCCTCCCTGTGGTAGTAATGACAAGAGGGCATGTCCTGGGTGATGAGGTCCTTAATAATTATTAATGAAGTGGGGGGCTGGTTAATGACAATAACAGTGGTTTCTTCAGAAGGTCACTGTTACTGAGAGAAGGTGTTCTGTTTTTCTGGATTTAATAAATTGCATTTAAATTCCCAGCCACTGGGGGATAAAAGAAAAAAACTGAAAAAGAAATACAGCAGAATTTTCAAAAGCAATACATATCAAGGACTGACAAGCAACAAAAGTGCAAAAGAAGACAAGTTTGCATATGATAATAAAAATAAACAAATAACCCAGATTTCCCGCAATGAGGACCAACTCGTCAACTTCCAGCTTCATCCTCCTGTAGTTAATAATCAGCTCCTGGCTTATGCTGACATTGAGTGAGAGGTTGTTGTTAAGGCATCTTTCAACTAGATTTTCATTTTACCTCCTATATATCGATTAATCACTACTTTTTAATGGCAAAGGAAGACATTCTATGCAAGTACACAAAAATACAACTGCAGATGTTGTGGATAAAAGAATACGTACACAACACTGGAAGAACTCAGCAGGTCAGGCAACGTCCGTGAGAAAAGAGTAGCCAACGTTTCGGGCCGAGACCCTTCATCAGGAATGGGGGGGAAGAGAGGGCGGAAGCCCAGTGATAGAGATAGGGGAGGGGGTAGGGCCTAGAGGCGCCAGGTGGAAACAGGTGGTTCCTCTAGGCCCTACCCCCTCCCCTATCTCTATCGCTGGGCTTTGGCCCTCTTTTCCCACCCCCCCCCCCCATTCCTGATGAAGGGTCTGGGCCCGAAGCGTTGGCTACTCTCTTCTCACGGATGCTGCCTGACCTGCTGAGTTCTTCCAGCTTTGTGTACTTATTCTATGCAAGTAATTTTTTTATAAAGCTCAGACCACATAAGTTGTAAAGAGTCATTGAAAATGAGTTTAGTCCGTAGAGTTGAGGTGAATGAAGTTATCCACAGCAGTTCAGGATCTGATGGTAGAGGGGCAATAACTGTTTCTGAACCTGGTGGTGTGGGATACAAGGTTTCTGTATCTCTTGCCCTATGGTAATAGTGAGAAGAGAGCATGGCCTGGATGGTGGGTGTCCTTGATGGTGGGTGCTGCTTGTAGATGTGCTCAGTGGTGGGGAGGGCTTTTCATGTGATGTATCCACCACTTTCTGTAGCCTTTTCACATTCCTGGGCATTAGTTTTCCCATACCAGGCTGTGATGCAACCAGTTAGACACCAGCCTCTGCATCTTTGTCACTTCCACCACCTGCAGCAAGATCCCACTATTTGCTGTATCTTCTTTCCACCCCTTACCTACTTCCAGGGACAACTCCCTCCGTGGTTGCTTGGTTTATAAATCTCTCCTCTTCCGCCCATCCCTGATGTCTGATACTTTCCCCTGCAACCACAAGAACACACTTGTTCGTTCAGCTCCTCCCTCACCACCACTTGGGGACCTCAACAGCGCAATCACATCCTCAAACCTTGAACAATGCATTTGGTGCTCATGATGTGGCCTTCTCTGCGTCGGTGAGAGCAGGCGCAGATGAGGCGGCTGATCCACAGATCAAATGTGCTCTGTCTGCAGTGACCTTCCCAATCTCCTGGTTGTAAGCCATTTCAGTTTCCCTTCCCCTTCCCACACAGACCCGTCCGTCCCTCCCAGGCTGACCTGTCCTCTGCACTGCCAGGGTGAGATCCAATTCAAACCAGAGAAATGACACTTCACAATTATAAAGCCACTGAATTTTCCAATTTCAGTAGAAGTCCAGTTAACCCCCACCCCCAACTTAATCTCCGAATCAGAATCGGTTTTAATTTCACTGGCATGCATCATGAAATCTGTTGTTTTGCGGCAGCAATACATTGTCATACATAACAATAGTTTAAAATTATAAATTGCAATAAGTATACTGTATATAAAAATTGAATTAATTAAGTAGTGCGAACAGAGAGAAAAAAATAGGTAGTGTTCGTGGATTCAATCTTCATTCAGAAATCAGCTGGTGGAGCAGAAAAATTTGTTCCTAAAAAGTGGAGTGTGTGTCTTTGGGCTCCTCTACCGCCTCCTGGTGGTAGTAATGAGAAGAGGGTAGGTTCTGAGTGATGGGGGTCCTTAATGATGGATGCTGCCTCCTATCTTCCTGTTTTTTGCCCCCTTTCCCATACCCCCCTCCCCTCCCTAGTCCCAACAATCCACTACACAGACATTTCACCCACCATCTCTGCCCTCCCAATGCTCATGTGGTTTTGATTTCCTCTGTCATTCACCTTGCCCCTAATGGTTTCTAATATTGTCTTCCTTACTTATCATATTCCTGCACTGGATGGCATTTGTGCCTCTGCTTATCACCCTCCATCAGCTGTCTCCACCTTCATACTTCCCTCCTCCATGTGCCTTCATCCCTACCTTCTTACCCTGCATTTTTTGTTAGTGTCCATCTATCTTAAACCATTAGACACAGGAGTAGAATTTAGCCCCTTGAGTCTGCTCTGCCATTCAATCATGTCTGACTGATTATCTCTCTCAATTCCATTCTCCTTTCTTCTTCCTGTAACCTTTGACACCCTTACTAATCAAGAATCTATCAACCTCTGCTTTAAATACACCTTAAGACTTGGCCTCCACAGCTGCCTATGGCTTATCAACTTTTTGGTCAAAGAAATTCCTCCTTATCTTTGGTCTAAACGGATGGCCTTCAATTCTAGGACTGTGCCCTTTGGTCCTAGGCTCTCCCACTATTGGAAACACCCTCTCCATATCCACTTTAACTAGGCCTTGTAATATCTGGTAGGCTTCAATGAGATTCCCCCTCTTCCCCCCCCCCCCCCACCCCCACCCCATCTTTGTAAACTTCAGCAAATACAGGGCCAGAGTTACAAGCACTCCTCGTGCATTAACCCCTTCATTCCTGGGATCATTCTCGTGAGCCTCCTCTGGGCCCTCTCCAATGCCAGCACATCTTTTCTTTGATAAGGGGCCCAAAACCACTCATAGTACCTCAGTGCAGTCTGACCACTACTTTATAAAGCTCTAGCATCACATTTTTGCTTTAATATTCTAGTCCTCATGAAATGAATGCTATCATTCTCTTGTTCCTATCTCCCAACTCCACCCTCACCTCCCTGGCTGAATCTGGTTGTCATCCCTTACCTCCAAGCCCAAATTTTCTTTCTCCCCCCCCCCCCCCAACTCTTTGGTTCACCAGTAACCTCTGGGCACTGTCTTGTCTCTGCTCTTCCTCATACCAAGCATCTCCTCTCTCCTAATGCAGGGCTTCGACCTGAAATGCCAGCAGTTCCTTCCCCAACCACAGATGCTGCTTAACATAGTGAACCAGGGGACGCTATTACAGCTCGGGGCAGCGGAGTTCAGAGTTCAATTCCAGCACCATCTGTAAGGAGTTCGTACATTCTCCCCGTGACAGTGTGGGTTTCCTCTGGGTGCTCCAGTTTCCTCTCGCAGTCCGAGGATGTGTGGGTTAATACATCAATTGGTCGTTGTAACTTGTCCTGGTGTTAAGTAGGTGAATTGCGGGGCGGTGTGGCTGATTGGATCAGGAGCAGCTGTTCCACCCTGTATCTCTAAATAAAATAAAAATAAAATTCTTCCAGCAGATTGTTGGTCCAGGTTCCAGCAGTGATAGTATCTTTTACCTCCATGTGACAAGTTTAGCTCCTTTTAATTTTTAGAAGCAAATCGGTCTTTTTGAAAATTTGGCTTGTGAGTCCAAATCAGAATTCATGGAAGGCTGCAAGTAATTTTGGACATAACGACATTTGAGGTTCGGCCTTATAAGTGGCTTGAGATCCAGAAATAAGGTATACGGTATGTTGATGAATATTTACATCACATTTATTTATTGAGATACAGAGCAGAAGTAGACCTTCTGGTTTAATGAGACGCACTGCCCAGTAACCCACCTATTTAACCCTAATCACAGGACAATTTACATTGACCAATTAACCTACCAACCAGTATGTCTATGGACTGTGGGAGGAAACCAGAGTACCCGGAGGAAACCCACACGGTCATGGGGGAGATGTGCAAACTCCTTACAGAGGGCACTGGAATTGAACTCTTCCCCCCCCCCCCCCCCCACAGAATGCCCCAAGTTGTAATGGCCTAATGCTAAGAGTTATGGTACTGTGGCACTATCTTTTTATGCTCCATCTCTCTCGTCATTCATTCCGCTGGTTACTGATGTTCTGATCAGAAAGGACACTCCATTGATAATCTAACTGTCCACTTCATGCTTCTTCCCTCCGTTCCCTACCCCGTGCTTTCAGGTACAATTCCAATTCGTGCTGCTCACCGACACACTCTATTCCCCACTCCCCCCTGAATTGCTCCCGGCGGAGGCAGAACTGGATCGGGAGGTCCGACTGTTCCCGAGGACCGTGGTCGCGGTAGAAGTTCAGGATCTGAAGAATGGCGCAACGCATTACTGGTCCTTGGAGAAACTCAAGTAAGCATGTCTTCAATACTTTCTTTTGGTATTTCTAATTACACTTCGTGTAAC
Organism: Hypanus sabinus; assembly: GCF_030144855.1. Taxonomy (NCBI): domain Eukaryota; kingdom Metazoa; phylum Chordata; class Chondrichthyes; order Myliobatiformes; family Dasyatidae; genus Hypanus; species Hypanus sabinus. Next base: position 38,127,909 of record NC_082732.1, on the reverse strand, counting down.
AGCATCCTGTATCATAAATGGGTGACACGCTTTTCATATCCAACTTAAGCTACACATTTCCCTGATTGCAAATAATTGGAAAAAGCCCAACCATAGTGCTCTATGACTATTTTGAAAAGCCCAATTAATGAGAGAGCATTAAAACTGTACACTATGTGATATTAAAGAGCAAACACGGGGAAATCTGCAGATGCTGGAAATTCAAACAACAATACACACAAAACGCTGGTGGAACACAGCAGGCCAGGCAGCATCTATAGGAAGAAGCACTGTCGACGAACAACAACACACACAAAATGCTGGTGGAACACAGCAGGCCAGGCAGCATCTATAGGGAGAAGCACTGTCGACGAACAACAACACACACAAAATGCTGGTGGAACACAGCAGGCCAGGCAGCATCTATAGGGAGAAGCACTGTCAACGAACAACAACACACACAAAATGCTGGTGGAACACAGCAGGCCAGGCAGCATCTATAGGGAGAAGCACTGTCGACGAACAACAACACACACAAAATGCTGGTGGAACACAGCAGGCCAGGCAGCATCTATAGGGAGAAGCACTGTCGACGTTTCAGGCTGAGACCCTTCATCAGGATATGTGATATCCTGGTTTTTAGGGTGGGTGACAAGCCCCCACTACCTATTAAGTGCTCCTGATAGTGTGCGTCTCAAATAGTCTCTGAAAACCAGGTCTTGCTCTTGGCCTTCATGCGTGGCCTAGGTTCTAAGCCCGATGGAATGGTTTCTATTGACAAGATAAAGGGCAAAGCCAGGTAACTGGCACCTTAATACCAGTCACTTCAGGCACGTCGGTCACGGATGGCAGCTCATCTAGGAAAAGGAAAACTCTGATCTCAAAACTCCGCTGCCTTGCGGCTATACGCACTCATGGGGAAGGCTTCGGGAGTAAACCCCGAGGGAGAAATCCAGAGCTGGGGCCCCTAAGACATTGAGTTCAATGCTGACTGGCAACTTGCCACTGGTGCCAAACTGTATCAGTCTCTGCCCTTCCTTTGGACTCATCAGATAACGAGGGGGAGTTTGCTACATGGGCAACAGCTTGCTCTCCATATCGTACTACGCAGCCTTGTGTATCCAGTCAGCTTAGGATGCAATGTCCATGATCAACTCTGACCAATGGAGGCCCTCGCCTCACAAAGTCATATTACCGGCCTACAAGGCAATTATTACATCTTCTCCTCCTTCACCAGTGGAGTGCAGTTTGTTAAGTAATTTCCTGCTAAATCTCATTCACAACAAAGTTATCAATCCAAAACTCTCTGGCAATATGAGAAGAGCAGGTGCTGGCAGAGTGGAGCTGTGTCCCTACCAAAAGAGGTGTGAGGCGCTCCTTCCCTCCGCTGGCCTGCTGGTCACCCTTAGGCGAGGTTTAACATCTGCTTAGCCCTTGATCAGGGTCACGTGAAGCCATGGGAGCAGGTGGTGGATGGTCGTATGAGTAGCTGGTGCAGATCACAAGTCCTGGGTATGCGGCCACTGACTCTTTGAAGAGTGTCGATAATGGCTGGGGTCGCCTGTCTTGTAAAGACACTGCCCAGGAGAAGACAATGGCAAATCACTTCTGGAGAAGTATTTGCCAAGAACAATAATGATCATGGAAAGACCACGATCACCCACATCGTGCAGCACAGCACTTTAAAAAAAAAACAAGCTGGAAGAAAAGGTGATTGTAGGACCCAAGGCCAGATTTTGGTGAGGTGTGAGTAAGATAACTCTTGAGTTTGGACCACCTTTTGGATGTCGATACCCACCACTGTCTGTAAGTTTGTACATTCTCCCTGTGGGTTTCCTCCAGGTGCTCTGATCTCCTCCCACGTTCCAAAGAGACGTCCAGGTTAGGATTAGTAAGTAGTGGGCATGCGGTGTTGACACTGAAAGCACGGCTCCACTTGCGGGCTGCCCCCAGAGCACCCTCTGACTGTGTTGGTCGTTGGAACAAAACAACGTAGTTCCACCGTGTGCTTTGATGTACTTGTAACAAATAAAGCTCGGCTGAAAGCTGAACTAGAAGAATTACGTTCCGCATCAAGGCAACCATTTCCTGTTTCTTTTAACAAAAAAGCAGCAAGATCCCGTGGTCATCAAAGCAGGCTGATGGGATGTGGGAGGTGGTCATGGAGCATGTGGGGGAAACAGGTGGAGGGAGAGGTTTGTTGGATGGGCAAGATCCTGCTGCAAGGGGACATCTGACAGTAAGTGAGTCGGTGGTGGGGGGGGGTTGCGAGACCACCTGCAAGTAGGTGGGGAACCTTTCTTAAGCTCAGAGAGTGGGCAGGTAGTGGGGGAAGCCCTGACCCTGTGTTGATGAAGCTCCCAATATGGCATCATCAATGAAGTTGTGGCTAACGACCATTAAGAAGTGATTCTGATGAAGGAGTCTTGGCCCAAAGCAATGACTATTTATCACCCTCCATTGATGCTACCTGACCCAACACCAGGGTCTTTGGGCCAGAAAGATCTGTCCGTGCTGTATCACTAAATAAATAACGTGATGTGCTGTTATCAACGTATATCTGTTTGTATTAGTCAGAAATAAAACTCACTTAGTCATGGAATTCTGTAAAGCGGAGGCTGTGGGGTCCAAATCTGAACAGTAAGTGCATTTGACCTGTGAAACCTGTTTTGAGTCAGACAGTGTCTATAGTGGATGTTGTGTATTTAATATTTCAGTTATGTTTGAGTAATCTTGTGTGTATATGTGTATGAGTATATATAATATATATTAATCATTCTTGTTCATTTAAATAATTCTTTACAGATTGAATGTATAAGTACATGAATTGCTTATGTCATTACGCTACACGTCTTGGGGACGCCTCCCTTTAAGTAAACATGAAGTTAGACCCGCATTCCCAGTGTCTTCGTTTGAATCAGTTTAACAAAGCAGAGAAGAATAAAGAGCCCAGGTTTCAGGCCGAGGCCTTTCACCAGAACTGGAGGAAGGATCCAGGCCCGAAGCGTTGGCTACTTATTCCTCTCCATAGATGCTGCCTGGCCTAATGAGTTCCTTCAGCTGTTTGTGTGTGTGTGTCTGTGTTACTCCGGATTTCCAGCATCTGCAGAATCTCTTCTGTCCTCTTTAATAAGTCGTCGCACAATAAGTAAAATGTGGACGTGGCCTGTGACTGGCTGTCTTGGTCTGTCTGCTTTGAGGGGAAGGCGAGGCAGCAAGTTAAAACGCACAGCACGTAACTGGTTAGCTTCAGCTTCCTTGGAGATGCTTTGTTATTTTGACTGAGAGTCGATGAGCTGAATGCCAGAACAGCCAGTACCAGTGCTGTTTGCCAGAAGCTTTCGACATCACTGAATCACTAGGATCACTGCAGTGTTCCCTTTATTTCCCCTTTTAACTCTAATTAGTTCACTCGCTGAAAATTAGCTTTCAGACTGGATCAATTTTCTGCCAACGTTGTGCCTGAATTTTACATAACGTTGGACTGACAGTCCACACATGGTACAGAAGCATCTTGTACACTGCAGGGACATTCATCTCTCTCTCTCTCTCTCTGCTGTCAGCTCTGTAGGTCGGTGGGTTGAATGAAGCAGGGTTTGAGCTGTGCTGGTTCTGGTTTCCAACAGTGTGTGGGTTAGAATTTGGTGGGGGGGGGGGGGGTTGTGGTGTCAGTAAATGGATTAGAGTAAAGGCTGAAATATTCCGCCTGCACAATATCTATTCCAGTTCTAACCTGGACCCCCCTTACCCTCTTCTGCTCTGTCTCCTTCCTCCCCTCCCCTCCCCTCTCACCGCTTCCTGCTCTCCCTCCCTTCCCTCTCCACCACCTCCTGCTCTCCCGCCCTTTCTCCCCTCTCCACAGTCTCTTGCTCACCCCCGCCTCCAGCTTCCTACTTTGCACCCTACCGTGCTCTGCACTCCAGCCCCCGCTCCCCACCACCTTCACCCACCCATCCTTCCTGCCCCCTACTCTCCCCCTCAACTCCCTCCCCTCCAAACCCCTAACCCCCTCCTTCCCTCTCCCCACTCCCTTACCACCCCTTCCCACATCCCCTCTACCCCTCCCTCTCCCCCTCCCTTTACTGCTCTCCCTCCCTTCCCCACCCCACTACCTCCAGCTCTCGGACTTTCTTCACTTCCCTAAATCTCCTCCTCTCTCTCCCTCCTTCTCCCCACTTGCTCTCCCCCCCCCCCCACCCCCGGTCACTCCTCTCTTTCCGTACCCACGACTCTGAGTTAGTTTGTTGGGTTGTGGGACTAAACACAAACACATTATTTCAATCTATGACTTTGGTTGAGAAGTTTGGAAACTGGAGGCACAAGAGACTGCCGATGTTGACACCTGGAGCAGTATGCGGGGTCGATATTGCACGTTTAGAACCTTAGCTAGCTTCGATGCCACTAGTGTCTGTGGAGGCCAAGGCCAGGTTGTTGGATACATTTAAAGCATGGCTTGAGAGGAGCTGAATTAAACCATCTTGCCCTTCGAGTCTTCTCTGTCATTCAAACATAGCCGATTTATTTTCCCTCTCAACCCCATTCTCCTGCCTTCTTCCCATAACCTTTGACTCCTTGATTAGTAAGGGTGTCAAAGGTTACAGGGTGAAAGCAGGAGAATGAGGTTGAGATGCGTAATATATCAGCCATGATGGAATATTAGAGCAGACTCGATAGGCCTCATGGCTTAATTCTGCTCCTGTGTGTGATGGTCTGATCAGAACATCGAAGGAGGACAAGGGAAACGCAAGGATGCAGAATGAAGTGTTACAAGTTACAGAGAAGGTACCACGCATGAAGGCAATAAGGTGCAGGCCATAGTAAGGGGATAGCAAGGTCAAGAGTCCATGTCTCATAATAAATATTGATTGGATTGATCAAATGGCCATTGGTACAGAGAGAATTTCAGCGCTGACAAATTATCCACTGGGGTATACAATAGACATGCAATGAGTTTACAGGGGGCACACTTGAATTCCCCATTATCTTTGACACAGTAAGTGGTGTTTATCATTTGGCAATGTTATAATCATGACCAGAGTGATTGACAAACACACTTTATTTGTGCAGGCAGAGATTGGAGCTAATGCGGGAGATGTACGATCGTGCAGGCGAAATGGCTTCCAATGTACAGGACGAGAGTGAGAGCTTAATGACGGGCAGCGACCCTTTCTACGACCGCTTCCACTGGTTTAAACTCGTGGGAAGGTATGTCAGCTTCCTCCTCCCATGTCAAAGCCATCTGGCAGTCAGCTCGACAGCTGTGAGACCTGCTTTGGCCAAGATATCAGTTGCCCGATGAAATGGATATTTGGAGCTTTTTCAGATTTTTTTTTTCTCTCTGTTCTGTGCAATTAATGCTGCTGGAAATTTTGCATCAAAACCGAGGGATTAATTTCTACTGAATGATATCATGAGCACAGATTTCTGTGTAATTCATAAATGCATAAATCTCATCAAAAATTGTATTTTCTCTTAGGTTTGTATTTCAGAAGCAGTTGTGTTATTCAATCCTTACTCTTTAAAGCATCAGTTGTGCTAAAATCTCTATATTGGATTTAGCAAAATCGCTGTAGACCCTTTGATTGTTGAAGTGTTTTAACTGTTTTAGTATTATCTACACTCTTGTGCTCTGTCACGGAACTATGAATGATCAAGCTACATATAATTTCAGGACTATACAGCAAAGTTTAAAAATCATTCAGAGGGGATGTTTAACTTTAGCTTAAGGCATGTTTAGGAGTCTGAGCTTCATCTTGGCAAGACCATAAAACACAGGAGCAGTGTTAGGCCAATCATCTCATCAAATCTGCTCCACCATTCCATTACGACTGATTTATACGATGATCTTTCTGCTACTCTTTTCGTTTTTGGTTTCGTGGCTACCCGGAGAAGAAGAATTTCAGAGTTGCACACTTTGATAATAAGCGAGCCTGGGAACAAAAGACTGCAGGTGCAGGAATCCGAATAGAAAACCGGAATTACCTTGGAGCAACAAGGTTCAAAAGGATTTATTTTGTTGAAAAACGAGGGGTACAAGAGACTGATTTATACTGAATTTGTACGCTCTCCCTGTGTCCGCACGGATTCCTCCCACATTCCAAAGACGTACATGTTAGGGTTAGTAAGTTGTGGGCGTGCAGTGATGACGTCAGAAACATGGCGACACCTGTGGGCTGCCCCCAGTACATCCTCAGACTGTGCTGGGTGTTGACTCACTCTGTGTTTCAATATTTTGATATACAGGTCACAAACCTAATCTTTAAAATCTTCTTCAAAAATCTGTTAGTCCCATTATGCTATCCGCTTCCTGCAGGTTACTTTTCCCTGAGTTGTTTACCCAGTTTTCTTTCTGAAATTCCTAATCGACTCTTCTTGGTAGAAACAGTGACATCTGGATTAAGGTCATGGTGCATTTTAGACCATAAGAAATAAGAGCAAAATTGGTCCATTCAGCCCGTCAAGTCGGCTCTGTCATTCCATTGTGGCCAATTCATTATCCCTCTCAATCACATTCTCCTGCCTTCTTCCTGTAAACTTTGATGCCCTGACTAATCAAGAACCTATCAACCTTCACTTTAAATGTGCCGAATGCCTTGGCCTCCACAGCCGTCTGTGGCAATGAATTCCATGGATTCACCACCCTTGGGCTGAAAAAATTCCTCCTCATCTCCATTCTAAATGGGCGCCCCTCCATTCTGAGGCTGTGCTCTGTGGTGCTACACTCCCCCACTATAGGAAACATCCTCTCCACATCCACTCTATCTAGGCCTTTCAATATTTGATGGTTTCATTGAGATCCCCCTCATTTTTATTAAGCAAGATAAAGGGAGGATGTGAGGTCGACCTCACATCTTCTCTCTATCTTTGCCTACCATTTTAACATCAGGTATCTGGTCTTTACACAACGTGCACATCAGGGTGGCTTCGCTTTGTTCACAGTATCTTGTACCCCTCGTTTTTCAACAAAATAAATCCTTTTGAACCTTGTTGCTCCAAGGTAATTCCGGTTTTCTGTTCGGATTCCTGCACCTGCAGTCTTTTGTTCGAAGGCTCGTTTATTATCAAAGTGTGCAACTCTGAAATTCTTCTTCACCAGGTAGCCACGAAACCAAAAACAAAAAGAGTAGCAGAAAGATCATCAACCCCCCCCAAATCCCTCCTCCCTGCACAAAAAAACAAATAAAAATAGAACAGTCACATTGACCCCCAAATCTCCCTCCTCCGCTGATGGCACAGTGGCATAGTACCAGTGACCCAGGTTCAATTCCTACCGTTGTCTGTAAGGAATTTGTACGTTCTGCTTGGTGAGCATGCGTATTTCTCTGTGTCCTCCCAGAGGCAAAAGATGTGCTGATTAGGATTGGAATTATTACATTGTAGGCTTGCTATTTTGACACTGTAGGCTGCTCCCAACATATACTTAGACAGACGAAGGGTCTTGACCCAAAACGTTGACTGCTTCTTTCAACAGATGCTGCCCGACCTGCTGAGTTCATCCAGCTTTTTTGTACGTCTTGATTTGACTACAGCATCTGCAATGTAATTTGTGGATATACTTGGACTGTGTTGGTCTTTGACATAAATGACTGATTTCACTTCACCCTGTATGTTCTAACGTACATTTGACAGATCACGCTGATCTCTAATCTTAAGTCCATGCTGCCCATCACCAATCTTCAATTTTAAATCCATGCTGCATAGACTTGTTCAATGTTCAATCCTTTTTCCTTGTTAATTTCCAGCTGCAGTCCGGTGTCACTGAAGCTCACCATATCCATAATCTTCAAGTGGGAGAAGTGTTTACAATTATTTTATCCTGTTGTTGGATGCTGATGTTTTTGATCCAAGGTTCTCTTGGAAGTCACAAAAGAAGAACAAAACTAGTTGCTTATTAAGAGCTATTAGAACCAAAAGGATTGGAAATGGAGAGTAACGGGGTCTAGTAGGGGAAGGGAGAAAAGTAAAGAATAAAGTTGGCTAGGTAGTGTGTTGTATTCTTTTTATACTATAGATAAGAAATATTCCATTCAAATTTTTACATAAGAGTTAACCAATCAGATAGCCCCCATTCAAATAATGTAATACCAAGAGAGGCTTTCAGCGTCATACAAATGTATATACATATTGTGGTCGCTGGGAAGCATCCTAAACCGTTTCTGTACATGTGTAGAAGTAGTTATATAAAATACAAGCAGGCAATTAATTGTTAAGCTGCACAGGAAGTAACAATTACACAGTCTAATCCAATGCCCTCCTGATGTGTCCATTAATTTTCAGTGTCTTTGGTTGTGTTTCTCTCCCTGTCCTTCCCTATGGTTTACTGTTCACACTTTGAGACAGTCCAGTGAGGTGGTGAGGGGGACTCCTGTATAGCTGAAGGTGCCTTATTTGCCAGGAAACGTCAAGCCAAGTTTGCACTTTCAGATGTACATTGGATGTCGTGGTACAATTTTGAATACCAGTTGATCTTTTCCCCTCAGTTTCACATCTGATTATCTCTCCGTTGACAACAGACATTGTTCATTTGGTCGCTTTGTGGGGGGGAGAATGGTGTGAGCCAATCGGATGCAGTGTGTCCTGTGTACAACAGTGATCACACTTTAATTGGTTGTGAAGTACTTTGAGATGTCCTGAATACAAGAAGGATGTCAGAAATTGAAGTCTTTAATTTCTATTTTTGATTATTGCATGTTGCTATAAAGGCTGTTTAAAATCTTTTCATTGCTGCTGCACTTTTTTAAGCTACTGTTTTTCTTATGACCGTTGTGGTGTTTGGGTCCCACCCACCACCTGCCAAACAAGCTAACCACTCACCCTATCACCTGCCTACCTACCAACCTCTCCCCACACCTGTCTCGTGACTTCATTTTCTCTCCTGACCTGTTTATTCCTGTGTTGTTTAGTGTCTGGCTGCCATAGTGCATCTGGTTTTATACCTTTGGGATCTTGCTTTTTAAATGTGTCCAGTTTCCAACATCCCCTCAATAGGGACCTGACCTTGGAAGAAGTGATCTTGTGGTGGTTAAAGGGTCAGCACAACGTCATGAACCAAAGGATATACTGTGATATAATGTTCTATGTTCAATGAATGGACCGTTTAATGCCCCACTGTAAGATCTGACATGGATCACCACTCAACGTCAGATTACTTTCAGCCAATGTGTTATACTGACACCAGGCAGATGTTGCCTTTCTCGAGCTGAAACCTTAATTCTGCTTCTCCTTCCACAGTTTTACCTGCGCATTTACAGCACTTTATGTTTCTTTTGCAAAAAATACACTGATTATAAAAAACTTTTAACTCCACCTTCCTCTTTATCCTATATTTTTGGCAACATTGTACTGAAATTTAGGACTGAATTTGCACAGTTAATGAAAGTGATTCTACTTCTATAGGAATTATGAATTGGAAAACTTCTAAGGCTCAGGCAGCATGTATGGAAAGGAGTAAACTTCACTCTCACTGGGCTTCAACTTCCCGCTTGTACTCCTTTCCCTCCTCCAACCTTACCTTCGGGATTCTTGCCCCTTCCAATCCTGAAGAAGGGACTCAGCCGGAAACGTTGACTGTTTATTCCTCTCCACAGATGCTGCCTGACCTGCTGAGCTCCTCCAGAATTTTGTATGTGTTACTCTGGATTTCCACCATCTGCAGAATCTCATTGGTTTACTTTCCGGGATCACTGGTTTTTGTAATAAGAAACTGAAGTTCTCTTTCAGTTTAATTTCCCAATGTAAATTATGTTCTCAAAAGTAAAATACCGGTACATGATTGGATATTTGATCCATTTAAGAGAAGCAATTATTTTTTAAAAATGCTCTTTTCCTTTACAATGTTCGTCTTTAATACTCGCTTCACTAGGTCTCTAATGTTTTAACATATTCAAGTAAAGTATAAAAAGCAAATTGTTCATTCTAGCTTGCTGAGTTTGAAATAACCATTAACACCCATTTTTTTTCTCTGAAATAAAAGTCAGTCATGACTTGTGCGATGGAAAATAACCCTTTCTTACCCTTAACTACACTCCAGTTCCCCAATTTTCCACGGCTGCGTGAACGAGCATGTTGCTGACCGCACACCCTCGCCCACCTTCTCCACAGCTGATTCTGACATCACCGAGCTTGCTGATGAGCAGCAAGACCAGATGGAAGATTTGGACGACGAGGCCTTTGTGGATGATACTAGCTCAGATCTGGGCAATGAAGAGGCATCCGACATCTTCAGCGACGGACGGGATCCGTTTTATGATCGCTCCCCTTGGTTCATTTTAGTGGGAAGGTTGGTGAGGTTCCTAGGAGAACTCTGGGAAAGGGACTAGCTCTTTTCATCGGAGGTGTCAAAGACAATTGTATTTGTTTGAGGAGGATTGCTTTATTTCTCTATTTAGCTCATGGAATGGGAGATTTTCATTAACGTTTTGGAAAGAAAAATTCAGAATCCATAACCCCATCTGTTCCTTTGTAAATTGGTGTCTACCTTCTCAAGTGAGGACACTTAACATTCCTCAATTTCAAAATATTTGCAGCTAATGCTGTTGGCGTCAGCTCACCCCAAACAGATTAAGGGATTTGTGTCGGCTGTTTTTAAGCTCTGGATATAAGATAGTATTCCAGTCGCTATTACTGATAAGAATAAGAACTGAAGTGCATTAAGTTGACAAGCTGCTGCTGAGTAAAATGTTGTTCTATTCTCTATATATAGTTCATGAGAATTACATTTACTTTGCAGCATTAATAATTATTTTTTTCCCTTAGTAATCTTGACCTTTGTGTTATCCTTCTGTCGATAATTCAAGCGGGTTAGCTGGCCCCAAAGTATATAAATGCAACAAAATAGATTGCATCGAAGTCAAAGTTGTCCACTCTGATGTGGGATTCATTTGGGTCCTTGTGACGCAGGATTTTGACACATCTTGTGGCTGAAACTAGTTTTAGGAACACACCTATTTTTCCCTGGTCTGAATATTTTTAAATGATCAAAAACACACCACTTCCCTTTTGAGTCTAGCTTGCATTTGATGCTTTCTTAGGAATTTAAAAAAAAACACAAGCTATCAACTCAATGCATGATTTGCACTTGCATACTGAAGAATTAGGATTAAAAATCTTGAATCCCCTAGTCTGCATCTCCCTGTGTTAAGGATTAACAAGAGAGAGTTGCTTTCTTTAAAAGCTTATTCAGATACAGTTGATAAGTCAAAGTGACACTTTGCATTTACATTAAAAAAATAGGCTTCCGTTAGTCTCGATAGACCCTGGATTTGCGCCTTGTAAAGTTTCCAGGGTGCAGGCCTGGGCAGGGTTGTATGGGAGACTGGCAGTTGCCCATGCTGCAAGTCTCCCCTCTCCTCACCACCGATGTTGTCCAAGGGAAGGGCACTAGGACCCAAGCAGCTTGGCACCGGTGTCGTCGCAGAGCAATGTGTTGTTAAGTGTCTTGCTTAGGACACAACACGCTGCCTCAGCTGAGGCTCGAACCAGTGACCTTCAGATCACTAGACCAGCGCCTTAACCACTTGGCCACGCGCCAACACACATTTACATAATTTTTTATTTAAAAAGCAAATTCCTCTGGTTAATCTTTAACACATGGAGGTGTAGACCGGGGATTCAAGATGGTTTTTTGTCATTCTTCAGTACGTGAGTGTAAAGGAGAGGAAAATGATTGTTAGTCTGAATCCGATGCAGATTTAAAAAAACACAACACAAATAAAGAACATTATTTTTAGAAAATCCGTTATAAACATATGTTCAGTGGTCGTTTGCTGCTGTAGCCCGTCCACTTCAAGGTTCGACGTGTCGTGTGTTCAGAGATGCTCTTCTGCACACCACTGTTGTAACGTGTGGTTTTGTGAGTTACTGTTGCCTTCCTGTCAGCTTGAACCAGCCAGTCTGGCCATTCTCCTCTCTCATTAACGAGGTGTTTCCCCCCCACAGAACCACCACTCACTGGCTGATTTTTTTTTGTTTTTTCACATCATTCTCTGTAAACTCTAGAGACTTGTGTGTGGAAATCCCAGGAGATCAGCAGTTTCTGAGATACTCAAACCATCCCATCTGACACCAACAAGCATTCCACAGTCAAAGTCACTTGAATCACATTTCTTCCCCACTCTGATGTTTGGTCTGAACAACAACTGACCCTCTTGACCATGTCAGCATGCTTTATGCATTGAGTTGCTGCCACAGGATTGGCTGATTAGATATTTGCATCAACGAGCAGGTGTACGGTGACCATTGAACGTAGATATAGAAGCAATCCAGGGATGTGAAATACATTATAATGATGCAACCTCAGGGAGAATAATACTTGCTTTTTTCTAGCTGTAATACGGCCATGGTCAAATATTTTATTGACCAATTAGTGCAAGGCAGATAAGAAATGCATAATTTTTTTTTACCTAATTCCATGAGCTAAATTAACTCTATTGTGTGACTGGGTTGCAAATGGAACCCATAATAAATACGTTGAATGTATACATCATTTTCTGAAATATTGAGGGAGAAGATGCAATTTGATCTCTTTGTAAATTTATGCAGCAGAACTTTCTTATTAGCTCAATGAATTTTGCCAGCCATGTTTATGGGTGAATATACTTGAAGGATTGAATCAGCACTAAAATTGGGTTAATTCCTCTCTCCAAAGTAAAGAACAAGTGCTGCCATTGGAGATCATATATTTAAAAAATCCCAAATTGGTTCAGAATCAGAATTGGGTTTATTATCACTGACATGTGTTGTGAAATTTGTTTTGCAGCAGCAATACAGTGCTAGGCATGGAGTATTACTATGATTTACAATAAGAAAATATTTAAAAATATAACCAGTGTGAAAAGTAAGTTGGTACTCATTGGTTCATGGGTCCATTCAGAAATCTGAAGGCAGAGGGGAAGGAGCTGTTCCTAAAATAAATGTGATAAAATTTGACTGTAGCTCAGGCAATTTGGATGTTAATATTATTTCCTGGATCATTTCAGTGCTTGTACAGAGCTCCCATGTCAGTAAAAATAAATTATGGTTCTTGTATGATTATTTCCATTTAGATGTGTCTTTACATTCCTCAATCTATAATCTGATCATCCAAAACCAAATATTTAGCCCAGAATGGAATGGCCTGTATTTTTGGCATTTTGCTGGATATTAAGCATATTTAATAAGCAGGTTTTGCTGGATGAATTGTTTGTTGAATTTACTTGGATTGTTAAAAGAGCTTGTCCCCGTTACCATCTCCCATGGCATGCTGGGGCAGTATGACAATTTCATAGTTCCAATTTCCTCGTCATTAAAAGGATTACTTTGTAAAAGTTGTCTGCTGTCCTCAAATTACATATGTGCGTTTTACTAGTTCAACATTCCTTTAATATTGGCTGTAATTTTTACTTTTTGATTAGAATTTTATTTGGAAGATCGTTTTGTTTGAAATTTGTTTATCAACATGCCATTATTTTACCTCACCAATCTTACTGCTGTTATTCACCCTCTTCAGTCTGCTTAAAGAGAGGCACATTAAGTGTAGACGTTACTATGAATTTCAAACTGCATTTGATGAGAGTGACTTTCTTCTTTTCAATGACTTGGCAATTTCCAAAAATTTGTTCGGTTCGCTCTTTTCAAAAAGTTAATGTGCTTGCTCAGAGATCATGTTTGAGGAGGAAGGCAGGATGAATTGACATTAAAGCATTGTAAACGTCCTTACCAGATTCAGCATCAGGTTGAATATCACTGACACATGTCGTGAAATTTGTTGTGACAGCAGTACAGTGCAATACACCTAAAAACTATAAATTACAATAAGATATATATTAAACTAAATAGTGAGGCAGTGTTTCTGGGTTCATTGTCCATTCAGAAATCTGATGGCAGAGGGGAAGAAGCTGTTCCTAAAATGTAGAGTACTTTTACAGACAAGTGTAAGTGTTTCTGATCAGGCTTGTAAAATGTGATTTCTATATTGGCGGTAGCTGGGAAAATTGCAACTTGTACACTACAATTGTTCCTTAATTTTGATAATTTTTTTTACCGTACAGTACTAAAGTATAGTTGTGCTAATAAATGCTGCAACTAATACTAATGAATCCTGCCAACCTCTTTTGGATTCTTTTGGATTATTCAAATATGTAAACATTAGCGCTTTTTTGCTTTTTTTTTTCATTCTTTCTGATAAGCTTTTGTAGTAAGTGTGCTTACTGACTCGAAGCAGACTGAATAAGGCTCATGTGATTCATTTCAGTTCCATTTTGGGTCTTTTATTTGTCTCATTTTTAATCTTCATAATGCTAGTTTGCCATATTTACCTGTTTTTACGATGTTTATTTCAGTCGGATTATAATTCATCTTTCTGTTTAGCTTTCATTTTACAGCACTCTCCCTCCCTGTCCCTCTCACACAGTTGGAAGATGTGTGGGCCGGTAAAACAAATCTGTCTGAAGCTTTGGCCATTGTGACAGGGGTTGGGAGTGGGTTGAGGCAGTAACAAACCATAGCTGTTATTCATATTTATAACCCATCTATCTGAACAGTAAGGATCTGCAGATATCCCATTCAGTGACGAGGCTTAAGGCACCTTGAAGACTGACAAAGCATAGCATGTTAGATCCTAGTGATTTCCAAAGGTTCGAAAGCCAAGAATGAGACGTAAAACTTGCTACTTACTTCTGCTTTGTTAAGTGCTGCAAGAACAAAGAAAAGAGAGCGAGAGCAAAGAGTTTGTGATAGTCTTATCCAAAAACTAGCTCTGGCTAAGAAAGATATAGCAATTAATCTATAAAATAGCCAGATTCAAGTGGTGGAAAACCTGAGCGGAAATACTAAGAAGCTTGTAGAAAAATCCAGAAGCAGCTAGACTACAAATGCTGGAAAATTCATCGAACGGTTACACAGATATAGGTGATTATACAGAAATACATGCAAGGAAAGGAAAGTTTAAAAACCAAATCTATAGTTTAATACATTGTTTTCTTTTTACAGATTTTGATATTGCTATTATAAGTTAATAGCCAGGGTGTTGTTCCTTTAATTATCTTTTGGTTCTAATTGTGTTGTCCAGGTTAAATAACAAATTTTGAAGGGGAGTGACATAGAGAAGTAGAATAAAGTTCAAAGTAAATTTATTATCAAAGTATATATATGTCACCATATGTCACCAACTCTGAGATTTGTTTTCTTGTGGGCATACTCAGTAAATCCAACAACCGTAATAGAATCAATGAAAGACTGCACCCAACAGGGCAGACAACCGGCATGCAAACGACAACAAACTGTGCAAGAACAAAAGGAAAAAAAATCCAATATGTAAGCAATAAATATTGAGAACATGATATGAAAATCATTAGCAAATCATAACCAAAACGTTGAACTTGTTAAGTTCAAGGCAAGTTTATTATCAAAATACGTATGTCACCACATGCTACCCTGAAGTTAATTTTCTTGCGGCCACTCACAGCAAATAGAAAAAAACACGATAGAATCAATGAAAATGTGCGCAAAACAAGATGGACAAACAAAAAGCTGAAAATACAAAAAAACCCCACAAATAAAATAATAAATAAATAAATAGATAGATAGATATTGAAGACAGGACATGAAGAGTTCATGAAAAGTGAGCCTATAGGTTGCGGGAACAGTTCAGTGATGGGTGAGTGAAGTTGAGTCAAGTTCCCCTAGTTCAAGAGCCTTATGGTTGAGGGTAATAACTCTTCCTGAAATGTTACTGACTAGTTATGAGCACCTCCTGATCTCAGGTAACGGGATTAAAGTTGGCTGTCATCTATGCCTCATTCCGGACTGCTGCATTAAGCATGTCATCTGCCGGTTTTGCACTGTCACATTAACATGGTCTGTGAGTACAATGTAGTCTATGGCCACGCATTGTAAATCTGCAGAACGAGCAGAAATAAACTGAAACTTCAGAAACCTGAACAAAGTTGGCAAGTTGGGCTTTATGTAAAATTGGGAAGATTAACTTCAGTTAAATGAGTCCAGCAAATAACACGAGAATCTCTAAATTCAGATTAAGTAAACTCAAATCAAATTTGCTCTTGAATTTAAAAACCAGATGGTTTTATAGTATTTCTAGCAGAATGGTTTTTGAAATTCATTGACGTTGGCAACCTTTATAGCAAATGTGCCTTGTTCCTAAATTTAACTCTTTCCTTGAGGCATTTGTTATCAAATATTCCTTACTGCCTATTACACGGCTGGTGTTTAGGGCAGCATTGAAGCTCCTTCATCTCTGGTGGTGTTCAGGGCTTCCTTCATCGTGTCAGTAGCTTCCTCTTGGTTTTCACTGTGGTCCATTAGGAAAACCGTCGCTCTCAGATGTAGAAGGATTCTTTGTTGCTCCTTCCGTAACAATTTTTTTTGACCTGTCAGTGTTGTTAGTTGTGAGCTGAAGTCCCAAACCTGGAGGTTCATTTAACCATTCTTAGTCTGACCTCTGCCCTTTGAACCTGTTTGACCTGGGTGATCCTACCAAGAGCCAAAGCATAAAGCCTGGACTCCAGCCAGCATAGCTCTCTGGGTCATTGAAGCATGCATACCTCCAAACCCAACAACGAGGTTATGGTCCTCTCTTGGAGGTTGTTATCTAAGATACAGCTGAAATGTTGCCTTTCCAGCAGTCTCATAAATACTGTGGAGGTCTTCGACCAGTAATCTACTCAAATGATGTTTCTTGTAGAGGTAATTGGAAAAGCTCTTTGCAATTTTACCCTGGCTCAAAGTTCTCACCGATTCATCTTCCTGCACTTGGTGATACCTATCTTAAAGAGAGGTGATTCAACAGTATCTGCATATCCTTACTGTCAGGTGTTGCAAAGATTCAAGCAGGATTCGCAACTTTAAATAATAGTTTGTCCCCGTCTTGTCTTTTTTTTCTCCCCCACAGGGCCTTCGTTTACCTCAGCAATTTGTTGTATCCCGTGCCCCTTGTTCACAGGATCGCAATAGTTAGCGAGAAGGGAGAGGTGCGGGGATTCCTGCGAGTGGGTGTGCAGGCCATCACAGGTAGGTTTACTGGCAATGAATTCCTCAAGGCTGAGGCCTAGTGAAAACTAAAAGTAGGTAGTTTGCCTGAGGTGCCCTTATTACACCATGAGATTGATTCTTGTGATTGATTGATTCATTTATTTTTACCCCCATCCCAAAGTAATGACTTCAATATCTTCTGTGGTTTCTAGAAGGTAAACAGAAGGGCAGCCCGATGGTATAACGGTTATCGTGACAATATTACTGTTTACTTACCACTGCTGTCTGTAAGGACTTTTTTGTCTGTAAGGACTTTTTAAGCCTTCCCCATGACCACGTGGGTTTCCCCTGGTTTCCTGTGGTTTCCTCCCACATTCCAAAGACATACAGGTTCTCATTGGGCAGCACATGGTGTTCCTCCAGCATATGGATGGTGTTGTTCCAGATTCCTGCGGAATAGTTTATGATTTGCTCCTCTTATCATTGTCTTTGCATGTCCAACTCGTACTCGTTTGGAATTCACCTAAATGTTTTGTGTTTGAACTTCCAGCGGATGACGAGGCACCAGATTACGGATCGGGCATTCGCCAATCCGGGACTGCTAAAATCTCATTTGACGATGAGTACTTCCAGGAGGTATGGCTATCTCTCAACCTACCGCTGTATTTAATGCTTGTTAGTTGAAGGTTCTGACCAGCACAAATGTTCGCTCGAATTGCAGAGTGGGATTTCTTCCATGGTGATGTCACGCTCTGGGCTGTCACTGGAGGAGCTCAGGATTGTGGAAGGGCAAGGTCAAAGTGCAGAGGTCGTTACCCCATCAGAGGAGCTGAACAGAATCAACGAGCTCGGTAAAAAATTTTCAATGAACCTTAAATAAGCACTACAGTGTAAACAGTAGCAATGGCTTTTTCAGACTGCTTTAGGAGTGTAATAAGATTATTCCAGATGTCCAACTAAGTTCATTTTACAGAATTCAGTATAGTTCCTTCATCAGAATGGAAAGCCATTTCAATAACCTCATCAGGGTTTGGTAATATAAATCGTAACATGCACGGCTTACTGTTAAGTATTTCTTCAGAATCCTATTGGGAATTGTGCAGTACCGAGCAAATCTGGTGCTTAAAGCTCATTCTGCGGCACTCAAACTAGTTTAGAGCAACAGGGAAGGGCAAGGTAGCGGGGTTGTCTCGGTGCAAGGGGGTGGAGGGGAGGTGGAATTTGCATCCAAAAGCAGTCTTTAAGACTGAGTACAGATGGGTGAGTAGTTATATTAGGGAATTAAACTGAGAAGTTGGAGAAAAATGATGGTAGGGGAGCACAATGGGTAATAGTGACCATAATTCAGTATGTTTAAACGGAGACACCTATCAACCTCCATTTTTAATATACCCAATGAATTGGCTTCTGCAGCCATCTGTGGCAATGAATTCCACAGATTCATCAGTCTCCAGCTCACTAAATACCTCCTCATCTGTTTTCTAAAGGGATGTCCTTCTGAGGCTGCGCTCCCGGTCCTGAACTCCCCCCTCTATTGGAAGCATCTCTCCACGTCCACTCTGTCTAGTCCTTTCAATGTATGATGCATTTCAATAAGGGATATGTATGTATGTAAGTTTGATTGAGATGCAGCGTGCAATAGACCCTACCAACCCTTCAAGCTGTACTGCCCTGATTTAACCCTAGCCTATTCATGGGACACTTTACAGTGACCAATTAACTCACCAACTGGTCCGCTTTTGGACTGTGGGAGGAAACTGGAGCATGCAGAGGAACCCATGCCGTCACAGGAAGAATGTGCAAACTCCTCCAGGCGGCAGAAGGAATTGAACCCGGGTTGTTGGTACTGTAAAGCATTGTGCTAACCACTATGCTACCATGTCACACCAGAAAGGAGTTTACCACTAAACATAATTCCCTTTAACTGCTCAGACTACCTGAACAGAGATCATGAGTATTTTTTTTTTAAACATATTAACAATTATAGTCACAGAGCTATATGACACAGAAACAGGCCATTCAGCCCAACTGGTTCATGCTGTACAAGATCCTGGTTAGTCCATTTTACCAGTGCTTGGCTGATAACGTTATAAACTTTCTAATCCTTGTACCTATCCAACTGTTTTTTTAAGTTTTTGTTAACAATGATAATTAAATTATAATTACATTATTAAAATAGATTTTTAAAATTAGATCATTAAAATTATGACCCTTTTATTTTATTGATTCCTATTAAAGTACGACACTCGATGTTGAGAAGACATGATATTTTGAAAATTAGTAAAATGATTTTGTGTTAATGTTGAGGGGGGACTTGATAGAGGTATTTAAAATTATGAGGAGGATAGATAGAGTTGATGTGGATAGGCTTTTTCCTTTGAGAGTAGGGGAGATTCAAACAGGACATAAGTTGAGAGTTAAGGGGCAAAAGTTTAGGGGTAACACGAGGAGGAACTTCTTTACTCAGGGAGTGGTAGTTGTGTGGAACAAGCTTCCAGTAGAAGTGGTAGAGGCAGGTTCGATTTTGTCATTTAAAAAAAAATTGGGTAGGTATATGGACAGGAAAGGAATGGAGGGTTATGGGATTTATGGGATGAGTGTAGGTAGGTGGGACTAGGTGAGAGTAAGCGTTTGGCACAGATTAGAAGGGCCAAGATGACCTGTTTCTGTGCTGTAATTGTTATATGTTATATATGTTAAAGAAATTAGTGATTAAAATACATATTGTTTATTTATTTGTGAAATAAGTGGCATTGCATTTAATAGTAAGTCTGACCTTTGATATTTCCTTGGCTACTTTCTGTTTGAGGAAGCTTAAAATATAAATATGTTGGAAACAACAGCTGTAATGGAAGAAGGTTATTAACTTGTTCAAACCTTTTTCTTTTGCATTGTGTACTAACTGATCGAAAAATGTTCAATAAACCATTGCAATTGTTCTTGGGACTTCAACAACAGGTTTCAAATCGAGTACGGAATTGGATCCCAAGTTATCCTCAGAGAGGATCTCTGACGATGTTACTGAGCACCTGAAAATCGGCAGCGTTTTCACGTTCCGGGTGACAGTGTTACAAGCAAGTGGGATCCCGGCCGAATATGCAGACATCTTCTGTCAGTTCAAGTAAGGATCTCCAGGCTTCACATCTCTTTGTAAACGTTGTCTCAAATGTACTAAAAGCAGCAACAGGTGCCACTTTCACTGTGGATTTGGCAGGTTTCAAAGTGATGATGCACAAATTAGGAAATACAGTATCTTCATGAAGTTCGAAGTAAATTTGTTATCAAAATACATATATGTCACCGTACAGTCCCCTGAGGATCATTTTCCTCTGGGCATTCACAGTAGAACAAAGAAATACAATAGAATCAGTGAAAAACTACACACAGAGACTGACAAACAATGTGCAAAAGAAAGCAGATTGCACAGATACATTAAAAAGACAAATAATAGATATGAGGGGTGATTGATAAGTTCGTGGCCTAAGGTAGAAGGAGTCAGTTTTAGAAAACCTAGTACATTTATTTTTTAACATAGTCCCCTCCTACATTTACACACTCAGTCCAGCAGTCTTGGAGCATACGGATCTTGGATCCCCAGAAAATGTCCACAGATGGGTGATTGATAGGTTCGTGGCCTAAGGTAGAAGGAGATGAGTTATACAGCTCTTGTTACATGCACACGCAAGTCAACTATTTGAGTGATTATGCAGAAGATTTGACGTTAATAACTTATCTCTTTCTATCTTAGGCCACAAACTTATCAGTCACCCCTTATGAGTTATTAACTTCAAGCTTTCTGCATAATCACTCAAAGAGTTGAACAGTAAAGAGAGCTGTATAACTCATCTCCTTCTACCTTAGGCCATAAACTTATCAATCACCCCTCATAATTTAAAAAAAAAGTAATAATTGAGGACGTGAGTTGTAGAATCCTTGAGAATGAGCCTACAGGTTATGGAATCAGTTCGGTGTTGAGGAGGGTGAAATTATCCACACTGGTTCAGGACCCTGATAGTTGAAGGGTAATAACTGCTCTTGAATCTAGTGGTGTGGAATCTAAGGCTCCTGTACCTCTCTACTGATTGCAACAGCGAGAAGAGACCATGGCCTTGACGGTGGGGGTCCTCAATGGTTGATGCTGCTTTCTGGTGGCAGTGTTTCTTGTAGATCTGCTCGGTGTTGGGGAGGGCATTGCTGGTGATGGGCTGGGCTGAGTTCTTGGGCATTGGTGTTTCCGTACCAGGCCATGATGCAACCAGTTAGGGTACTCGCCACTATGCATCTGTAGAAGTTTGTCAAGGTTTCCAATGATTGACACATCTGCGCAAACCATTAGAGATGGGAACTGTGTCATTCTACATACAAATGCCTTGTCCTATTGAATGCATCAGTTACATTGCTAATGTGCCCGGTACATTCTAAAACAGCTGCCAAAGTGTTGAGAGGATATAACTACCGTTTGTCATTCATCGGAAAGGTTACCACTCACTGCCTGTCGCCTCATTGAACTTGAAATTAGTCCACTTGGTGGTGTACTTATGAGGCCAGCTTAGTTAGTGATATGCTTCTGTTCTATAAGATTCAAGATTGTTTAATGTCATTTCCAATACATAAATGTAAAGGAGAAATCATTTCCCTGGATCCAATGCAGTGCGAAAAACATAGTAAGATAAAGAATACAATGACTAAAAACACAATAAATATAATACATAGGTTATATACATAGACTGATTGCACGTCCCATATGCTGATGCTAGGCATGGGAGTGTCTGTACATTAGGTGACTGACAGGAAATGGAAAAAGTAGCTGTGGTGGGGCAGCTTAGTGCGTAGACATGTTGATGAGCCTTTCTGCTTTGGGAGTTCATAATGATCGGCAGCTGTTCAAAGACCTACTTGTTTCCTCTACTCCGTAATTAAAGTACCTTTGAAGTACGTGTTCTTTCTCTTTCTGCGTGCACCCCAGCTCCTTTCCCCCCTCATTCCCTTCGTAAGTATGCCTGGTGCCAAGAGCTCTAGGTAAATGGATGCTATAATCTTTTCCCCAACCAAGGCAAAGTTCACTAATACAGTGAAATGCACCATCTAGTGGAAATACCTCACACTGAAAACTCACTAAATCAGAAATTCCATCAATATCTGCTGTTGTCATATCCTGTTTGACAAAATTGTCTTGGACAAAATCACCACACCTTGTTGAAGAATATAACACAGGAGCAAAATCAGGCCTTTCAGCCCATTGAGTCTATTCCAATATCCCATCATGACTGATTTATTTTTTCTTTCTACTCTATTCTCCTGTCTTCTCCCTGTAACCTTTGACACCCTTACTATTAAGAACCTATCAACTTTTGCTTTAAATATACCCGACCACTTGGCCTCCACAGCCACCTGTGGCAATGAATTCCACAAATTCACCACCCTCTGGCTAAAGAAATTCCTTCTAATCCTGTCATAAAGAGACATCCTTCTATTCTTTTATTTTCTGTACTTTGGGGTTTCGCTGCACGTGCAAATTTTCAGATGCAAAATATATAATTTTCTATTAAGTTCAAGTATAAATGACGCTTGCTATTGACATTCCCCCATTCATTTGGAAAGAAGTGCGTCCACAGAAGGACAGAGAGTCTGTGTTGAGCAGGAGTAATCGAGTCTGTAGTTCCATTACATGAAGAACCTCACAAACCTACAATAATGTTCTGTGTAATTGCTGAGAAGCTCGCGGGACTACAACATAAAGTATTAATATCTGTCACATCCAAACCAGGGCAGGTAGAATTCAACCCTCCACCCTGAAAGACCCATGAGGTGAGCAAGTTGTGACTTTTAGTGGTTCTCGAATGGATTTCCTATTATTAGTTTGCAATTTATATTGAGTTGAGCAAATGTAAGTAAATGAGGGGAGATTTGATGGAGGTGTATTAAATTGAGGGGTATAGATAATGTAAGTGCAAGCATGTTTTTTTCCACGGAGGTTGGGTGCGACTGGAGCTTAGAGCTCATGGGTTAAAGGTATAATGTTTAAGGAGAACATGAGGGGAAACTTCTTCACTCAGATGATCACAAGAGTGTGGAATGAGCCGCTAGCACAAGTTGTGCATGCAGGCTCAATTTCAACATCTAAGAGGAGTTTGGATAAGTAATGGATTGTAGGGGTATGGAGGCTTATGGCCCTGGTGCAGGTTGATCTAAATAGTTTTGGCATGGACTAGAAGGGCCAAAAGGCCTCTGTGCTGTACTATATTACTCTGAGTCTTTCAGCATTTTCTATTTCTTTTTAACAATGGTTGCAGGTTGTTATAGCAGGACAGTTTATAGTAACCAAATAACCTACCCAGCACGTGTTTGGGCTGTGGAAGAAAACTGGAGCACCCAGTGTAAACCCACGTGCGGAGACGCCTA
This sequence comes from Hypanus sabinus, assembly GCF_030144855.1. Lineage (NCBI taxonomy): Eukaryota > Metazoa > Chordata > Chondrichthyes > Myliobatiformes > Dasyatidae > Hypanus > Hypanus sabinus. The sequence goes on along the minus strand of NC_082732.1, from coordinate 38,104,563 downwards.
CAGAACTTTGCTGGAATTGAACTCGGAACTCCAGAACGTTGCGCGTTGTAACAACTTTGTGCTAACCACCACGCTACAGTGGCATCCACGTGTAACAAATAAAGCTGATCTTTTATCTTCAAGAACACCCTGACTTCCCCAAACACTTAAAGAAATTGAAGTGAAGCAAATGCAGCCAAAAAACGTTCAAGCTCTGAGTACAACCAAGAGCTGAAAGATAAGAATTGTTTCGCTTACAGCCACTTCCTTCCCTCCTGCAATCTCGTCCTTAAGAGAGTTGAATGAATGCTAATATCACTGATATTTTACAGCTTTCTGCATCGTCATGACGAGGCTTTCTCCACAGAACCCCTGAAGAACGGAGGCCGCGGGACACCCCTTGGCTTTTACCACGTTCAGAATGTGAGTCTGAATTACTCTCCCATTAATGGGCAGTTCATCAGTCCTGTCCATAAGCATTCCATGAAGTCGTTGAAAACTTGCCTTCTGAGACAGCCTATTGTTATTTTACTCAGATTGCTGTTGAAGTAACCGAATCATTTGTGGAATATATCAAGATGAAGCCTATTGTATTTGAGGTATTTGGACACTACCAGCAGCACCCCTATCATTACCAAGGACAGGATTTTATCAGGTAAGAAGGAAGCAGGAAATTACATTCAATAAATGAACTAAATCAATGAATTGGATCTATAGGAATTGTACTTCTATGTTGAAGAAAACATCACCCTTGGGTCTCATGTAAAAGGCTGAAGAGCTCACACATGACCCTCATCATAACTGATTCACTGCTCAACCGCATCTTGGCTCCCTTTCTCTAAACACTGTCTTTCCTTCCAGTTCTCCTGACCTTGAATATAATCGGTGACAGCCTCTCTGAGGTAGACAATTCCAAAGCTTAGCAAAAAAAAATCTTACATAATGTTTAAATGGGCAACCTCCTTCTGGAGCAATGCCTGCTAGTTCCATATTCCACCCCCAAGTGGAAACATCTGTCAGCACCTTCTTTGTCAATTCCCCGTGAAATCTTGTACTTTGCAACTAGATAGACTCCTAATCATCCGAGTTTAGACCTATGGTTCAACCTTCCCACATAATCCTGTTTCTCCTCCCCCCACCTTCCCACTTGCACACCCACAACGTCCCCTCACCCTAGTAATATAGTAAGAAACTGAATAAGTTGTGTTTCGAATCCAATATATTTGCTGGAGTTAATTGGAAATACATTGAAAAGTATTGAACAGCCAGATTATATTGCACTAGCGAGTAAATTCACTAATCTTGTACACTCGGTGGCCACTTTAAGAAGTACACCTGGTCATTAATGCAAATATCTGATGAGCCAATCATGTAGTAACAACTCAATGCATAAAAGCATGCAGACATGGTCAAGAGGTTCAGTTGTTGTTCAAACCAAACATCAGAATGGGGAAGAAATGTGATCTAAGTGACTTTGACCGTGGAGTGATTGTTGGTGCCAGATGGGATAGATTGAGTATCTCAGAAAATGCAAATCTCTTGGGATTTTCACACACAACCATCTCTAGAGTTTGCAGAGAATGGAGAGAAAAGCAACTAACACCCCAGTGAGCGGCAGTTCTGTGGTTGAAAATGTCTTGTTAATGAGAGAGGTCAGAGGAGAATGACTAGACTTGTTCAAGCTGACAGGAAGGCGACAGTAACTTAAATAACCACAGATGGTGTGCGGAAGAGCATCTCTGAACGTATAACACATCGAATCCTGAAGTAAATGGGTTACTGCAGCAGAAGACCACAAACATGCCCACAGTAACCACTTTATTTTGTACATCCAGTACGGGGTGTACAAACGTATACCCCACAACGTCAAATCACAGCAATGGGGAATTAGTAAATTAGTAGAATGCTGATAAAGTCTGTTAGGAAGGATTTACTGTTGTCTTTGCTTCCGTTTTTCCTACAATTAGTCGGTTTAGTATTCTTGCTTCTGTTTAACATGGGGAAATACTGAGAGTAATGTTTGTTTGTTTCAGTAGAACTCCACAACCAGCTCGCAAATACTTCCCTCCTCCAATGCCTCTCTCAAAACCAGGTGAGTCGAAGTACGAAATCGAATTTCAAACAGAGTTAATTGCGGTCATGTCGAGTCTTTCGTTTCCTCTCAGAGTCAGGTCTATTATTGCTAGCACTGGTCCTGAAATGTGTTGTTTTGTGACAGCAGTACAGTGCAATTCATAAAGTATACTATATATTGAGAAATCTATATTTTTAAAAAAGATAATTAAGTTGTGAAGAGAGCAAAAGTAGTACGGTAGTGTTCATGGGTCAGGAATCTGATGGTGAAGGGAAAGAAGCTGCTCCTAGTTTGTGTGATGGTAGAACAGTAAGTTCTGTTTGTGATTGGAGCTTATTATATGGCCAGTCCCTCAGTAATGGAGACCCTTTGATGCAAAGAATAATTTTCAGCTTGTTACACTGCAGTGTACAGCGCTGATATATGAACACCTATTCCTCGGTTTCTGTTGTCTCTCACTCTCTCTCTCTCTTCACCCCACTTTTCTGTCTCTCTCTCTTTCACTTATCCTTCTCTCCCCTTCTCTTTCTTGCTTTAACTTTCCATCACTCATGCTAGACTGAAGGCCAAATTGACCATTTTCTTACCACGGTACAATCCTATTCTGATATCCAGTGAGGTTACTTGATTTGAGTGCTATGCCAAGCAGCCACATTCAGTGAAGTGATAAACTAACAAATGTCTTATCTTTTTTATCATATGTGGTATGTGTCTTGAAGTTCTTCATTTATGATCTTAATTCTATAGACTGGTTTCCTGGCATTGTTTTGTTCATCTGTATTAACTAATAAAAATACGGTACTGTGCACGTGCGTGTGTGTGTGTGTGTATATATATATACACACACACACACACAAACACACACACACACACACACACACACACACACACACACACACACACACACACACACACACACACACACACAACTAGGGTGCCAAGGACTTTTGCACTGTACTGTATTTGTCAATGTGGAGTGGAGAGCCAGTTTGTAAATCTGGCGGGAACCAAGGAGATTGGGAATGTTGAGCGTGTATGGGACAGGTGACAGAGAAGGAGTGGCGGGGCAGGGGATTGTGTGAGGGTGGACTCACCCAGCCCTGAAACCCTGAAACACAAGGCTACGTCATTTGATTCCAAAAACTTTGTTTATTGATCATTATAGATCATTACAGAAAATCTCACTGGTGCTTCCCACTCCTCCCCTCTCCCTTCCCCTTTTCCCAACCATGACTCCCCTCTCCCTTCCCCTTTTCCCAACCATGATTCCCCTCTCCCTGCCCCCTTCCCACTCTCAGTCCACAATAGAGACCCATGTCAGAATCAGGTTTGTCATCACTCACATATGTCATGAAATTTGTTTTTATTTCAGCAGCAGTACAGTGCAAGTGTCTGAGGCACCCTAGCCTGAGGGTCACCATATACTCCCCTGAGATTAATTTTCTTGCAGGCATTCACAATAGAACAAAGAAATAAAATAGAGTCAATGAATAACTACACACAAAGATTGACGAGCAACCAATGTGGAAAAAATACAAAAAAACATCATCAGTCAAACAAACAAACAAATAAATAATGCTGAGAACACAAGTTTGTAGAGTCCTTGAAAGTGAGTGTACAGTTTATCTTCAGTGATCAATTTAGCATTGAGGTGAGTCAAGTTGTCCAAGTTGTTTCAGCAGTCTGATGTCTGTTCCTGAGCCTGGTAGTGTGGGACCTGAGGCTCCTGTACCTCCAGCAGCGAGACGAGAACAATTCCCTTCCTCCCACAGAGGCCGTCTGACCTGCTGGGTTCTTCCAGCAGATTGTTTGTCGCCTCAGATTCCAGCATCTTGAAGCTTCTTGTCTCCATAACCTTCAGTGGGATTTTTATTTATTTAAATCTGATTATTGAAAATTGTTCCCTGCGTGTGGCTTACCAACAGCAGGCAAGGGCGGATAATGCAGTAAGCCTCACACGCTTGCTTTATGATATGTGATAGTTCTGCTAAAAGTTTCTAATATTTACTATTTCAAGTCTTTTGCAACAGAGCTTGTATACTTTTATGCTTGCATTAAATAGTTTTCTAATATTACTTTTGCATGTTAATCATTTCTTTTCTGTTCATGCCCCTTCCTTTTCCTGTTAATCCTTTATCCTCTACACCATCCATCTCTGTTTGATTTCCTTTTTTTCATTTCAGACCATAACCGAAAGATTGAGTTGATTAGATATCTGATGTCTGGCTATGTAAACGTACAGTTGCTTGACGCTCTGTCTGAGAATGCCAACACGTTTGTCACATCTGCTGCTGGCTCATTCGTCAACACCACCGATCAGCTGCCTGCCTTTCTCATGCACCCTCTTCCCACTTGTCACGTTCTGAAAATCCCAAAGCATCATGGTTGGTAACTAGGACGGAACCGTGGCAAATTAGTGATGTTTGAGATCCCATTTAGTATAGTCTCCCCATTTCAAGCACCCATTTTGTTGTTTTGGATATGCAAACTGTGGCTGAATGACCATCCAGTTATCATAGTGATAAAAGCTTCCCTCTGAACCCTCCTCTTCTCCTCACCTCCATCTTCCTTCCCTTTCTCCCGTGGTCCACTTCCCTATCAGATTCCTCCTTCTTTAGCCTTTTGCCTTTTCCGCCTTTCATCTTCCATCTTCTATTTCATCACCCCCTTCCACTCCTGCTCTCACCAATCACCTGCCAGTTCCTCCCAGTCCACCCACATTCTAATTCTGGCTTCTCCCCCCTTCCTTTCCAGTCCCGATGGACAGTCTTGGCATGAGGTGTTGTCTACTTAATCCGCTCCATAGATGCTTCTTGGTTTGCTGAGTTCCTCCGGCATTTTGTGTGTACATTGCTCTGGATTTCCAGCATCTGCTGAAATAAGTACGCTGTGCGTGTGGAAAGAGCGGCCTTTGTAGAAGTACAGCACGGTAGCATGTCTTTCCTGCTCAACGAGCTCACATTGTCCAATTACACCCTTGTGACCAATTAGCCTTCTGACCCCGTACATCTTTGGAATGTGGGAGGAAACCGGAGACCTGGAGCAAAACCACAAGGTCACAGGGAGAACACTAAAAAAAACCTCATTTCAGACAGCAGCGGAATTGAATCTGGCTAGCGTTACGCTGGCCATCTTGCTTTGTGAAGTTGAATCTATAGCTTAAAATCATCATTGCTGTCTGAGTTTGACTTTATCCTCCTCATTCACGGACCTTTTCATTTAAGGGGAGAATGTTGGTCTTTGGCCATGAAGTCAAAGTACATGCAAATGTGCTGGCCATTATGTACTCTTCTCCCATTATGTACTTCCAGTGCAATTATTGGATCTAGTAATCCTTGGCCATTACTGGTGCACAAGCTTCATGCTAGTTTCCCACTTGGTTCTTTAACATTAAGCAGATTATTAGTTTTCATTTTATTTCAAGAAGGGATAATGGCCACAACACTATCGTTCCATGTACAGATCCATGCTCTTAGTATCTTTACCCATATACTCCTAGCATTAAAATAAACACACTTTGAACTATCTTGATGAAGGGTCTGGCCCGAAACGTTGACTGCTTGCTCATTTGCTTAGATACTGCTTTGCCTGCTGAGTTCCTCCAGCATCTTGTGTGTGTTCCTTCAAACTATCCGTCCCATTGTATCTATTATTTTGCGGCTGCCTGTTTTTACTGGCCCTGGCATCTCCATTCTTCTCCATCTCTCCACTGGAGCTCTGGTCTCCATTTCCTCCCTCCCCCCGCTAAACTAGTGAAATCCTCTCGAGAGGTTGGACAAACTTGGGTTGATTTCTCCAGAGCGGGGTAGGCTGAGAGGAGATCTGATATATATTTATAAGGTTATTAGAGATGTAGACAGGGAGAATCTTTTTCCCAGGGTCGAAATGACTGAGACACATGCATTTAAAGCAGGGTTTTCCAACTGAGGTCCCTGGACTTCCTTGGTTAATAGTAGGGACTAATGGCATTTTTTAAAAAAGGCTGGGAGCCCTGATTTAAGGCGAGAGAGGATAAGTTTGAAGATGTGAGAAACAAGTTTTTTATACATAGACTGGTGGGTGCTTGGAGTGCACAGGCTGGGGTGATGGTGGTAGGGATGCATTAGGGACTTTTACGGGATGTTTAGATAGGCACGTCAATGTGTGGGAAATGGAAGGGGATGGATATTGCGTAGGCAGAGAAGATTAGTTGGACATTTGAGTATTAATTTGATTGGTTCAGCACAGCATTGTGGGCTGAAGGGCCTGTTTCTGTGCTGTACTGTTCTATGTTCCATCCCCTCTTCTTCGGCCTCCCCTCCATGCCCCAAGTTCAAATGAATCAAGACTGCTGATGGAAACCTTCAGATATATTTGTGCCAGTTCCAGGTTTTATACTGAAAGACCCTGTGTCATCAGTTTTACTCAGGGGATGGGATCTACATGACTTATAGATTTTCCTCCACAACGTAACTATTCTTGAATCTTGTTTCCAACTGGCAGTTTCCTTCATATTATCATTAGTAAGGTGATAAAGTTTTACAATCTGTCAGATTGAACAACGTCGGGATAGAAGGACGGCTCATTGGAACCAAGATGAGGAGAAATTCCTTTAGCCAGATGGTGGTGAATCTGTGGAAGTTATTGCCACGAGCATCCGTGGATCCCAAGTTATTGGGTATATTTAAAGCGGAGGTTAATAGTTCCTGATTAGTAAGGGGGCCTAACATTACAGGGAGAAGGTGGAGGAATGGAGTTGAGAGGGATAATAAATCAGCCATGATGGAATGGTGGAGCTGAAAGGCCTAATTCTGTGCTTTCATCTTGTGGTCTTATACCCCAAGGTTGTAAAACAGAAGGGAGAAGGTAAATCTGTAAGTAACAAAATTAACAACCTGTATTGCTGTGAGATTCTGGGAAAGATCAGGTAACAAAGTGCAATCAATCTTCCCTGACTGTAACCAAGGAGAAAGATCTCGGCAGGCGAATGTTCCCAGTTTCAAGAATACAAAGGAAGATTTATTGTAGGAGTGACCTTAGCAAGAGCTGATGAAATGGACAAAGAGGAGGATATAATAAGAAAAAAACATTGAAAGCAGATTTATATTATATAATGATAGCATTGAGTGAGATTGTGAAAGAGAATCCTTAGGAGCAATGAGGTGAAATGTGGTGCTGGGAGTCTCCTAGATTTGAGTCTTAGAACATGGCAGCAAAGAAACAGGCTGTTCAGCCCATCTAGTCCATGCTAAACTATTAAAATCTGTCTAGTTCCGTTGACCTGCACCCTGATCATAGGGCTCCATATCCCTTCCCTACATGTACCTTTCCGCATTTATCTTAAATATTGAAATTGAACCCACATCCATCAGTTGCACTGGCAAATTGTTCTACATTTGCACCATCCTCTGAATGAAGAAGATCCTCTGAAACATTTCGTCTTTCACCCTTAACTGAGGACCTCACCCAACCTCACTGAAAAAAGCCTGCTTCCATTTATCCTATTATACCTCTGTCCAATCTCCCCTCATTCTCCGAAAGTCCCAACCTGCTCAACCTTTCCCTATTACTCATGTCCTCAAGTTTTGGCAACATCCTTGAAAACTTTCTCTGTCCTTTCAATCTTATTGATATCTTTCCTGCAGCTAGGTGACCAAAACGGCACACAGTACTCCAAATTAGGCCTCACCAATGTCTTGTACAATGTCAACATAACATTCTAACTCCTGTATTCAATACATTGATTAATGAAGGCCAATGTGCCAAAAGCTCGTTTTACGACCCTATCTACCTGTGACACCACTTTCAAGGAATTATGGATCTGAATTCCCAGATCCCTTTGTTCTACCGCACTCCCCAGTGCCCGACCACTCACTATGTAAGACCTATCCTGGTTTGTCCTCCCAAGATGCAGCACCTCACACTTGCCTGCATTCAATTCCATCTGCCATTTTTCATCCTGTTTTTCCAGCTGGTCCAGATTCATGAAGGGAGTTGTGATAAATTTCTGTCTGAAGTGCAATGAGCATAAAATGAGCCAATCAAAGTAAACATTTAGAAACAAGAGGCACTGGATTGTGTTAGAAGCTTTGGAGGTGCTAAGAAGGATGCTACTGTGGAGTTTACCTCACTTGATTTTCCTTTTACAATCTCAGCATAATGATGTTTGCCATCTTTGACACAGCAGTTAGGCTGAAACATGTCAAAATGTTTAATTTTTTATCCTTTTAAAAGTTTGTCGTTATGCAACTGGTATTTAGTTTTATTTGCAGGGTTCCTGAGTTTTTTATATGCCATGGACCCCTACTTTTAACCTCATGGACACCAGGTTGAGAATCCCTGATCTACAGGAAATGTACTTCAGATTCAGTTTATTGTCATTTATAAACCACAAATGCAATGCATTTAAAAAATGAGACAATGTTCTCCGGAATGGTATCATGAAAAAGCACAAAATAGACCACACAAGAAAAACCACATAACGTTTGGTAATCCCCAATCCAGAGACCGGAGAGGCTGCTGCGTATCGATATCGCGCTACCGTCTTAGCGCGTTCCCCGGAAAGGAACTACAAACCCATCAGACAAACCTAAAGCTACAAGACCTACACAAAACCACATAGTTACATATAGTTATAGTTAACATATAGTTTCAACAGTGCAGACAATACCATGATTGATAAAAGACTAACTGACAAAGACCACATAATTATAACACAATAGTTTCAATGGTGCAAAGCAATACCATAATCTGACAAAGAGCAGTCCGTGCACGTGAGTCTCAAAGTCCCGACAACCCATCATCTCACGCAGACGGTAGAAGGAAGAAAAACTCTTCCTGCCATGAACCTCCAGCGCCGCAGCTTGCCGATACAGCACTTTGGGAGCCCCGACCACAGCCAACTCCGAGTCCGTCCGAAAACTTCGAGCCTCCGCGACCTCTCCCTAGGTTAGCTCAGCATTCACCTAGTCATCTGCTAAATCTCTGTCAGCTGTTTGCTATTGTATATTATCAACTTTAAAAAAAACTTCCTTGAAAATGCCCAATGATTTGGATTTTTATCTAAATCTAAAATATAGCAGCTTACAACTATTTGGAAATAATGAATAAAATCTCCATTCTGATTTGTTCCAAAAAGCCCTTATAATGACTTTTCCTTTGAATTATTTCCTGAATATTGCATTGCTCCGAAATCAAAGTTCTCCTCCAAACATTGGTTACAGTTTTGATGCAACACACATGCTTTGAATACAAGTGCTGCAATGTAGATAGCAATTCTGCCGCTGCTTCCCTGCTCCTTATGTTCGTCTGTGTTTAAAAGTATGTGTGTCCGAAGTTTGCCATGGTGGAGTGAAATGTATCTTTTATGTTTTTGCTAGATTAAAACTCCATATGTCTAAGCTGTGAAAACCGCTGCTTTTTTTTATTCAAATGTGATTGATGCCTCAGTACCATGCAATTAGAGGAAGTTTTATTTTATCATGTGTTTGTTCTTTAGCATCAGAATTTGGAGGGTGGGGTCGAATAATTTTTGTCTTAGCTGTGATGGAAAGTGTCGCTTCACATTTCCTGTTCTATTGACTTATTTTCTGCTTGGATACAATCTATTATACGAGGTTAAAGATGCACTTATTAAGTTGAACTGGAATACAATGTAGTTAGTCTGTCCAACCAGTGCGATCGTACTGTCGACAATTCCACGCTGTGCTTGTGGAATCAACAAGTACTTATAAGAATGTGATCTCGGATCTAAAGTGCTGAAGACTGAAATCCCAGTGAATAAGAATTTTAACGTGAATATTGAAACCTCTTGTAGGTTGCATTTCAAAAGCTGCTTCAGTGAGGAGATCTGTATACACACACACCTCCAATCAATCAATAAATATAGAAAGAAAAACAATCATAAGCCACTGTTTGCTGTTTCAGTGTGGTTCAGTTTCCACACTTTTTGTGGGAACAGTGTAGCTATTCCTCCTTCGTCCCAACACGGAAGTAGATGGGTCTCTTAAAGCTGCTTGGGTATTTTTTGGATCTGTTGGCGCATGGCCAAGTGATTAAGGCATTCGTCTAGTGATCTGAAGGTCGCCTTGACTGAGGCTTGCGTGTGTGTCCTTGAGGAAGGCACTTAACCACACATTGCTCTGCGACGACACCGGTGCCAAGCTGCATGGGTCCTAATGCCCTTCCCTTGGACAACATTGGTGGCGTGGAGAGGGGAAGGCCTGCAGCTTGGGCAACTGCCAGTCTTCCATTTAAAAAAAACCTTGCCCAGGCTTGCGCCCTGGAAACTTCCCAAGGTGCAAATCCATGGTCTATCGAGACTAATGGAGGCCTACCTATTTTTTGGATCTAGTGTGCCTACAGTGGTTTGAATAGAGAATTCCTGGATTTTAGGCTGGGAATGAAGATGGATCAATGATAACTTTTCAAACTGGAATGGATGTTCAAGTTTAATTGTGATTCAAAGTAAATTCTATTATTAAAGTACAGTATATGTATATCACCATATACAACCTGAAGATTCATTTTCTTGCAGTCATACTCAATAAATCCATAAGATAATAATAAGAACCAAATCAACAAAAGACCGCCCTTGGATGATCAACGAGAGTGCAGAAGACAACTAACCGTGCAAATACGAAAAGAAAGAAATAATAATAAATAAATAAACAATAAATATCGAGAACATGAGATGAAGATTCTGTGGAAGTTAGACACTGATTGTGGGGATACGTCGATGATTGGGCAAGTGAAGCTGAGTGGAGTTATCCCCTTTGCTTCAGGAGCCTGGTGGTTGAGGGGCAGTAACTGTTGCTGAACCTGGTGGCCGCAGTGAGAGAAGAGTATGGTGTGGGGGGGGGGGGGGGGGTCTGTGATGATGGATGCCACTTTCCTGCTACAGGGCTTCGAGTAGATGTGCCCGATGGTTGGGAGGGCTCTACCTGTGGTGGACTGACAGCGTGAGTTGTATTGAGACGTTGAAAGTGAGCCTGTAGGTTGTAGAATCAGTTCAATCAGTTCAGAGTTGTTGTGAGTGAAGTTATCTACGCTGCTTTAGGAACTTGGTAGTTGTAGGGTAATAACTATTGCTGAACTTGGACTCACTGGAGCTCAGAAGAATGGAGGGGGGGTAGATCTCACTGAAACCTACTGAGTATTGAATGGCCTCGATAAAATGGATGTGCAGAGGATGTTTCCTAGAGAGTCTGAGACTAGAGTAGAAAGGCAACCCTTCAGAACAGAGATGAGGGGTAATTTCTTTAGCCAGAGGGTGAATCTGTGGAATTCATTGCCACAGATGGATGTGGAGGCCAAGTCACTGAGTATGTTTAATTGGAGATTGATCTTCTTGATTAGTAAGGGCATTGAAGAATATGGGGAGAAGGCAGGAGAATGAGGTTGCGAGATAATAAATCAGCCATGATGGAATGATGGGCTGAATGGCCTAACTCTGCTCCTTTCTTATGGTCCTGAGGTCTCAGTCTGCAGGGTGTTTTATATTCTGGCATACCGGGGCACACTGAACAAGCCAGAGTATACAGATGATGGAAAAGATTTGGAAAATGGAATTGGTTGCTTGATATTTTATTGACCTTTGCCCTACGAAGTTTACTTTGAAAGCCGTTGAACACATGAAAAATGTCAGTGTATTTTGGCAGGCTGCTGCTCACTGTGTTAATGTGTTTTCTTGTCCCAGTGCCAGCCACCAAGCTGAATGCCGTGAGTAAGCCTAGCCGGGGGCAGTGTGTCAGCAAGTATGATCTGCTTGTCTGGTTTGAGATCAGTGAGCTGGAACCTACTGGAGAGTAAGTCAATGAATTATAATAATTTTTCTGATCAGTGCTTGGGGTGCTCAGGCGGTTAATGGAAGCTGTTTCTGAGAAGGTTGAGAGAGATAGAACCAGGCCCTTTGGCACAATTCACCTATGCTGACCAAGTTGTCTTCCCATTTGCCTGTATTTGGTCCGTGTGCTTCCCCATCCTTCAACCAGTCCAAATGTCCAGGGGCAGTATTCACCAGAAAACAAGAATTAGAGTGTTCATTCCACAAAAACTCTGCTGGCATAACAGGTGAGCATCACCTCATTCCCCATCAGAGAGAGACTCCAGTTTTTCCTCTATTCCCTGACTATCCTTGCATTAGAACATAGGACAGTACAGGCCCTTCAGCCCATGACGTTGTGCTGACTTTTTAACCTACTCCAAGACCAATCAAACTCTTCCATCCTGCATACCCCTCCATTTTTCTATTACCTATATGCCTATCTAAGAGGCTCTTAAATGTCCCTCATATATCTGTCTCTGCTACCACCAACTCCAAGCACCCACCAATCTCTATATTTAAAAAGTATTCCTCTGACATCTCCCCCATACTTCATTCCAATCACTTAAAAAATTATGTCCCTCATATTAGCTGTAATGCCCTGGGGGGAAAGATGCTAGTTGTCCACATGATCTGTATCTCTTATCATCTTATACATCTGTATCAAGTTGCCTCTTATCATCTTCACTCCAGAGAGAACAGCTATAGCTTGCTCAGCCTTTCCTCATAAGACATGCTCTCTAATTGAGGCAGCGTGCTGGTAAATCTCCTCTGCACCCTCTCTAAAGCTTATAATGAGGTGCCCAGAACTGAACACAATGCTCCAGGTGACCTGTAATTAATCTCTGTTGATGCTGACTGGCAGGGGCTGAGTCCATTGCCAAGCTTCCTGTGAGGAATACAAGCAAGAATGGGATGCAGAACTGCAAGCTGCTCTGGCAGTTTATAAACTTGTGTTTAATCTTCCACTTCCCAACCCAACTGGGTAAATTATTGCCTGACTTTGTTTATGAAGACACGTCAAATATCAAGTGTTTAGAGAAGCTGAGTTGGTATGAAAACTGCTTTTTGAAGGGAGCAGGAAAGGGAGTAAACTGAGAACAGGGGAAATAGCTACATGATTGTTATTGTTATCAAGACTACAAGACCAGAGGTTTCTTACAGACCTGTCCTTTATATTTCATTCTGATATTTGGGCATTTCAGGAAAACCAGCTGAAATTATAATAATTTCATTAAAAAGCGCGCAAGATTTTCCTTGTGCAAGTCGATTAGGTTTGGTGAACGAAGAAGGAATAGTTAATTTAAATTGTTTTCTCTGTATGCCTGATTTCTCCTCTGATTGACGCATTGTCCCTCACAGGTATATTGCTGCAGTGGTGGACCACAGCGGAGGGCTGCCCTGTCAAGGCACTTACCTGCTTCACCAGGTAAACTCACCTGCGATCAGCAGAATCCAGTTCAGAGCACAATGACCGAGGCCAACCCTTGGATGGAAAACTGAAGGAGATGCTTTCTACTGGGCAGCATGCCTACCTTCCGTTTTGTTGAGAAATAAGGGGCACTTTGACATAGTTGTGGAGGAGGGGGTGGTTATTCCCAGTGTGTAACCCTTGCTTATCCCTCAAAGATCTCTATCTAGTTATCGGAGAAAACCAATGTAACTTCAGGTGTTGGAACATCAACCAAAAACAGAAATGGAGTTGGCCCCAGGTGCTTCAGTACCCTCCCATGGTCAAGAGGCAAACCGGTTAATAGATGAATTGGTCATTGTAAATTGTCCTGTGATTAGGCTCGATTGCTGGGCCTGAAGAGTCTGTTCCGAGCTCAATCTCCAAATAAATACGTCTCGGGCACTCAAGTAGCATCTGTGGAAAGAAAGAACACCTAATATAATGGGTCGAGGGAATGATCCCCAATTCTGACCCGAAATGTTAACTGGTTTCTCTTTCCCTGGGTGGTGCCTGACTGAGAGTTCTTCCAGAATTTGTGTCTTGATCTTAAAGCAGTGCTTGTGCCTTTTTTTCTTATATCAAATGACTTTTGCTTGAAGTGGAAGTTTATTGAATTGAGATTGAAGTAGCGGGAGTGCTACAGGTCACTTGTGTGCTGCAATCTTGCACAGACGAGAAAGGTTTTTTAAAAAAAAATCTGTTTAGTGATGTTGACTAAAACAGAAATATTGGACAGATGCCAGAATTGCCACCAGTCTGTGGGAATTAAGGTTAAATTTTATAGTTTGGCAATTATTAGAAAGGACGGTGCTTTGTGACGATTTTCACTTTTAAAAGATCATAAGATGTAGTTGTGGGATTAGGCCATTCGGCCCATCAAGCTTGCTCTGCCATTTGATCATGGCTGCTTTATTATCCTCTCAACCCAATTCTCCTGCCGTCTCCTGACTAATCAAGAAGCTATCATCCTCCGCTTTAAATGTACCTGATATCTTGGCCTCCACAGCTGTCTGTGGCAATGAATTCCACAGATTCACCAGCTTTTGGCGAAAAAAAAATCGTGAAGAATTCTCCTCTCTGTCATCTTCCACTTTCCTTAGACCTGAAGAAGGGTCTCGGCCCAAAGCATCAGCTATCACTTCATTTTCATAGATGCTGCCTGACCTGCTGAGTTCCTCCAGCACTTTGTGTGTGTTATTCTGGATTTCCAGCATCTGCAGAATCTCTTGTGTTTATAAGAAAAAAATGCTGTAAATTATAAAAGAATTTTTTTTTTAAAGTGTGAAAATAGAGTGAGATAGTGTTCATGGGCACAGTCTGAATCAACCTATGACATTGTTCCACAACTCACTTGTTGCTAGATTTATTAATAGACGTGTAAGTTGAGGAGAGAGCAGGCTTATTGTGTGGCATCCTGAAGGGTTTGTGTCAGTGAAAGACATATTGAAATGTTAATTCAATATTGTGTTCATACCAGTGCCGACACAATATTGTAGATGCTCTTGTGCTATATTGAAATGTAAGAATGATTGTTGGGCAGAAGGCTTTGATAAATAGCAACAAGATGGTTTGTTAGACATTGGTGGGGGGAGTGATGGGCCCAATGCCCCTGCTCTTCTTTGGAAAGTCTCTCGGTTTTTCGAGAGGGCAGGCGGAGCTTTGGGATGTCGTGGTTAAATGTCAACCATGCTTCAGAGCCCAAGCCCAAACTAGTGCCTGGTCCCTACCACCTCCTGGGGGTGAGTTTGCTGACACAGAATGAAATTTCCAATTACAACTTCAGATTTTGATTCCAACAGGGAATTCAGCGCAGGATTACGGTCACGATCGTGCATGAGAAAGGCAGTGAACTTCACTGGAAGGATGTTCGAGAGCTCGTTGTTGGTGAGTTTTCTTTCCAGAGCCAATGCATCTTTTCTAATGTACAAACGTTTGTAATATTGATAATACTAATGTATGATCCTTTTAACATTACTGATTTTACATCTTATTCTCTTGTTCGCCAGTAAAACTAACACCAGGGAACTGATTAAATTACTCTAAATAATGACATTTACATTCAATGGCCGCTTTATTAGGTAACCCTTTAAACTTTGTTAATGCAAATATCTAATCTGCCAATCACGTGGCAGCAACTCAATGCATAAAACTGTGCAGACGTGGTCAGGAGGTTCAGTTGATGTTCAGACCAAACGTTAGAATGGGGGAAGAAACATGGCTTTGACCGTGGAGTGATTGTTGGTGCCGGATGGGGTGGTTTGAGTATCTCAGACACTGCTGATCTGTGATTTTCACGCACAACCGTCTCTAGCGTTTACAGAAAAGGCTACGAAGAAACAAAAAGAAATCCAGTTAGTGGCAGTTCTGTGTCAAAACTGCCTTGTTAATGAGAGGTCAGAGGTGAATGTGTTAACGCTCAAGCAAGCCCAAGATTTTCTTTCAGTTTAACAACTTTACTTTCTCCATTCATGTTCAGTACACGAGGGTGCCATTTCCTTGCCCATAATCCCACCCCCCAGCGTGCTTGCCCATAACATAAAAGTGTGCACCTCAACTAAATGCTTACATTGCCCAAATTAACAGAACTTAACGAATAGCCAGACTGACTGGTTCAAACTGACGGGGAGGCGACAGTAACTCAAATAACCACACGTTACAGCAGTGATGTGCAGAAGAGCATTGTACCTTGAAGTGGATGTGCTATAGCAACAGAAGACCACACCAGGTACCTCATAAAATGGCCATTGAGAGTGGTCTCTTAATGAGAGCAAATGATCTGCATTCTAAATTTAGATTAAATAAATCCCTATGCTTCAGGTTCTTGAACAGCCAAATGTCACTAAATGCACTGATTCCTAACGCAATATTAAAATAAACGACCTCCTGACTTCACTCATGAAGGGATAAAATATAAATTACAAGTTAAGTGTTCATTCTGTCTTGGACAAGCCCAGTAACTGTCTGTTTCCCAACGGTTTCCCAGGGCGCATCAGGAATAAACCAGAGGTGGATGAAGCTGCTGTAGACGCCGTTTTGTCTTTGAATATAATTTCTGCCAAGCACATCAAATCTTCAAATGATGCTCACAGGTATGTTCACGTTCCTTTTACGTGAAGTGGTGCTACGTCTTGAGTTCCAGTTCTGTCACCCATTTGAAACTAGCATTCCGTACTGGACGGGTGCCGGAGATGGCCAATACTGGCGGAATGGTGATCGAAAGGACACATCTGATAGATAGATTTTTTACAGGCTGGATGGAGCGACTTTTGTTCAAATGACCTTGTATTTTCTTTGTAAAAAATCAATTTCTGTGGGGGGGGGGTGGAGAAAAACACCATTAAAGTTTGCTGTGATCCGTTCTGTTGATGAGGCGAATCTCTGCGTGTGTAGCAACAGATTGGAAAACCGACAACCCTACAGGAAGGCCCAGTGATTCATGGGAGCTCGGGTAGCTTGTGGACTGGGTGTTGGACGAGTTCTGGGCATTCTATCGAATGTGCGGCAGGGTGAGGATACATCTCTACCAAAGGAGCCATAAAATGCTCCTTCCCTCCACTGACCTGCAGGTGTAGCACCTGCTCAGCCCCAATCAGGGTCACGTGAAGCCATGGGAGCAGGTGGTGGATGATCGTATGAGCAGCCGGTGCAGATCACAAGTCCTGGTTATGCGACCACTGACACCAGGCAGACAATCTCTGAAGAGTATTGATAATGGCTGGGGTCACCCGTCTTGTAAAGTCACTGCCCAGAAGAAGGTAATGTCAAAATACTTCAGTAGAAAAATTTGACAAGAGCAATAATGGACGTGAGACCATGATTTGATACATCATATGACATGGCACATAATGATGATGATTCTATCATAGGTAAGAATTTTTAAAAATATATAAATATTAGCTTTATTTGTCACGTGTACATTGAAAATTACAGGAAAATGCGTCATTGGTATCAATGACCAACACAGTCTGAGGAGGTGCCGGGGGCAGCCCTCAATTGTCGCTGCACTTCCAGCACCAAAATAGCATGCCCACAACTTACTGACCCTAACCCATACGTCTTTGGAATGTGAGAGGAACAGTCACAGGGAGAGCATTAAAACTCCTTCCAGACAGCACCAGGAACCAAAATCCCTGTCGCTGACGCTGTAAATTGTTTCGCTAGCCACTACACAAGAACATAGAAATAGAGGCAGGTGTGAGCCAATTGCCCCCTCAAGCCTGCTTTGCTGTTCCATCGGATTGTGACTGAACCAATATTGGCCTCAGCTTCACTTCCCCGTTCTCTTCCCCACGTCTTTTGACTCCCTTATAATTCAGGTGGCAGTTAGTCTGTACCTGCAATAGATTCAGTAACTTAAATTGAAACTATTCTGAAACTATGCCCTTAATTCTTGGAACTCCCATTGAGGGAAAACGGCATCCAGCTTGTAAGCTCCTTCAGAATCTTAAATTTTTTTTGTAATTTTTTTTTATTGGTTCATCATCAAACAAACATTTCCATAAGATGTATTTCAGACATTGTACATATATATCATATAATCATATATATCACAAATCTCACAAAGTATTTATCTGAGATATACACTTATAGAAAAGAGTGGAAAGAAAAAAACAAGCAAAAGGAAAGAACTATGTACAAGTAGGGAGTGATTTTTTTTTACAACATATTGATTTGTGAGAATAAAATCAGGCCTATGAGGCATTATGTAGTTAAACCATTTTCCCCCGTATGAATCAAATTGTTCCAGCTTATGATTAACAGATGCTGTTATCTTCTCCATTTTGTAAATGTCCATTGTAATTTCCATCCATGTATTTAAAGTTGGGCTTTCCTGTGATAATCATTTCCTAGTAAGAGTCTTTTTACCAGCCACCAACAGTATATTCATTAAATATTTATCTCTATTCAACCATTCTTGAGGTATATATCCAAAATATATGGTCTTACTCTCTAAGGGTATTTCACATTTAAAGATGTCTTGTAGGGCATTGTGTATCCCCCTCCAATAGTTTTTGATAACAGGGCAGTCCCAAAAAATATGATAATGATTTGCATTTTGATTTCCACAATTTCTCCAGCAAACAGGGAGGTTACTATCATAACGGGATTCCTGAGAGGGTGTAATAAAATATCTTATCAAGTTTTTCCATCCAAACTCCCACCATTTATGTGAACTGGCACACTTCCATTGATACCTCCATATTGTTGTCCATTCTTCCTCAGATATAATTATCCCTCCTTCCTTCTCCCATTTTGTTTTAATGTATGAAGTCGAATGTGTTTTAAGATTTGACAACCCCTTATACAGTGGCCCAACATACTCCAATTCTGTATATCGAACCCTTTTTCCAAGGAATCAGCAGTTTATCATGTTAGTGCATGGTGCCTGTATGGGCCCAGGACAAAGAATTAAGCAGGAAAAAAAACTCATTGTGGACACCACCCACTCAATTAAAAAAAACACGGGAGATTCTTCAGATGCTGAAAATCCAAAGCAGCACACACACAATGCTGGAGGAACTCCAGCTGGTTGGGCAGCATCTACAGAGGAGAATAAACAGCTGATGTTTCAGGCCAAGACCTTTAATCAGGACTGGAAAGGACGGGGGAAGATGCCAAAGTAAGAAGGTGGGGGGAGTGGAAGCTGGAAGATGATGGGTGAAGCCAGATGGGAGGGCAGGATGGAGGGGGGGGGGGGAGGGAGAAAGAAACTGGGAGGTGATGGGGGAAAAAGGTAAAGGGCTAGAAAAGAAGGAATCTATTAGGAGAGGAGACTGGGTCATGGGAGAAAGGACAAGAGGAGGGGCACCATTGGGGGGTGATAGGCAGGTGAGAAGAAGTAAGAGGCCAGAGTGGGAGATTATAGAAGAGGGAATGAGGAGGAGGGAAAATTACCAGAAGCTGGTGAAATTCATGCCATCAGGTTGAAGGCTACCCAGAAAGAATAGGAGCTGTTGCTCCTCCAAGCTGAGAGATTGTGTTTCCTGCATGGGGACCCCAGGTCCCTTTATACTGCAATGTTCTGTGGTCTCACTCTATTTAGATGATAATATTATTATTTCCTCATTCTGGAGTGGATAACCTCGCATGAAGGATCCACTTCATCCGTCATCTATATTTACTATGTTAGGAATTTGCTGTGGTGAGGTGGTCAGGGTGTGACATGCAGAAAGGACCATTCAGCAATTGTAATGAATAAATAATTATATAAAAAATTAAGTTAGAGGATGGAAATGGAATAATATGTACATAAATATGTAAATACCAGCATGTACTTATAATGTAAACAGCATTATAAAAAGCGCTTCCGTGTCTACAGAGCAGTGACTGGGGAAAGACAGTTGTAAGATCATGTGATTTTTTGTTTTTGTTTTTAGTAGCCCTCCGGTGCTTTCTAGAAGGAAGCTTTGGGAAAAGGCAATTTACTGAGTGGGTCGTGTAGGCAGTGATTTTTCCCGCTCGCTTCTTTGACCTGGACACCTACAAGTCCTGCAGTGATTTCACATTTTCCCCACGTTCTACTCCATCTGCCAACTTCTAGTCCCTTCACTTACCTACCCGGTTTCCTTTGCAGGGTGGCGCAGTAGCTTAGCTGTTTTGCACAGCGCTTTACAGCGCCAGCAGTTCACTCCGCTGTCTGTAAGGAGTCTGTCCATTCTCCCCATGGCCACATGGGTTTCCTCCGGGTTCTCCAGTTTCCTCCCACAGTCCAAAGGCACACCAGTTGGTAGGTTAATTGATCACGGTAAAACGTCCCATGATTAGCCTAGGGTGAAATCGGGGCTTGCTGGGCAGAGCAGCTCAAAGGGCTGGGAGGCCTGTTCTGCACTGTGTTTCAAAAGATAAATAGATAGCTGGTTGGATAAATTGCTAGATCATTGTTCCCTGTAACCCTTTGGTTATCTGTTATTACTGATACATTTTTGTGTCTTCTAATTTTAAAACTGATCTACACTAATTTCAAATCTTTGCCATTTACTTAACTCAGGCTTTAAGGAACAAAATATTTCTTTAACTATGTTTATGTAGCTGTAGATGCTCTGACTATTTGTTTTTTTTTAATGTTATTTGCTGGTTTGCTGTCATTCACTATCATCTTAATATCTTTTTTTGGTCATGTTTGTCATTTCTAAATGTCCCCTGGCTCACCACTCAGTTTTACTGCACTGTATGCCTTTTTCAGTTTGATACCCCAACCTTGGCTCAATCATAAGTGGTGCATCCCACTCATAGAGCCTTGGTTTCTAACCAGAATATGCCCTCGCTAGGTTTTATGAAGTATCTGGTTTTGCTAACTTCTGTCTTCCCCTGTTCATTTTGACCTCAAACCATTTTAGTCACCTTTCTTTAAGATTTGGACTCTAGTTACTGATACTCAAGCTGAATTTGAAATGTTGCCATACTGTGAACTCCTTTTCCCTGGGGATCCTATACTGTGAGATCATTAATTAATCCTGTTTCATTACTCAATATCAAAACAGCTGCACCCTGGTTTGGTGCCTTGACATATTGCTCTCAGAAGCTATATCAGATACACTCAATGAACTCGCCCTCAAAGACACCTTTGCCATTATTTTTTGTCCAATGAATGCGATGTTGAAAATCAACTATGATTACTGTGCAGCTCTTTCAGAATTCTTTCTTGACTTGTACTATGTGCTACAGTACAGCTGTTGTACGTAAGCCCTTTTATTAATTCCACCAGTAACTTCTTTGTCTGTATTTTATTTTCACCCAATTGATTTCACCACAAGCACCTGAGCCAATGTCATTCCTCGCAAGCACAATAGATTCTACAGATGTTGGAAATCTTGAGCAACACACACACACACACATGAAATGCTGGAGGAACTCAGGCTGCACCAAGTGAGGGGAAACCTGGTGAATGTTGAAAGACTTCGATAGAGTGGATGTGAAGAGGATGTTTCCTGTGATGTGAGAGTCTAAGGCTAAAGGACACAGCCTCAGAATACAGGGACATGCATTTAGAACAAAGATGAGGAATTTGTTCAGCCAGAGAGTTGTGAGACTATGGAATTCGTTGCCACAGGCAGCTATGGATGCCAAGTCATTGGGTATATTTAAGGCAGAGGTTGATAGATTCTTGATTAGTCAGGGCACAAAGGGTTACGGGGAAAAGGCAGGAGATTGGGGTTGAGAGGGAAATGGATCAGCCATGATGAAATGGCAGAATAGACTCAATGGGCCAAATGGCTTAATTTGCTTCCTATGTCTTAGCTCAGATAAACAGTCGATGTTTCAGGCTGAGACCCTTCATCAGAACTGGAAAGGAAGGGGGAAGAAGCCAGAATAAAAAGGGGAAGAGAAGGAGTACAAGCTGGCGGGTGATAGGTGAAGCCAGGTGAGGGAGGAGAGGGGTGAAATAAGAAGCTGAGGGATGATAGGTGGAAGAGATAGAGAGCTGAAGGAGGAGGATTCTGATAGGAGAGGACAGTGGGCCATGAAGGGGCAAGGACAATGATGGGCAGGTGAGAAGAGAAGAGGGTAACCAGAATGGGGATTGGAAAAAGAGAGGAGGAGGAAGGGGGGAGATCACGATGAAGGGTTATGGCCCAAATGCTGAACGTTTATTCTCTTCCATAGATGCTGTCTGGCCTGCTGAGCTCCCCCAGCATTTTGTGTGCACGTTGCTCGTTATTATTCCTCACCACGACAGCGATCTCATCCTTCCCTACCAGGGTCGCAACCTGAAACGCCAACTGTGCAGTTCCCTCTGCAGATGCTGCCTGACCTGCTGAGGTCCTCACTCATTGCTTCCTGCCAGTTCACTTGTGCCTCCTCTCGACCACCACCTCCTTCCCGTCTACCGCTGGGTTCAAAAGTTGATCTCAAGTCATGGTCCAACTTCGAAATGGTCAGGAGCATAAGAGTCCCGTGATCTGAGTTGGAACATATTACAGCCCAGTACAGGGACAGCACAATATTGTGCTGAGTCAATCAAACAGCCAACTGAACTAATTCTCCTGCTGTCACCATGTCCATCTTCCTCACATCCATGTGCCTACCTAAATAAGTCCCTAATGAATCTGCCTCTACCCCCACCCCAGGCAGCCTGCAGAGTTCTGTGATCAGGGTGAGGCAAATGCTTGACATTTTTTGTCCAAATTATTTAGTAGCTTAAACAAGTTGTAGCTGGCTATCGTTCTCAGTCACCTAATATTTCCATCTCTTTCCTCATTGCTACTAATGATACCTCTTGTATTTTACAGGCTGTTTCTTGATGTGGACATACCTAGGTATTTTCAGTTTTCCGTTTGTTGTTTGTTTATTAGATTAGAGCCTCATCTCTTTCCTTATAAATTTCCTTTGCTTTTTATGCAATCCTGCTTTAGTGCTGTACCCTACTTTACACCACAGACACAGGAAATAAATAAAATCATCTTGTTTCACTTCATGGGTGTCAGGAATCCAAACTACTTCCTTGGGAACTAATCTTCACAAATGCACCTATTATGAATATAGGGATTTAGCTAGTAGCTGGGTTTAAAAAAAACTGATAGCACTGAACGTAAGTAAGTAAAATTTATTATCAAAGTATGTATATATTGCCATATACTACCTTGAGATTCACTTTCTTACAGGCATTTACAGGAACAAAAAAGAAATAAACTAGACTCTGTGAAAAACTATACAAAGACTGACAAGCAACCAAAGTACAAAAGAAGGAAAATTGTGCAAACATAGGACAATGCTGAGAGTATGTCTTTGGAAGTAAGTCCTGTGGTTGTAGAGACAGTTCAGAGTTGTGGTGAGTGAGGTTATCCATCAGGTTCAGGAGCCCAGTGGTCATAGGGCAATAACTGATGGTTGTAGGGTATTAACTATTGCCGAACCTGATGTTGTGGGACACACGGCAGCAGCAAGAAGAGAATACAGCCTGGATAGTGGGGGTCTTTGATGAGGGATGCTGCCTACTTATGACAGTGTTCCACATGAGTGGTGGGGAGGGTTTTGCTTCTGTTGGACCGGGCAGTATCCACCACTCTCTGTAGCCTTTTCCATTCCTGGGCATCGGTGTTTCCGTACCAGACCATGATACAACCAGTTAGGCTACTCACCACTGTGCGTCTGTAGAAGTTTGTCAGAGCTTCTGGTGACATGCCAAGTTTGCGCAAACTTTTTTAAGAAAGTAGAGGAACTGTTGTACCTTCTTTATATTAAGTGCAAATAATCATTTGCTGGTACCTGTGCTGTTGATTGTTGTCAATCACAACTGTCACCATAAACAAATAAATTTTCCAAACACCTTCATTTAATTCTTTGAAGAATGTAAAACTTCTTGAAGTGTTGGGATGTTATGTTGAGGTTGTATAAGACAGTGGTGAGGTCAAATTTGGAGTAATGTATATGGTTCTGGTCACCTACCTACAGGAAAGATATCATTTAAATTGAAAGAGTACAGAGAAAATTTCCAAGGATAAACCAGGACTTGAGGACCTGAGTTACAGGCAAAGGTTGAGTAGGTTATTCTTTATTCTCTGGAGTGTAGGAGAATGAGGGGAGATTTGATAGAGGTGTACAAAATGGATGAGGAATATAGTTAGAGTAAATGCAAGCAGGCTTTTTCCACTGAGGTTAGGTGAAACTAGAACTGGAGGTTGTAGGCTAAGGGTGAAAAGTGAAATATTTAAGGGGAAACTTGAGAAGGAATTTCATTCAGAGGGTGGAACAAGCCTCCAGCAGTAATGGTGGATATGAGTTTGACTGCAACATTTAAGCAAACTTTGGATAGATACATGGATGGGTGGGGTATTGGAGGGTGAAGGAGGTGCAGGTCGATGGGAGTAGGCAAAATGCTGCACTGCAAGGTGGAGAAATGATCTCCAGGTACTTAATGCCCGAGGACAGCGAAAAATAAAATGGAGAATTTAAATTAAGCCTTTTGACAACATACACAGGTTACGTTTCCCCGAGTTATTCCAGCTGTAGCTGAAATAACTTCTAATATGTTCTGGATTAGTAATATCGGGAAGAATTTGGTTCTGCGAGATGAGGGTGTGGAGTGATGCTGAGGGCGGAGTCTTCACTTGGCCTCACTTAAGATCATGAAGCAGTTTAAAACAGCCTGTGGTATAAATGACAAGCAAGCATCACATTCACTTGTAGCATCAATACTTTAGACAGAGCTTAGACGGCCGAGAAACAGCCCCTGTGTTAGTACACAGCTCTTGTGTGCTGTGCTGTAGAACATACCCTTGCTACGTTGCTCACTGTAGATATATTAAAAACTGTGTTCCAAACATATTTGCTGTCTGGAGATATTCCACTTAAAGGTCCAGCGCCTACACTCCCGACATGGTCCTGTAACTGGGCTTGGGTAGGTGGTGCTCATGGATGAAGTCTGAGAGCCAGACATGCATTCCACCTCAGGACTTCCAGCTATGGGTCAAAACAAATTACAAAATAAAACTTTATACATTAAAAAATCAGAAGTACGGAGCTTCTGCAAAAAAAGTGAGATATCAGTTAATTTTCAGCATAATATTACAGTGTAATGTAACATCAATAATTCTGACATCGGATGGCTTAGTTATTTTAAAGTGTGCAAAAATATAAAAAGTTGTGTTTATTACATTTTTAAAATGGAATATATATGTTATATACTGTACCTCATAATGGATCAGTAAAATTGATGAAGATTTTAAAAGGGAAACATTGAGAGGATGAAAAGGCATGAGGGAGCTGAGAGAGAGAGAGAGAGAATGTGAGACAGCAGAGTTGGGAATCTCACGCACAAAATGCTGGAGGAGCTCAACAGGTCAGGTAACATCTATGGAAGGGAATAGGCAGTTGACATTTTGGGCTGAGACCCTTCTACAGGACTAGTAAGGAAAGGAGAAGAAGCCAGAATAAGAAGGTAGCGGAGGGGTAGGAGAACAACCTCTCTATCTGTTTTTTCTTGCCCTCCCCTTTGTGCCTCTGGTTCTCTCTCCCTCTCTCTGCCACTCCCTCCCCCTCACTCCCACTCCCCCTCACTCCCACTCCCCTCCCCCTCCCACTCCCTCCCCCTCCTACTCCCACTCCCTCCCTCCCACTCCCACTCTCCCTCCCTCCCTCCCACTCCCTCCCTCCCACTCCCCTCTCCCTCCCTCCCCTCTCCCTCCCTCCCCCTCCTACTCCCACTCCCACTCCCTCCCTGCCACCCCTGTTCATCTTCACTCACACCATGGATGTCATTGAGCTAGAGAAGGTGCACCATTTTTCCTGGAATGTATGATTTTGAGGGATGACCTGTGAGGTGCATAAATACAATGGATGGCTACAGGGCAGGAATTTATCATCAAAGTACTCTGATTATTTATTATACAAGTACGTGTAAGATACTATATGCTGCCCTGAGATTCATTTTTATGTAAGCACAGATAGACATCTTGGTCAGCATGGGCAGCTTGGTATTCCTGCTGTATAACCCTGGGACTCGTACCTGAGAAACAAGTCAAAGGCAAGGTGGCCATAGCTAATTGTACCTGCCCCCTCAGCTTTATCGTTTAACATTCACGCCAAGCAACAAGGAGGCAACGTTTGTCCCTTGAAACCAAATAGTCATAAATCTTTTACTCTGCTAGTCTGGAAATAATACACATAAGACCTACACAATAGACATGCAATGATACTTCGAGCCCTTTTTTTGAGGGGAAAAAAATATTTACAATCGAATCAGTTCCCTTATAATACAAATGATTTCCACTTGAAACTGAATGTATACATGATTTCATGTCTATGCAAATTTAAATTCCTGTAAGAGCATTCTTGCATTTAAAATCAACTCATTTTGTTACATCGTTATTATATTTATACGTGTCGCCATGGTGGCATGGCAGTTAACATGATGCTATCACAGCTTGAGCTGTTCCGGAGTTAGGAGTTCAGTTCCGGCAGTCTGTAAGGAGTTTGTACGTTTTCCCCGTGACCGCATTGGTTTCCTCCGGGTGCTCCTGTTTCCTCCCACAGTCCAAAGACGCTAACGGTTAGTAGGTTAATTGGTCATTGTAAGTTGTCCTGTGATTAGGCCAGGGTTAAATCAGTGGGTTTCTGCACAGAGCCTTGTTCCACACTGAATCTCCAAATAAATACAAATGCTTTTATCACCAATTAGTTGGCAAATTCATGAATTGACAAACGGCTCCTTTTGTAAGGATATCACAAAGATGTACAGTAACATTAGTGGTACAAATGATATCATCTAGCATGTTGTTTGCCTTTATACACATTGGCTCCAGGGAATTCTTCCAGTGATGTAGCCAGGAAATAACTTCCTTTGTTACACAAAGGATTGTTATGGTTGGGAAAGCATGTAAGAGTGGAGGAAGTAGATATAATATCACTTCTCAAGAGTAAATTCGATACCCTCTTGGAAGAGAATGATAGGGTTTGAAGCGAGAGTGAGTGAGAATCAGAGACAAAGTCGAGTTTGTTGTCGTCTGTACAAGTACACGTACACACAGGGGCAATGAGAAACTTACCTGCAGCAGCATCACAGACATAAAGCATCAGATGATCAACTTTCACAGGAAAAGCATAAATTAAACATAAATAATGCATTTTTTTTTACAAAAAGAGCACAACTAAAGCCAAAAAAAACAAGGTTAAGTGCAATGTAAATTGGACAAAGTCCAATTCTTTTTCTTCTTGGGCCCTCATCTCCAGTGGTGCATCGGCCGTCGATGCCAGGAGTTCATCAATGTTTCTGTAATGCACTGTACAGGGGATTGGCCTGTCCAGCTTCACCAGAGCCCTGTTGGCCGGCCTCGCCCATTTCCACCCCTCACAAAGGGTTGGACTTTGAGAGGCCAAAGTAGTTGTGGTGTTGCTGTATTGAGGTGGTGATTAGGGTAGTGCCGGTTAGTTCAAGAACCAAATGTTTGAAGGGAAATGGCTGTTCTTGAACCTGGTGGTGAAAAACTTCAGGCTTCCGTACCTCCTGCCCAATGGGAGCTGTGAGAAGACGGCCTGGATGGTAGGGATATTTGATGACAGATCTTCGATGGTAGGTCTTTTGGGTATCATTGGTCAAGAGATCTTCTGAATCTCTTGACAGAGCCTTGAGTAACCTGTGCCTTTACAGCCTTACAAGCACGTCATGGTATATTACAAATGTGGTGAGAGTTTCTGTCTTCTCTCAAACCCGTGGTTTCTTCTTGAAGTATTGGTTGATCTACGTTCCTTTGTTGCCCTTCCTGCTAAAGAAATTAGGTCCTGAATACCTACAATGTGATTGCAATTTGGGAAGTTGGGGACTCTGGGGCAGGACAGGAAGGAAGACTCTGACTCAAAAGTGGGAGAAGGGTGGACGTGGGTTTGCTGTCGTGGGGACTTACCAAAACAGGCCGTTCAGGATGCCCATCTTCATGCCCAGGTCTCCAGTTATCTTGAGGCTGCTGTAATATCCGAGCATTGGGTGGAATCCAAAGCCAAAATGAGTGTGAAGTTGGAAAAAGTGGCCAAGGTCAAACTGTTTCACAGCAGGATGGTGAAAATTGTCAACAAGCACCTGGGACAGAATTTACAATGGCAGCCTAACACAGGGGTTGCCATCGTGGGGTCCATGGACCCCTTGCTTAATGGTGTTGGTCCATGGCATAAAAAAGGTTGGGAACCCCTGAACTGACAAAACCATAGACAGAGTTTCAGGATTAATCTTGACTGTGAATAAACTGAGTGTTTTAAAATGCATTCTTGAGCTTTGTATTGAGGATTGTGATATCAAACCATGGGAATTGTAGTTGGAAATTATTTTACAGGCATGGGAAATGGTAATCAGTGTAGAGTGACCATCAAACCTGGATAATTACAATTAAGAAACGAGGACAAGGAGAAGCCTCGTGAGCCTGCTCTGCCACTTCGTAAAATCAAAACTCAAAGTAAATTTTATTATCAAAGTACATGTATGTCACCATGTACAGCCCTGAGATTGTTTTTCCTGTGGGTGTGCTCAAGAATAGTAACTATAACAGGATCGATGAAAGATCAACCAGAGTATAGAAGATAACAAATGCAAATATAAATAAATAGCAAAAAATAACGAGAATATGAGTCCTGAACGTGAGATCATTGGTTGTGGGAACATCTCAGTGGATGGGCAAGCACGTGTAGTTATCCCCTTTTGTTCAAGAGCCTGCCTGATAGCTGTGGTGCGGTAACTGTTCTTGAAATAATTTGCTGGTTCCTGCTCTGTAGCCATTTCCCTTAATTCCTTTTGTACCCTTGTCTGTGCCTGTTGTAAATACTCAGTCATTACGTATGTTCACAGATCAGACCTGTCAGTCCGATCTTTCAATATGCATGATGAATGGGATTGCCGAGGATTAACTAGTCTCTGAGTTAGGAAACTTATCAGCCTGGTTATTATCGTGATCAGAAGATTGTGGAGAAGAAGAGAGATGGTGTATGAATGCATCATTTACTTTGCAAGAATCTCCTTTTTAAATCATTATTTAAGTATTAGAACATAGAACACTACAGAACCTTCAGCCCACGATGTTGTGCTGACTATTTAACCTTACCTACTCTAAGATCAATCTAATCCTTCCCTGCCCCACAGTATCCATGTGCCCACCAAAAAGTCCCTTCAGTAGATCTCTAACGTCTGTGCCTCTACCCCCACCCTTGACAGTGTGTTCAACACACCTACTACTCTGTGAAATTTTGAATTGTGAAAATGATTAAAAGGTTAAAACAAGGATAATTTGAAATGAGTTGTTCAGGAAAATAATGGTGATCTTGAGATAGAAGTTGAACTTGTGTGTCGGTGCAGTCATGGATTGTTATTTTTAACCCCCCCTATTAATCAGTCCCACTTCTGGTCAGTATGTGCTGATCCCTGATATAGATACTGGTTACAGGTGCATAGGCCGTTAATGATCTGACATCTTCCCTGTTTTGGTGAATAGTTTGGCATTGGAGAGTGAAGGACAATATCTCATCAATGATAGCCACCAAAGAACATGACAGTAAGACAACTGATCCAGGGAGACCCACATTTGGGGCTGAGAGGGAAATGGATCAGCCATGATGAAATGGCAGAGCTGACTCGATGGGCCAAATGGCCTGACTCTGCTCCCATATCTTATGGATTTACAGTCTTATTTGGATCTACAGAGCAATTTGCAGCACATTTAAATCACAAAATGCTATTATGTAGAGTGTCTATGTTTCAAAAACGCTGATGAAGAATTTTCGACTTCCACTTACAAAGAACGTTTATGAATCTCCTTGCTCCCAAGGATGCAATAACTTTTTAAACATCTTTCACGTTAGTAACTGAAGTTGCATTTAGTGTGTGTGTGTGTGTGTGTGTGTGTGTGTGTGTATGTATATGAGAGCGAGAGAGGAACAATTAAATGCATGAATGAGATGAAAAATACATATCCAGTGCTCTAACCTTAAGTCCCCATACAATATACACTCAGTGGTCACTTTATTAGGTACTGGAGAGGAATCCAGTGCAGTCTTCTGCTGCTGTAGCCTGTCCACTTCAAGGTTCAGCGTGTTGTGTGTTCAGAGACGCTCTTCTACACACTGCTGTTGTTACGTGTGGCTATTTAAGTTACTGTCAGCTTGAACCAGACTGTCCATTCTCCTCTCACCTCTCTCATTAACAATGCATTTTCCCCCACAGAACTGCTGCTCGCTGGATGTTTTGTTTTTCACACCATTCTCTGTGAACTCTAGAGACTGTTGTGCATGAAAATCCCAGGAGATCAGCAGTTTCTGAAATAATTGTTTCTATCTGGCAGGAACAATCATTCCACAGTCAAAGTGACTGAGAACATATTTCTTCCCCATTCTAATGTTTGGTCTGAAGAACAAATGAGCCTATGCATCGAGTTGCTGCCACATAAATGGCTGATTAGATATTTGCATTAATGAGCAGGTGTACCTAATATAGTGGCCACTGTGTGCTTCTCTGCACAAATAAAACTGACTTTTTGTATCCTTATCTCTGTTTCCCCTCAGAAGCTTTTATCGGTTTGAGGCCGTTTGGGATAGCTCTTTACACAATTCCCTCCTCCTAAACCGCGTGACTCCATATGGAGAAAGGATCTACATGACGCTTTCTGCGTACCTGGAGGTTAGTTCACTTGACTTGTGTCCAAAAATCCGTAGTGGCTTCTGATTGAGTTCAGCCCTGCTTCACAACAGTTCGACTGCAGCAAAGATGCAGGGACCAGTTCACTGGACTTAAACCAAGGGAGTTCAGATTAAATCTGTGGCCAGAGTTTTTCTGCAATGGGTTCAGAAAAACTGATCCATCATAAACACAAGAGATTCTGCAGATGCTGGAAATCCAAAGTAGCACGTGCACATACAGACGCAGACAGACAGACACACACACACACACACACACACACTCACGTACAGGCATACACACACACACACCACCCCCCCCAAAGGTTGGGCAGCATCTATGGAAAGGAACAAGCAGTCAACATTTTGAGCCAAGACCCTAATCTATCACATTCGTTACAAGGTTCGTTCAGTCTAGCCACACATGCTACACTCCTAAGCCCTAGTGTGGTGTTTTATACAAAATACATGTTACTGTAGTTTGGGACTGTGTCATTCTGAATGACATGTTGCCTTAGTGTAACACACACAAAATGCTGGCGGAACTCAGCAAATCAGGCAGTGACCGAGGAGGGGAATAAACTGTCGGCGTTTTGGGCCATCGTTTCCGGGACTGGAGAGGAAGGGGACAGAGTCCAGAATAAGGAAGTGTGGTCAGGGGAGGGAGTGCAAGCTGGCAGGTGTAAGTGAGACCAGGTGAGGGGGAAGGTGGGTGGGTCGTGGAAGGGGTTGAAGGAAGAAGCCAGGAGGTGATAGGTGGGAGAGGCAAGAGGCTGAAGGAGGAGAAATCTGTCAGGAGAGGACTGTGGACGAAAGGAAAGGGGCATCAGCGGGAGGTGATTGGCAGGTGAGGGGGAGCAGAAAAGGGGTGAGAGAGGAACCAGAATGGGGGAATAGAAAAAGAGAAAAAGGGGAAGGGGAAGAAATTACCCGAAGTTAGAAAAATCTATGTCCGTGCCATCCAATTGGAGGCTACCCACGTGGAATCTGAGGTGTTGCTCCTTCAACCTGGGTGTTGACCTGATGGTGGCAATACAGAAGAATGTGGACCGACATGTCAGAATGGGAATGGGAAGTTGAATTGAAATAGGATATCTGGCCTAACAGAGCAGAGGTGCTCGGCAAAGTGGTTCACCCATCTCTGTCAGGTTCCCACCATTGCAGAGTTGCCTTAGTAGGAGTTCTTGAGGTTGGGGAGAAAGTACAACTTGGGGCACATTGTTTACGAACAAAGGACCTCTGTTCCAATGCAGATGCAGATTGCCATGCTGTGTTTCAGTTCGCCTGCATTTTGATTTGTGTCACTTTGTAAGGAGAGGAATTCACACTGATTGCTAGCACAGAATCTGCAGTGTAAATGGTGCTTCTGTCTTCTGTTCCAATTCTGATGTTCAGTTCTATTAACTATAATGGAATCATATTCTTGGAGCAAAGATTAAAGAAGGATTATCCTTATTTGTCACCTGTACATCCAAACATGCAATGAAATATGTTATAGTCATAGAAAAGTACAGCACCAAAGCAGGCCCTTTAGCCCATCTAGTCTGTGATGAACCATTTAAACTGTCTTAGTCTCATCAACTGCACCCAGACTAAGCCCTCCTTACCCCTACCATCCAGGTACCTATCTAAACTTCTCTTAAAAATGGAAATTGAGCTCACATGCACCACTTGCGTTGGCCACTTGTTCCTCTCTTCTCATGGCCCTCAGTGAAGATTTCCCTCATGTTCCCTGTGAACTTTTCACCCTTTACCCATGACCTCCAGTTGTAGTGCTACCCAACCTCAGTGCAAAAAGCCTGCTTGCATTTACCCTCTCTATACCCCTCATAATTTTGTATGCCTCTATCAAATCTCCCCTCAATCTCCTGTTGTTTGTGTCAATGATCAGCACGGTCCAAAGATGTGCCTGGGGCAGGCTGCCAGTGTTGCCCTGCTTCCAACACCAACATAGCATTCCATAATTTACCACCACTAACCCGTACGTCTTTGAACGTTAGCGGAAACCGGAGCGCCCAGAAGAAACCCACTTGGTCACGGGAAGAACGTAGAAAATCCCTACGCAAACTCCCATAGCAGGAATGGAAGCCCAGTCACTGGCACAGTAAAGTATTACACTAGCCACTATGCAACTGTGCCACTCAATAGTCAATAGGTGCAGAAGTAGACCATTCGGCCCTTCGAGCCTGCACCGCCACTTTGAGATCATAGCCTATCATCTACTATCAATACCCGGTTCCTGCCTTGTCCCCATATCCCTTGATTCCCCTATCCATAAGATATCTATCTAGCTCCTTCTTGAAAGCATCCAGAGAATTGGCCTCCACTGCCTTCCGAGGCAGTGCATTCTAGACCCCCACAACTCTCTGGGAGAAGAAGTTTTTCCTTAACTCTGTCCTAAATGACCTACCCCTTATTCTCAAACCATGCCCTCTGGTACTGGACTCTCCCAGCATCTGGAACATATTTCCTGCCTCTATCTTGTCCAATTCCTTAATAATCTTATATGTTTCAATCAGATCCCCTCTCAATCTCCTTAATTCCAGCGTGTACAAGCCCAGTCTCTCTAACCTCTCTGCGTAAGACAGTCCAGACATCCCAGGAATTAACCTCGTGAATCTACGCTGCACTTCCTCTACAGCCAGGATGTCCTTCCTTAACCCTGGAGACCAAAACTGTACACAATACTCCAGGTGTGGTCTCACCAGGGCTCTGTACAAATGCAAGAGGATTTCCTTGCTCTTGTACTCAATTCCCTTTGTAATAAAGGCCAACATTCCATTAGCCTTCTTCACTGCCTGCTGCACTTGCTCATTCACCTTCAGTGACTGATGAACAAGGACTCCTAGATCTCCTTGTATTTCTCCCTTACCTAACTCTACACCGTTCAGATAATAATCTGCCTTCCTGTTCTTACTCCCAAAGTCGATAACCTCACACTTATTCACATTAAATGTCATCTGCCAAGTATCAGCCCACTCACCCAGCCTATCCAAGTCACCCTGAATTCTCCTAACATCCTCATCACAT
Source organism: Hypanus sabinus (assembly GCF_030144855.1). Classification (NCBI taxonomy): domain Eukaryota; kingdom Metazoa; phylum Chordata; class Chondrichthyes; order Myliobatiformes; family Dasyatidae; genus Hypanus; species Hypanus sabinus. The sequence continues at coordinate 38,071,137 of NC_082732.1, read as the reverse complement.
GTCACACTGCCACCCAGCTTAGTATCATCAGCAAATTTGCTGATGTTATTCTCAATGCCTTCATCTAAATCGTTGACGTAAATTGTAAGCAGCTTTGGTCCCAGTACCGAGCCCAGTGGCACCCCACTAGTCACCACCTGCCATTCCGAGAAACACCCATTCACCGCTACCCTTTGCTTTCTATCTGCCAACCAGTTTTCTATCCATGTCAATGTCTTCCCCCCAATGCCCTGAGCTTTGATTTTACCCACCAATCTCCTATGTGGGACCTTATCAAATGCCTTCTGAAAATAGAGGTACACTACGTCCACTGGATATCCCCCGTCTAACTTCCTGGTTACATCCTCGAAAAACTCCAACAGATTAGTCAAGCATGATTTACCCTTGGTAAATCCATGCTGGGTCGGCCCAATCCTATCACTGCTATCTAGATATGCCACTATTTCATCTTTAATAATGGACTCTAGCATCTTCCCCACCACCGATGTCAGGCTGACAGGTCGATAGTTCTCTGTTTTCTCCTTCCCTCCTTTCTTAAAAAGTGGGATAACATTAGCCATTCTCCAATCCTCAGGAACTGATCCTGAATCTAAGGAACATTGGAAAATGATTACCAATGCATCTGCAATTTCCAGGGCCACCTCCTTTAGTACCCTAGGATGCAGACCATCTGGACCTGGGGATTTGTCAGCCTTCAGTCCCATTAGTCTACTCACCACCGTTTCCTTCCTAATGTCAATCTGTTTCATTTCCTCTGTTACCCTATGTCCTTGGCCCATCCATACATCTGGGAGATTGCTTGTGTCTTCCTTAGTGAAGACAGATCTAAAGTACTTATTAAATTCTTCTGCCATTTCTCTGTTTCCCATAACAATTTCACCCAATTCATTCTTCAAGGGCCCAACATTGTTCTTAACTATCTTCTTTCTCTTCACATACCTAAAAAAGCTTTTGCCATCCTCCTTTATATTCCTGGCTAGCTTGCGTTCGTACCTCATTTTTTCTCCCCGTATTGCCTTTTTAGTTAAGTTCTGTTGTTCCTTAAAATCTTCCCAATCATCTGTCCTCCCACTCACCTTAGCTCTGTCATACTTCCTTTTTTTTAATGCTATGCAATCTCTGACTTCCTTTGTCAACCACTGTGGCCCCTTTCCCCCTTTGAATCCTTCCTTCTCCGGGGGATGAACTGATTTTGCTCCTTGTACATTATTCCCAAGAATACCTGCTATTGCTGTTCCACTGTCTTTTCTGCTGGGCTATCTGTCCAGTCAACTTTGGCCAGCTCCTCCCTTATGGCTCCATAGTTTCCCCTGTTCAACTGCAACACTGACACCTCCGAGCTGCCCTTATCCTTCTCAAATTGCAGATGAAAACATCATATTGTGATCACCACCTCCTAATGGCTCCTTTACTTCAAGATCGCTTATCAAATCCTGTTCATTACATAACACTAAATCCAGAATAGTCTTGTCCCTGGTCGGCTCTCGTACAAGCTGTTCCAAGAATGCATCCCATAGGCACTCTACAAACTCCCTATCCTGTGGTCCAGCACCAACCTGATTCTCCCAGTTCACCTGCATGTTGAAATCCCCCATAACTACTGCGACATTACCTTTGCCACGTGCCAATGTTAACTCCCTATTCAACTTGCACCCAATATCCATGCTACTGTTTGGGGGCCTGTAGACAACACTCATTTGGGTCCTTTTGCCCTTACTGTTCCTCAGTTCTATCCACACAGACTCTACTTCTCCTGACCCTATGTCCCCCCTTGCAAAGGACTGAATCTCATTCCTCACCAACAGGGCCACCCCACCCCCTCTGCCCACATTTCTGTCCCTACGATAGCACGTATACCCTTGTACATTCATTTCCCAGGTCTGATCTCCCTGCAGCCATGTCTCCGTTATCCCAACAACATCATAGTTACCCATTCGCACCCGAGCTTCAAGCTCTTCCGCCTTATTTCTGACACTTCGTGCATTCAGATATAGCACTCGGACTTAAAGATGGTACAATTTTGTCTGTGCTCTTGATCGTCATCTGTTTCTGCACTCTTTGAACTTGCAGCTTGACCATTGCATCCAGCCAGCAGTGATCACCAAAGACATCTGTATGGTCTTCTACTCCCGGGATGCCAAGATTACACCTCCGCGCTCCCTGCGTAACCTGTTTGGCAGCGGCTATGCAAAGACACCTGACTGGTACTTCCAAAATCAAAGTGGCGCTTAGAAGTGCTGCCTCTTCTAACTTATATTGGAAGAAATTTTACCTGTAGTTTTACTTACAATTCTTTCACTGATGTAATTAAACTTGTAAGCTATTGCTTCTCAGAAATGACTTGTGGCAAATGTAAAACACTGTAAATTGTGAGAGCAGATACTGATGTCAAAAACAGAAAGTTGTGACCTCTTCTTTTCCTTTTCTTTCAGTAATCGAATAAGTGGTATTTATGAGCTTAGCCTGTGCAAAATGGCAGACAGAGGCAGCCCTGGTAAGTACAAGATCCCTCTGATTTGGTTCGCTTTCTACGTTACCCAGATAACTATTGCAATATTAGCATGCACAGCTTGGTAGGAGCTTGCTTAGGTTTGAGTACAGGAGTTGAGATGTTATGTTGAAGTTGTACAAGGTGTTGGTGAGGCTCAGTTTGGAGTATTGTGTGCCATTCTGGTCACCTATCAGAGAAAGTTTACAAAGGGGATGTTGCCGTGACTTGGGGACCTCAGGTATAGGAAAGGTTCAACAGATTAGGACTTTCTTCACTGGAAAGGAGGAGATCAAGGGGAGATTTGATAGCGATACAGTATACAAAATTATGAGGGTGGTGGGGTGAAGATATGTTGCTACCAAAGGAGGTATAAGGTGCTCCTTCCCTCCACTAGCCTGGAGGTCACCCTTGGGCAAGGGGTAGAACCTGCTTAGCCCCTGATCAGGGTCACATGAAGCCATGGGAGCTGGTGGTGGAGGATCGTATGAGCAGCCGGTGCAGATCACAAGTCCTGGTCATACAACCACTGATAGGCAGACAATATCCGATGATTGTCTCTATAATGGCTGGGGTTTCTCATCTTGTAAAGACACTGCCCAGAAGAAGGCAATGGCAAACCACTTCTGTAGAATGATTTGCCAAGAACAATCATGGACACGGAAAGACCATGATCGTCTACATCATACGACACGGCACAGAACGAACAATGCAAAATTGAGGGTTAATGCAAGCAAGATCTTTCCATTGAGAATGGGTGAGACTAGAACCAGAGGTCATGGGTTAAGAGTGAAGGGTGAAATATTTAAGGGGAACTGGACGGGGAAACACCTTCATTCAGAGTATGAACGAGTTGCCAGAGGAAGTGGTGGATGCAGATTTGATTGCAAGATTTAAGAGAAACTTGGATAAGCACATGGATGGGTTTGTACAAGTGTATGGATGGGAGGGGTATAGAGAGCTATAGTCCAGATACAGCTCAATGCGATTAGGCAGAATAACAGTTGAGCACTGACTAGATGGGCTGAAGGGCCCTTTTCTGTGACTCTATGACTGCTTTTCAAGATGAGAGAACCAGAGGCAAAAGACGCCGTTAGTCCATCACTGGTTCCTATTAGCCTTCACTTTAGAACATAGAATAATACAGCACAGTACAGGCCCTTCGGCCCACAATGTTGTGCTGACCTTTAAACCCTGCCTCCCATATACCCCCCCCCCCCACCTTAAATTCCTCCATATACCTGTCTAGTAGTCTCTGAAATTTCACTAGTGTATCTGCCTCCACCACTGACTCAGGCAGTGCATACCACGCACCAACCACTCTCTGAGTGAAAAACCTTCCTCTAATATCTCCCTTGAACTTCCCTCCCCTTACCTTAAAGCCATGTCCTCTTGTACTGAGTGAGCAGTGATGCCCTGGGGAAGAGGTGCTGGCTGTCCACTCTATCTATTCCTCTTAATATCTTGTATGCCTCTATCATGTCTCCTCTCATCCTCCTTCTCTCCGGAGAGTAAAGCCCTAGCTCCCTTAATCTTAAGATGCAAAGTGTTCTCCGCCACAAACTTCTGTCACCTGCACTGTCTCATTTCCTAATAGCAGATCAAATATCGCACACTCTCTTGTTGGGACTTCCCCGTACTGATTAAGGAAACTTTCCTGATTACAATGGCAAACTCTATCTCATCCAGTCTTTTTACAGTATGCGATTCACAGTCAATATGTGGAATGTTAAAATCACCTGCTATAACAACCTCATGTTTCTTGCAACAGTCTTCAATACTTCTCTACAAGTTTGTTCCTCTAAATCCCTCAGGTGGTCTGTGATTAAACCCCGTTAACATGGTCATACCTTTCATTTTGAACTGACATGTTCAAAATACATGACATTTTGAACTGTTACAGCCCACCTTGTGACCTTTGATTCAAGTGATCAGGAGCTTCGAAGAGCAGTTAAAGGTCAGCCATGGTGTGGCATTGGTGGGCCAGGTCCCTCCACCCTCTGAGTCCACAATGACCATTGGGTGCACTGATTAGACTTTATTCTCCAAACGTTCCCGTCATCTGCCAAGTTCCACCCATCACCTGCATGCTGGGGGAGATCGGAGAGGCCAGTTAACCTGCTAGCTCCTGCATGGGTTGTGAGAAGAGACCTACAGGGAGAGAGTTCAATCTGCACGTGCGCCCACAGACTGACACGGATACGCACGCACAGACACACACAAACAGAAACCTCCAGAAGTCTGGATTGAATCCAGGTCACCGGAATTATGAGGCAGCCCCTGCGCCACTGTGTCTCTGTTCTTAAATGTATTGCTCATTGTGAAGCTACTGGGGACATCTGTAGCTTCATGTAGAAAATGTGTTTCCATTTATCATGAAGGACGTCACTTGAGGCTACCGATATACGTAGCTAATTCCCAGTTTGTGTTTTCTCCAGTGTTGTGTTTGAAAAATCACTCTGATTGGGGGTGTAGCGTTACTGTACCAGTCATTGGGTGTAGTGTTAATGTATGATGATATAGTGTTACTGTAGAGTTAAATGGGAGTAGTGTACAGTGTGTGGAAAATTAATCTGTGAGGATGTAATGTTACTGACATGATATCTGAGTGGGGTGTTAATGTAAGTGGGTGGAAAGTTAATGTTACTGTAGTGTTCAGTGGACATAGTGGTGTAGTGTTGCTGTAATGATCAGTAGACATAGTGTTGATGTAAGTTGAACAGTCTAATATGCAGGAACAATCGCTGGTGTGTTCCAGGAATGCAACGAAGGAGAAGGAAGATTTTAGACACCTCGGTTGCCTACGTAAGGGGAGAGGAGAACCTGGCCGGCTGGAGACCCCGTGGGGACAGCCTCATCCTGGAACACCAGTGGGAGCTGGAAAAGCTGGACCTCTTGCACGAGGTAATCTTCAGATTTCCATAGCCCAGTGTGTTGGGGACCTTTGGAATTCTGTAACCTAGGAGGCTGGGATTTGTGGAATTCTGTGGCCCAGAGCAAAATTACAGTTTCTCCGTTGCTCAGTGTCTTCAATGTCTGGTCGATATGAACCAAAGGGGCATTTTATGATAGCCATTAGCCCACACAACCTGTCTTTGGGATGTGGGAGGAGACCAGGGGGCCATAGAGAGAATGTCCAAGTTCCACATGCTGCTCCCAAGGTCACGATTGAACCTTACTACCCGCTACATTGCTGCACCGCCCTACGAACCCAGCTGGGAGGAGCAACGCGGTAAAAGTGGAACAAGCTGGACAATTTAGAGGGGTATGCGGACAATCTGTAAACTGCATGCCGTGTCTTCAGGGGGAACGTTTTGGGTTGATTTAAAGAAGGTTTAAAGTATTTTGCACTGGGCTTCACTAAGACTACTAGCTACATAAAGGTCAAGAATCCAGTGGCCAACAGGCAACTTTTTTTCTCTGAGTTCCAAACTGAGGCCCCGTAAGACATTGGCCAGGCACACTTGGAGCAGCTTTCAACCCCTTGTCTAAGAAAGGATGTGCTGGCATTGGAGGGGGTCTAGAGAAAGTTCATGAGAATGGTCCCAGGTATGAAAGGGTTAACATATGAGGAGCATTTGATGGCTCTGGGCCTGTACCCACTGGAGTTTAGAAAAATGGGGCGGGGTGGTTCTCATTGAAACCTATTGAATATTGAAAGGTCGAGATAGAGTGGATGTGGGAAGGATGTTTCTGATAGTGGGGATCCAGAGGGCCCGGCCTCAGAATAGAAAGACGTCCCTTTAGAACAGAGGTGATGAAGAATTTCTTCAGCCAGAGGGTGGTGAATCTTTGCCACAGACAGCTGTAGATGCTAAGTCATTGGATATATTTATTCTTGATTAGTAAGGCATCAAAAATTATGGGTAGTTAGGTAAAATGGGCTCGAGAGGGATAATAAATCAGCAGGGGGCCAAATGGCCTTGTGTCTTGCGGTGTTAATGTTCGTTCACGTTTGCTCAGGTTGAGCGGACACGGCACCTGCTGCTGCTGCGAGAGAAACTCAGTGAAGCAGCTCCGAAATCCCTCTGCGACTCCATCTCCCCGAGCTTGAGCAGCGGGACGCTCAGCGCCTCCACCAGCATCTCCTCGCAGATTTCCACCACCACGTTCGAGAGCGCTGTTACCCCCAGTGAAAGCAGCGGCTACGACTCCGCAGACATTCAAAGCCTGGTGGACCGGGAGAAGGAACTGGCAACCAAGGTACTGTGTGCTCAAGGCTGTTTGTGGAGTCAGTTAATATCGGGCCTCAGAACACCTTTATTGTTCCTTTCATGGTGTCCCAAGACACCTTGTCAAAAGATGAAACTCAATATGATAATGACCAGAAAGTATGTGGAGTGAGGGATAATTACACTGGATAACTAATTTTTTTGAAAGTGTGCTTCCTCAGAATTATTTTTTTGTTTATGATAGACCTCCTGAATCTAAACATAGATATAATTTTTCAAACTACTTAGGAATTTGGAGAAACAAAAAATTAACTTTTATCGAACATGATGCATTTAATTGCATGATGGTGCTGACACTTTACAGTATTTCAACTAAGCTAAAAATGTTTTGTTGATGATTTTCATTTGTACTCAGTGTCTGAGGCTTCTTGCTTAAGTGTCCATCAATAATCAGCCGACATTGATGGAATTCCAGTTGCCACAATACTGTTTCTCCATGACCACAATGTCCTGGTGAAACCTTCCCCCGTGCTCGTCTCTGACCGTCCCAGGATTTGCAGGGAAGAAGTCTAAATGGGAATGCAGAAAATGAATCTTTAGTAGCATGCTGCACTTAATGCTTTTGTATGCTTGAAGCACGTTGTCAACCAGTTCACGTAGTTCAGTGCACTGTAGTTGCCAAGAGGATTTTCAGCAACATCTTTGGATGCCTTCCATGCGATTTTCTCCGGTCCCACTAGAAGTTCTTCGAATTGCCTGTCATTGATGACCTGTTTGACCAACAAAAATGCCTTCCTTAATCTTGGCATCAGTTATTATGACTTGAATTATGAGCTGAAGTAATAAATATGGGTGATTTCAAGAAAATGGTGCATGTTGAGATTTCATGGTGATTTTTATGATCAGCAGCCTAAAATGCATAAGATACACCTTAAAAGTATTCAGGAAGTAAAATCGTTAAGCTGTCCAGTGTTATTGGCCAAGACTAAGGAAAGGTTTAGAGCAGGGGATCCCAACTTGGGCCTCATGGATCCCTTGCTTAATGGTAGTGATCCATGGCTTAAAGAAGGTTGGGAACCCCTGGTTTAGAGGGGAATGGGCCAAACTCAAGCAAGTGAGACCATCTTAGTCAGTCACCCTGGCTGGCATAGACAAGTTATGCAGAAAGACCTGTGTCCATACCACATCAGTAGAGTACGCTCAGTCTTTTTCCCAGGTGCAGCAAATCAAGAGTTGGGGAGCAAAGGTTTAGGTGGGAGGCTAAATGCTTAGTAGGAACTTCTCGGGGGATTGTTCATCAGTAAATGGAATGAGCTGCCAGCGAAAGTGGTTAAGGCAGGTTCCATTTACTATCAGAGAATGTATACAGTATATGACCTGAAATTCTTACTCTTCACAGACACCCACAAAACAGAAGAGAACCCCAAGGAATGAATGACAGAAAAACATTAGAACCGCATTTAAATGGAGACGAGGAGCAATATCTTTTGCCAGAGAGTGGTGAATCTGTGGAGTTCTTTGCCAAAGGCAACTGTAGAGGCCAAGTCTTTATGTATATTTAATGCAAAGGTTGATAGATTCTTGATAGGTCAGAGCATGAAGGGATACGGGGAGAAGGCAGGAGATTGGGGCTGAGAGGGAAAATGGATCAGCCATGATGAAATGGTGGGGCAGACTTGATAGGTCAAATGGCCTAATTCTGCTCCTATATGTTATGGTCTTTTCCATGATCATGATTGTTCTTGGTAAATTTTTCTACATAAGTGGTTTACCATTGCTTTCTTCTGGGAGTGTCTTTGTGAGACGGGTGACCCCAGACATTATCAATATTCTTCAGCGACTGTTTGCCTGGCATCAGTGGTCGCATAATGAGGATTGATGTACTTCAGCTGCTCATACGTCCATCCACCACCTGCACCTTTTGGCTTTACGTGACCCTGATCTGGTGGAGAGGGGGATGGCACTAAGCAGGCGCTACACCTTGCCCGAGGGTGCCCTGCAGGCTAGCAGAGGGACGGAGCACCTTGCACCTCCTTTGGTAAAGACGCGTCTCCACCCCACTACCCAAGGGCTAGCCCCACAAAAATGCTGGAAGAGCTCAGCAGGTCAGGCAGCGTCTATGGAGGGAGATAAACATCTGGAGGGGAACCCATCTCCTCTTTAGTCCTGATGAAGGATCTTCGCCCTCTACGGAAGCTGAGTTCCTCCATCGTTTCAAGATCGTTTGTTGTCATTCTTCAGGACGTGGTGCAGCACCATCAATATCAATATAAATGCAATCCTATAAAGCACCATGTACAAGTAATTGAGTGTGGCCGTATATACATAAGAAACATAGAAAACCGACAGCATAATACAGGCCCTTCGGCCCACAATGCTGTGCTGAACATGTCCCTACCTTAGAAATTACTAGGCTTACCCTATAACCTTCTATTTTACTAAGCTCCATATACCTATCCAAAAGTCTCTTAAAAGACCCTACCGTGTCCGCCTCCACCACCGTTGCCGGCAGTCCATTCCATGCACTCATCACTCTAAGTAAAAAACTTGCCCCTGACATCTCCTCTGTACCTACTCCCCGGCACCTTAAACCTGTGTCCTCTTGTGGCAACCATTTCAGCCCTGGAATTAGCTTATATACATAGATTTGTATTTAGCGTGAATGCCCACAAAAATGAGTCTCAGTGTGGTATATGGTGACTTGTATTTACTTTGAGCTTTAGACCAATTGTATATAGATGTAGTGATGCGAGGTGCAGGAGTTTCTGAACGTAGGGTGACTCCTGACAAGAGGAACTCTTCTAGGAGCAGCAAGGCTCTGGAAACACAGTAGGACGGTGACTGGGTTAGTGTAGGTATGAGGTGTGGAATGTAAGCATAAAGTGACAGTGAGGGGTTGTGGAGAGAGTGGCTGATGTGGATGTAGAGGTGGAGGGGTGGGTTAATGGGTGGAGGTGTTGATCAGCCTGACAGCTTGTAGAAAGTAACTGGTTTTGACTGTACGGTGTGTGTTACTCCGGCATAATCTGTTGTATCTTTGATTCTCACAGCTTACAGTCAGCAAAAGAGCTATTGGTGCTTCTATTCTTTATGGTTCATCAGCATCCTTGGCCTGTTTCCTACCTGCTCAACGTGTTCTTGATCTTTCTTTCAGTGCCTACGACTTCTCACACACACCTTCAACAAGGAACTGAACCAAGTCTGCAGCAGCATCAGTGACAGCAAAGTAAGTGTGTTTTGTAATCAAATAGACTTTATTCATAATAAATTTACCAGTATAAACAGTGCAGTTCCCTTTTCATTTTACATAACAGAGTCAATGTTTTTAGTACTGTTACATTGCATTCCTTTAAACCAATAGGACAGTTGCCACTCTTGTGTACCCCTTAGGTACAATAATTGCCTACAATAATTGAGGGCCTCTCCCCTCTCCTCCCCCTCTCACCGCTCCCCTCATCCCCCTCCCCCCCCCTTTCACCCCCTCTCACCCCTCCCCTCGTCCCCCTCTCCAAACCCTACAAAATCAGTCGGGTAGCAGGCAAAGTATCAGAGTTGCAATAGTCTGTTCTGACATACTATGATGAAACAATCAAGTGATCAAATACACATGGATATTTGATATTCCTAGGTATTCTGAATTAACAATTCTTACTTGTATATCTAACTTCCTTTGGAAATCTTTTCAAGGAACCTAAATCCTTTAAAAGTAAATGTATATCTGTGTTGCCCGAAACCTTGTATAGAACATTTTTATCACTGAATAAGAAGCTCCTAATCAAACAGCATAGAGCTTTGTTCATCCATCGTCACTTTTACCAATAACGATCAAGATGCTAACCATACCCAGGATATTGAATATTATTCTATAGACAAGATGTTGTTTTTCAAGAATACTTTTTCCATTGAAGAGAAAGCAGTGGAACTTCAGGATTGCCGATTACTTTTTTGATGTTCTGAGAGGACTGTGATATGTTGAATACCACACAGTGCACGCTGGACGATTTCGGGGTTGAATACTGTTGAAATGTTCTGTGTTCCAGCTGTCCGACGTGAATTCCCCCATTGGCCGCGATGCATCTGTGTCCAGTTTCAGCAGCAGCACACTTACTCCTTCTTCCACCTGCCTGTCACTCGCAGATTCCAGCTGCAACTCAGTCGATCAGAAGTAAGTTTAAAACTAACGGCTACTGTTTCTTTCTGCTCGTAAGCTTGGTGGTATTCCTCCCACTGGAAGAGAGGGAAATTTCCCTACTGACTGGTTAAGCTATTGCAACACCCAGCTCTATCAACCCACGTTCGTCTAGGAGATACTGCAGACTGTCTGCCAGGCTGTGTCTCACGTTTGCGTAGATGCTGTGTAATGCACCCCTCTACAACCCACAACGTAAAATATCAGGCAGTACACAATGCGCGTTTAAACGATTACACTTCATAAATTTTACTGTGACTATGGGGTTAGTAGAGAAACAAAAATATAAAAATAAAAAGGCGCCAAGAATAGGAATTTTACAGTTCGCGCACACGTAGTATCCGCAATCCACCATTCGATTTCCTCCGAACTCCACGACCCTCGCACTGGGACCAACCGTGGTGGTCTACCAGCGCGCCTCCCGCAAGTCCTTCCTCCTCGCTTCTCCACACTGACCCCCGGTTCCCACACATACAGATAGAATAATATGACTTCCATTGGTTCGTTCCCTGTTATCAGTAGTTATAACTCAAACATTGTAGCTATAGAAAAACATTACCTCATTTGTTAACACTACAGAGAAGCCATTTTAATATTAGCAGTTAACATTACAGTTAATATTCTGAGAACCCTACACTATGTACACTCAGTGGCCACTTTATTAGACCATTATCATTACGTGCCGTGTTGTGGGGGAGTAAGTGGAACACTGGCTTTTAACCAGTTCATCACAGTACTGCGTTCATCAACCCTGCGTCCTGACCTCTTACTCCTCATTCAGAAGGGCTGTTTCTATGTACCCACTTCAGTAGAATTCTTGTATCCTGCACTTCTGCTTCAATTTTTTGTTGATGATCAGAAAAAAGTGCTGGTCATAAACTTACACAGCCGGAAAACAAGCCCTTCAGCCCATCTTGTCCATTCGAGCCAAGATGCCTGACTTGGTCTCATATCTCTGTGTTTGCCCATATTCCTCTCCTAAACATGTACCTGCCCAAATGCTTTTTAAGCGGTGTAACTGTACCTGACCCAACAGCTTCCTCTGGCAGTCTATTCCACTCACCCATCACCCGCTGTGTGGAGAAGATGGCCCTCAGGTCCCCTTTACACCTTTGCCCTCTCACCTTAAAGCTATGACTCTAGTTTTAAACTCCCCTCCACAGTGAGGGAAAAAATCTTATGCCCCTCATGATTTTATGTACCTCTTTAAGGTCACCTTTAGCATATGCCCTAGGAGTAAAAAGCCCCAATCTATCCAATTCCTCCAGTCCTGGTAACACCTCCTTTGCAGATGGACAATCTCCAGCATCAATGGACTATATACAGGGGGTGAGGGGAGGGGACATTTATTAGTCACTACCTGTCGAAAGATTTCCCAGAGTGGCGGGGTAGTGTAGTGGTCAGTGTAACACTATTGCAGCACCAGCAATCAAGGGGTCATTTTCACTGCTGTCTGTAACGAGTTTGTACGTTCTCCCTGTGACCGGACGTGTTTCCTCAGCTCTGATTTCCTCCCACATTCCAAAGATGTACGGGTCAGTAGCTTGATTAGTCACTTGGGTGCAGTTGGGCATCGTGGACCTGTACTGTGCTCTATCTCCAAAGGGAACCCGAAATGAAAGCAGCCCTACGATCTCAGATCTGAAACAGTAATTGTTTCTACATTCACAGACACTGCCTGACCTGCTGAGTTTTTCCAGCATTCTCTGTATTTACTTAATGTTGTAACAAATTATAATCGTCATTCACTGATGCTCTGTGGCTGCTTTGTGCATGATTTGAATGAGGAGAAACTCACAATGGCTCCTTCAGTAGCACTGTTTAATTCAGCTACAATTCAATAGGTCAGCTATCCTGTCCTTTAATTCAGCTACGATTCAATAGGGCGGCTAACCGGTATCTGTACCTCCAAAGACAATTTGGGACGAGCAGTAAACAGCCATGCCACCAGTGCTCATCGTGAGTGAAACAGTAAACAAAAACTATCTCAATGCCAGTGTCATGTGGGCATTTGTATCTCAGCCTGTGCTGATTTCCGAGATGAAAATGTCTTCACATTACAGGACTCCTGAAGCCAACTCTCGATCCTCTAGTCCCTGTATGGAGTTTGACGGCTTCCCCATGGTTACTCGAGTAGAAACTTCATACCTAGCCAGAGCAGGAAAGAACGAATTCCTGAACCTTCTTCCTGACATTGAAGAGATCAGAACTGGGTAACATTCTCTTGTCAAATCCAGAATTTACCAATTTCCCTCTTCCTCTTTTAGAAAGAAAAGCACCATTTAAAAAAAAAATGTCTTCTTCTGCCTTAGCCCCGTGGTGTCGAAGAAAGGATACCTGCATTTCATGGAGCCTCAGTCGAATTCTTGGGTGAAGCATTATGTTGCAATCCGCCGCCCTTACGTGTTCATATACAACAGTGACAAGGACCCTGTGGAGCGAGGCATTCTGAACCTGTCCACGGCTCAAGTGGAATACAGTGAAGATCAGCAGGCGATGCTCAAGGTTAGCCTGACCTTGCCTTGATTGTGAGGCAACTTTCAAAGACAGGTTGAGTTTATTGTCATGTGCACAGGACAGTAAACTCAAATTGCTTCATCACAGACATATACAGTGACATGCAAAAGTCTTAAGTGTAAATCTATATTTGTCAATATCTATCTTTGTGATTGTGTGTGTGTGTGTGTGTGTGTGTGTGTGTGTGTGTGTGTTTGGGTACCTAAGACTTTTGCACAGTACTATAGATACGGAAAAACACAGGATATAAATTAGATGTAAATTATAAATGAATACACCATGGTAACAATGTGACGCTATAACAGCTGAGGGTATTTGAGTTCATTTAGAAACATAGAAACACAGAAAACCTACAGCACAATGCAGGCCCTTCAGCCCACAAAGTTGTGCCGAACATGTCCCTAACTCAGAAATTACTAGGCTTACCCATAGCCCTCTGTTTTACTAAGCTCCGTGTACCTATCTAAAAGCCTCTTAAAAGACCCTATCGTAACCACCTCCACCACCCTTGCCTGCAGCCTGTTCATTTCTGGCACCATCTGTAAGGAGCTTGCATGGTTCTCCCCATGAACTGCAGGGGTTTTCTCCGGGTGCTTCAGTTTCCTCCCACAGTTCAAAGACGTCCCAGTTAAGTAGGTTATCTGGTTGTTGCAAATTGTCCTGTGATTAGGCTGAGGTTAAATTGGTGGGTTGCTGGGTCGAGTGGCTCATTGGGCCAGTAGGGCCTGTTCCGGGCTGTATCTCTAAATAAAGTATAAATAACTAAAGACAAGACAGTTAAGATGGGGAAAAGATTCTGGTTAAACTGCACTTGGAATATCGTGTTCAGTTCTGTCCTCATTGTAGGAAGGATGTGAAAGCTTTAGAGAGGATACAGAGGAGATTTCCCAGGATGCTGCCTCGGTTAGAGAGCAAGTCTTATGAGGAAAAGTTGAGTGAATTAGGGCTTTTCTCTTTGGAGTGAAGGAGGAGGAGAGGTGACTTTTTAGAGGTGTGTAAGATGATGAGGGTTATAGATAGTCAATGCCTTTCTTCCAGGGCCAGACTGGCTAATACAAGGGCATAATTTTAAGCTGATTGGAGGAGGGGGGATGTCAGAGGTAGGTATTGTGTACAGAGTGGTGAATGCGTGGAATGCATTTCCAGGGGTGGTGGCAGAGGCAGACACATGAGGGGTATTTAAGAGACTCATAGATAGGCAAGTAGATGATAGAAGAGTGGGGAGGGGGGTGCGGCTGTGTGAGTGTGAAGTGTTAGATTAATCTTGAAGTAGGTTCGTAGGTCGGCCCAACATCACAGGCCAAGGGGCCTGCACTGTGCTGTACAATAAAAACAAAGACGCTTTTGAAGACAAGTCCATGGCAGTGCAAGAGATGATTCATAGTGTCCTGTCGCTGAGGTAGTGTTATGGTTGTACAACTCACTTCAAGAACCTGATGGTTGTGGGAAAGTAGCTACTTCTGAACATAGTGTTAAAATCTTTTAAGATCTAATGATCTGATACTTTTTCTCCAGAAAGCCATCAGTTCCCCCAAAATGAGAAGGTGAATCGGTGGGATTGATTGGTGCAAAGGGCTGCGGAGGCAAAATCATTGAGCGTACTTAAGGCAGAGCTTGATAGGTTACAAATGGGTAAGGAAGTTAATGGGGAGAAGGCAGGAGAATTAAGTTGAGCAAGGGGAAAAAAATCAGCCGTGATTGAATGGTTGTGCAGACCTGAGGGGATGAATGGCCTAAGGCACAGGAGCACAATTAGGCCATTCAGCCCATCAAGTCTGCTCCAGCATTCTATCAAGGCTGATAAATATTATCCCTCTCAACCCCACTCTCCCCATAACCTTTGACAACCTGACTAATCAAAAACCTGTCAGCCTCTGCTTTAAATACACTCAATGACTTGGCCTCCACAACTGTTTGTGGCAATAAATTCCACAGATTCACCATCCTGCCTAAAGAAATTTCTTCCTCTTGTCTGTTCTTATTCTTTTATTTTCTGTGCTTTTGAATTTTGCTGCACTTGCAAATCTTCAGATGCAAAATATATAATTTTCTATTAAGTTCAAGTATAAATGACGCTTGCTATTGACATTCCCACTTTCATTTGGAAAGAAGTGCATTCACAGAAGGACAGAGAGTCTGTGTTGAGCAGGAGTAATCGAGTCTGTAGTTCCATTACATGAAGAACCTCACAAACCTACAATAATGTTCTGTGTAATTGCTGAGAAGCTCGCGGGACTACAACATAAAGTATTAATATCTGTCACCCAAACCAGGGCAAGTAGAATTCAACCCTCCACCCTGAAAGACCCATGAGGTGAACAAGTTGTGACTTTTAGTGGTTCTCGAATGGATTTCCTATTATTGGTCTACAGTCTCTCCATCTTTATAATAATAAAGCTTTTATGAACTCTAATTGTCACACGTACGTTGAAACACCAGAACAGACAGTGAAATAAACATCAATTATACACAATTTTTACAAGAAAGAACACAATTAGAACAAAAAATAATAATTTTAGTGCACTGTGGTCAAAGTATTGCTAAAATGTGGTAGCAAATAGGGTTTTGCTTCTTGGTTGTTGAAGCAAACTATTGTTCCTGGACCTGGTGGTGTGGGACTGTGGGCTTCTGTGTCTCCTGCCCGCTGGTGGGAGTCTTTGACGGGTATCGCCTTCTTGAGGCAGTACATCCTGTAGTGCTGGTGAGGGATGTGTGCATGATGTATTGGGCATATCCGTAGACCTGAGCTGTATGTAGGACAGATTCAACAAGGTATCTTTCTTCCATTGGGTGACATTTGCTGGTAGGCACTTTGGTGAGTGAGCTATGTACATATATTTAGGTCTAATTTGCTTTCTTTGTGTTGTCTGTAAGTGAGTTGGTACAACCAAATAGTCTGTGCTGTTGATGAGGCTCAGAGAAGGTGCATGTTTGGTTGAAGTTAAAATTCCTTCATCAAATTCTTAAAAGAAATTACCATTTTCATTTTGGTAATATCTTTCAGAATCAGAATCAGACTTTAATCGCCAAGTACCTGTGCACATACAAGGAATTTACTTCCGGCAGATGTTGTCTCTCTGCTCATAACAATAATAATGATAAATATAAATGAAAATATAGATTATACATACAAGTAGTGCAATCCAAGTAGTAGTTAGCCGACAGTTAACCGGCAGTTAACAGTTCAGCAAAGTGACCGCAGTAGGGAAAAAACTTCTCCAGTGCCTATTAGTCTTAGTCTGGAGGGATCTGAAGCGCCTACCAGACGGAAGCAGTTCAAACAGTCTGTGCGCAAAAATACGCAAGAAAGCAAAATCCAGTTAGAGTCATAGACATCCACAGGACATAAACAGGCCCTTTGGCCCATCTAGTCCTTGCCAAACTATTAATCTGCCTAGTCCCACTGACCTTCACCCAGACCATAGCCCTCCATACCTCAGGAACTCCTCCAGGTTAATCCCTTGACATTCAGCAAGTTCCAAATATATAAAAGATAATTAGAAATGCTTGTGAATTATTTAGAGGGATTTGTTGTGACTGCTGTACATTATACCTCTGGTGCATTGTGCCATAGGGTCATTAGAACCCAGCAGTACAGAAACAGAACCTTCAGCCCATCTAGTCTATGCCAAACTATTAATCTGACTCGTCCCATTGACCTGCACCCAGACTCCAGTCTTCCATGTCCCTCCCATCCATGTTCTTATCCAAGTTTCTTTTAAATGTTGCAATTGAACTCGCATCAACCGCTTCAGCTCGATCCACACTCACCTACAGGATTTGAATTTGGAATTTCCAGGAAGTAATCACTTGTTTTTTTTTTGCTCTCCAGACAGCAAATACCTTTGCAGTGTGCACAAAGCATCGCGGAATACTTCTGCAAGCGAGCAACGACAAAGATATGTACGATTGGTTGTATGCTTTCAATCCACTGCTGGCTGGTTCAATCAGGTAAAGTGTCTGTGTCCGTGTGAGATCCCTCAGCTCACCAAGACCCACCTTTTAGACCCACCTTTCAGTCTCATCCCTCCACTTTCAGGAAATTCCTCATGTTTGCAATCACTGAACAACATCTCCAGGATAATTAACTGAGAAGCAATTTATTGGCAGCTGCCAACGTAGTATGCACGGTCAGAGATAGTGATTGTGGCATTCGGAATCGGGTTTATTGGCACGACATAAGTTGTGAGGTTTGTTTCGTGGCATTGTACAGTGCAGGTATAACATAGAAGTCACAATAATAAACAAAACCTAAGACATAGGAGCTGATTTAGGCCATTCAGCCCATCATGACTGATTTATTATCCCTCTCAACCCCATTCCTGGGATTTTCATGCACAGCCGTCTCTAGAGTTTACAGAGAATGTTGAGAGAAACAAAAAGAAAAATCCAGTGAGGGGCAGTTCTGCAGACAAAGAACAGCTTGTTAGTGAGAGAGATCAGAGGAGAATGGCCAGGCTGGTGCAAACTGACAGGAAGGTGCCTTCTTGCCATAATCTTCGACACCCTACTAATCAAGAAATAAATAAAATACTCATGGGTTCATGGGCCAGTCGGGAATCTGATGACTGAGTGGGAGAAGCTGTTCCTAAAACATTGAGTGTGGGTCTTAGGTGACGTGTCAAACTCAAAGTCGTAATGAGACACACTCAGCGGCCACTTTATCAGGGACACCTGCTCGTTAATGCAGTATCTTATCAGCCAATCATGTGGCAGTAACTCAAAGCATAAGAGCATGCAGACGTGGTCAAGAGGTCAGTTGTTGTTTAGATCAAACGTCAGAATGGGGAAGAAATGACTTTGACCGTGGAATGATTGTTGGTGCCAGACGGGGTGGTTTGAGTATCTCAGAAACTGTTGATCTCCTGGGAATTTCATGCACAACAGACTCTAGAGTTTACAGGGAATGGTGCAAAAAAGCTAAAAACACCCAGTGAGCGGCCGCTCTGTGGGCGAAAGTGCCTTGTTAGTGAGAGAGGTCACAGAAGAATGGACAGACTGGGTCAAGCCGACAGGAAAGCAAAAGTAACTCAGATAACCACGTGTTACAACAGTGCTTTGAAGAAGAACATCTCTGGAAGTACAACACATTGAGTTTTGAAGTGGATGGGCTACAGCAGCAGACAGCCATGAACGTACACTCAGTGGCCACTTTATTAGGTAGAGGAGATAAGTAATAGAGGCTACGGAGTGTATAGCTGCTAAGGCGTTCCAAAGAAAGCTAAATCAGTATATTAAAAAAGCAAGATTTCCAACACTGGGTAAAGTTGGCAGAATTTGAGACAAGCCCATATGGACTTGGACTCATATGCTGTAACTTTTTCTGTGTTTCAAAAAGTTCAAACTAAATTTATTATCAAGGTACATATTTCACTACATACAACCCTGAGATTCATTTTCTTGTGGGCAGACTCAACAAATCCATAATAGAATCAATGAAAGACTGCACCAACCAGTCTGTAAAAGACAACAAACTGTGCAGATACAAAATGAAAGAAATAACAACAAATAAATAAATAAAATGGGATGACAAGTCTTTGAAAGCGAGTCCAATGGTTGAGGGAACATTTCAGTGACATTGAAATGCTGGTGAAGTTGAGTTAAGTTACCCCCTCTGGTTCAAGAGCCTGATGGTTGAGGGGTAATAACTGTTCCTGAACCTGGTGGTGAGAGTCTTGAGGGTCCTGTACCCTTTTCCTGATGGCAGCAGTGAGGTGAGAGCATATGCTGGGTGCTGGGGGTCCCCGATGTTAGATGCTGCTTTCCAGTGACAGCATTTCATGTAGATACGCTCATTGATGGGGAGGGCTTTACCTATGATGGACTGAGGCCGTATCTACTACTCTTTGTGGGATTTTCCATTCAAGGGCATTGGCATTTCCATACCAGGAGGTGAATATTGAAGGTTGTCCCTTTAGATCAGAGATGAAGGGGAATTTCTTTAGTCAGAGGGTGCTGAATCTGGATTTTATTGCCACAGGTGGCTGTGGAGGCCAAGTCATTAGTTATATTTAAAAGAGAAGGGCAAGGACAAGAGGGGAGCCAGAATGGGGAAGGGAGAGGGGGAGAAGTTACAGGAAAATTAAAGTAATTAATGTACACGCATCAGGTTGGAGGTGATCCAGGTGGAATATGAGGCATTGCTCCTCCTACCTGAGAGAGACCGGTGTAGCAGAAGAGGAACCGTAGACCAGGCGTTTCCAACCTTTTTTATGCCACGGAGCCTTACCATTAACCAAAGGGTCTGTGGACCCCAGGTTGGACACCACTGCCATAGACCGACTTGTCAGAATGGAAATGGGAAGTACAAGTACAATGGGTGGTCCTGCCTTGGTGCGGTCAGAGCAGAACGCCATCATAGTTAATTTTCTAAACTTCCTGAAAGTGCCTCAGTGTGTTTTGTGGCATTAATAGTGCTCTATACACGCAAATAATTGTTTTTTCCCCTTTAATTTTGGTATGGATCAATGCCTTCATAAATTTAATGAATGTATTAATTTTTGCTTTCCTTTATAGGTCAAAACTCGCTCGAAGACGTTCAGGGCAACCAACTATGTGAAGGAAAGCGTTCAGCAGAGAGCAGGAAATGACGTAGTGATTCTGACTTGCCTTCTGAACATTCAAGTGTTGCTCTTAACCGTAGTGAATCCTGAGCATTTCTCTTGTACATGTAGATCTGTGGCTTAATACTCTGTCTAAGCACCTTTTTTATTTTCCGGTTAACAAAATGCTTTTTGTTTTACATCCGTTCCGAATCTGGTAGTAGCATGTTGTAAAATAGTCAAGTCCGTGCACGATTAACCACCTTTCTTCACTCCTGCTTTTTCCTCGTGTCTGTAGGATGTCCTCATCTCTGCTACCTATCAAACTGCAGCCCTTGAGGTGTGGCTGCGTGATAACCGCAGCTGGCTACAGGTCTGGCAGTTACACGAGAGGCAGGGAGGCTCGTGTCTGCTGGGTGGTATTTTAGGGACGCTGTGTGTGTTCTGGCGTATAATGCTTCCTAATCTCCGGTACTCTGGAATGTTGGCAGCTGCCACGAGGTAGCAGCTGTGAACTTTGCAGGGCTGCTGGGTTTAGGCTGAAACTCATTCTGAACATGCTACATCGGAGAGCGCGCAAGCAGGTTTACACAGAGCGGCTGGTGAATTCGCCAGTCCATAATGTCGATAGAACAAGAGCAGCAACCATTTGGGAAAGCAACTGGAATTCAACACTGTCTTACTCGGATGCTGCGGCATCTCGGCACTCTTCTCCCTTGTCAACTCTCTCTCCTCGAGTGCGCATCTGCCTTCCGAAGTTCACCACCGACTCCTCTTTATGCAGCAGCAAGATCTGACCAGCGATGCACGTGGTTCTCAGCTTCCCGAGCAACGGGGTGCCGGTGTTTTGGTGAGGAACCGGAGGGCGGTCTTCACAGATTGGGTATAATGTCTTAAAATAGCCGGCGTCCTTGCCAGATGGAGAACTGAAAACGTTTCTACAAATCACGCAGCAAGCTGTATTTTTTTTAAAAAAAATATAGATTCAGAGAACACTGCAGCCCTACACAGGCACTCCAAGCCCACAATGTGCCCATCTACTCCAAGATCAATCCAACTCTTCCCTCCCACATAACCATTCTTCTATCACCCAGGAGTCCCTTAAATGCCCCTAATGTATCTGCCTCAACTACTGCCCCTGTGTGTTCCATGCACCACAACACTCTGTGTATATAAAAAAAACCTACCTCTGAGATCCCCCTACACTCTCCTCCAAACACCTTAATACCTCTGGTATTAGCCCTTTCTGTCCTGGGGAAAAAGTTCCTTGACTGTCCACTCAACCTATGCCTCATCTTGCATGCCTCTCATTCTCCTTTGCTCCGAAGAGGAAACCCCTGGATTATTCAACCTTCCCTTGTAAAACGTGCTCTCCAGTCCAGGCAACATCCTGGTAAACCTCCAGTGGCCTCCCTCCCCTCCGAAGCTTCCACATCTTTCCCACGCTGAGGCAACTGAACACAATATTCCAAGTGTGGTCTAACCAGGCTCTTATAAAGCAGCATTGTGTTCTCACATTTAATCAGAAGTTCCTGGAACTAAGTTGCCCTCTAATCCATTAGGTCACATTAAGGAGTTTACTCACTCCTGACCTTTTCTCTACTGGATCACTTGCAGGGAAAGCTGCTACTTTGAAAGGAAGAGGGTTGTTAGGAAGTAGCAGTGTAAAAAAAATTAGGATGATTTTAAGGTGCATATTTGTGCCTGGGGCTACCCAACGGAGCTTATAGCAACAGTTATATACAGGATTAGTCCTACCATCTGGGCTTTGAAATGTCAGGAGATGCTCTTCAGAGTGATGCAGTCTTCGGACTTCAGATTCATTTATTTATCGCACACAGTGAAATGCAGTGTTTCCGTAAACAACCATCGCAACCCAAGGATATGCTGGGGGCAGCCCGCAAGTGGCACGGCAGGGCACGTCCACAATGTTCAGCATCACGTAAACAGAACAACACAAGCAATAGCAGCAAAACAAATAGGCCCCTTTCCTCTCTCCCACCCCACTCACAAAGGCAGTCAGGCCTCCAACCCCAGGGCAGGCCACCAACAGCCTCTAGTGGACTCGCAGACACCAGGCTGGGAGGAGGTTTCATTTCATATTTTCCCCCTGTATTTATACATTTTTTTTAATAATTTTCACAATCTGTTCCGTGGCTCTGCAGTCAGTGAAGCATCTTCAAAGTCTCTCGCCTTCAGCCTAACCCTGTATACGACAGGCTGAGCATGGCCATTTAAAGGCATTCGCACATCAGCCTTTCTCAAATCCTCTCGTGCTTGTCCTCGTCAACGCATCACCTAAAGAAATCCCATCAATCTGTTTAGCTGCAGGTCAACTAAATCGGATGCTGCCTGAAGAGACGTCGGTGTTTGTGGAAATATTGGCTCATGGAACTGTAATGAAGAAGTGAAAGCAGCAGGCTACACGAGAATGTAGATTTTTTTTTAAATTGGAAAAACATTCAGGGTGTGTTTGGCTATGATGTCGTGCCTGCCAAACTGTTGCAGGAACGAAACATTGCTGGCTCATCAAATTAACACTGGCTCCCCCAGGCAGCTTCGAAAGCCCTCCGTTCACTGCAGAGCTTCCTTCTAAAGCTCTGGTTGCTCTCAGATGAGGAAACAGAATCACTCGCCTACAAATGCTTAAGGTATCACACTTTCCCACTAAAGAACAGACACAGGCACAGGACGTCGCAGAGAATTTATGGTCAGGTTCAGTTAACAGACCATCACTGCTGATTATCAGACAGTAAACATGCACTTTTTCTTCGAAAATTACTGAAGGTCATAATTTCCATAATAAAGTTTGACCAAAAGGGACCCTGGTAGTGATATTGACTGGAATTTTCATAGAACAGTTACCTAGAGACTGTAAGCTGCTTTAATAGCTGGTCAGCACTGATTTAGTTGAGTAGAAATGAAGGGGATTTGTTAGACATTTATTGGGGAGAGGGAGCCCTCTTTGATTGAATTGTCCACTGCAGGAGTTACCAGGATGAATGTGGTTTTGGCAAGTCGATTAAGAATTGGATGGCAGCAATTGACTGGTGTTTGATTTTCATTTTTTTTTTGCTGTTATGAGATGACTTTGAGAAGGTTTGGTCTTTGCTCTGAATATCTGAGAAACAATTTTAATCTTGAAACTGGATTTCCAATCCTTAATAAGGTCCGCATTCCCTAAATCCTAGCTTGATTTTATCTGTAACAACAGCTGCTTTTTTTTTTAAAGTTAAATTTGTAATAAAAACAATGCATATTAGGAAAGTTTTAAGTTAAGTATATTTATTTAATTACTGTAAGTGCATCTGGGCTTCAATTACTTGTACAGCTTGATTAATATGAAATAAATAATGAAATATAAACGTAGTAAATCAAATATTAAATATGCAAATCTGTCACTTCTTCCAGATGGAACATAATTCACAAGCATGGACAAATCATTTGTGCTGTCTCTGTATTGAATAACCTTAATGCACCTTCCCTGTAGATATCTAATAGAACCATGAATCATAAGACACAAATGATTCAGAAGGAGATTATTTGTGGGTTTTTTTTAAAGCAAAAATAAAATGAAGAAACAGGATTTTTGGAGCATAAGTGGGATTAATTCACTTATGTACAAGATCAGCTGTATTATAAAAGACATAAAAAGTGTCCTCCTTTCCTTTGAATTCCTGACACTAAACTTTGTTTAACTGGCCTTGAGCATTCTAATTCTAAGCTGTAAAAACCTGCTTGAAAGAACAGAGGACATGACTGAGGCCAGCAAACCTGCAGACCATGATGTCACCGGTGCAGAGGTCAAAGTGCTCAAGGTCACTTAGTGAGGACTCAAACCTATTAAATAGTTTAATACACCTAATGTTGTTGGTCCCTTGTCAACAAAAGCACATCATTTTACTGTTAAAATTTATCTATTTTAATGTATTTTGCAGTATTTTTGTTTAAAACAATTGCCACATTTTAAAAAATTGCCATAGCTGTATTTCCTTCCAACTTGCATTAAGAGTATTCAAGTCTCGAAGAAGAACTGGTAGTTTTCACATTAAAACCTCCAAAGTTTAACAGATAGCACAAAACAAATCGCTGAAATATGTTCATTAATATTTCCACTCAAGAGAATGACACCCACCCCTGCTTATTATCTGTGTAGGATTCTGAAGATACAGCATTATGTGGATGTTGGTATGGAAGAAGGAACTCGGCTCAGTGACTTTGTTTTATTGATGCAGTTCATTGAGTGCCTGAAACTAGCCAGTTTACAGAGCATTCAGTGAGAGACACCGTGCTGGAGGCCAGCCAACCTCTGGAGCACGGGTAACAAAACGGTTGATTCGTAGAAATATTACCGGCCCTCTGTTGGTCAGTTAATGTTTCTGTGCCTGTAGAATCAGACTGAATGATTTCTGTGCACTAAGCAACTGCATATTTTCAAATCAGTGCAATATATTTAGGGTCCATATAATGACCATGAGAAAAGGAAGGCAGATAGAATGTTAAAGGAAGACCTGATTATGTCTATTTTATTAAAATGTGCAAGAGAAATCCTTCTGTTCCAGGTCAGACAGATATTTATAATCACAACTTATTAGCCTTGCAACGTTGAAAATCCAGTTTCATTGGGGAGACCCAAATCTGTTCACACCTTTAAAGATGCATCCAGGTATTATCAGAGCAAAGGTCCTTTCAGCTGCCTCTCCCAGTTTTATTATTATGTTCTGTGTAATGTTTAGCTGGTGCATTGTTTATCTTTTTATGAATTGTTTGCAGTAAATTGCACATGTTTTACAGACATATACTACAGAAAAGACTGAAATTTGCTGTGGGATACTGTGTATTCCCACACCAAACTGCACCTTGGGGTGGAGCATAGACAGTCATTTGGGTTCTGTGACTGAATAGGAAATAGCTCAAGGGGGGGGGGGAAAAAGCAATGGAGTTCTCAACAATTGGCTTTTTAACTTTTCTGGTTATCATTTTACAAGTTAGCACCATACAGCAAATATTTTTGGTAACATTTTGGTGTATTTTAATTTTTTTTTAAAGTTGTAAATGAGTCGTCAGACCTCCATTAATATTTCAGCTAAGCAGTAGCTGATCAGACCACTTCGATAATACTTGTTTACTGGAAGTCGCACTGAGAAGAAATTATGTAGTCGATTAGAGTTTTTTTTTTAAAAAGTATTAACTTGAGATGCAATTTGAGTTGCACAATCTCCCTCAAAACAAAGCGAGAGAAAATGGTCACCGAAAGGAAAGGTATCATAGCTGCTCTTCGTAGGTTTACTGAATGTGCTGGTAATCAGGTTACCTGTGTGTATTTTATTAATTTCTAACTTTAGTCTGTTGTGGCTGGTTAACCACAATCCATTGTACTCAAGATAATATTTTAGTTCAAATTGATTTATTGTGCTTCCTATCAACACCTGGCCCTTCATCAACACTGTATATTATTTATTATTCTTCATAAGGGTGGCTGCACATTCATAATTTTATTTTGTAAATATATGTTGAACCAAGCTTGAGGTATAAAATGTAAATATTTCATGTATTTGTACTAATTATAATCCATTTGCTGTATAGCATAGACGTGTAAAGCGGATATCTAATTCTGTGTATGGTAACCAGGACCACTGAACTGTTTAGTGAATGAAGTAACAATAAAGGTACAACCAGAGGAAATCAAATATAAAATTGCCTTTTCATTTATACCACATCCACACAAGATGTCAGAAGCTCGAAAGAGTACTTCGAGTAACAGTCTTCTTAATTGATAAAGTAATTTCTATTTATAGTTCCCTTTCTTCCGTGGTTTTCTGTTCTCTATCAGATTCCCCCTTCTGCAGCCCTTCATCTCTTTCACCATCAACTTCCCAGCTCTTTACTTACCCCTCTCCCAGTTTCACCTACCACCTGTACTTCCACCCCTCCCTCCCTCCCTCCCACTCCGCTTTCTCACTCT
Source organism: Hypanus sabinus (assembly GCF_030144855.1). Taxonomy (NCBI): domain Eukaryota; kingdom Metazoa; phylum Chordata; class Chondrichthyes; order Myliobatiformes; family Dasyatidae; genus Hypanus; species Hypanus sabinus. The sequence goes on along the minus strand of NC_082732.1, from coordinate 38,045,264 downwards.
TGCCTTTTTGTTCCTTTCCAGCCCTGATGAAGGGTCTCTATCTGAAACGTCAACTGCTTACTCTTTTCTGTGGATGTTGCTTGGCCCACCGAGTTCCTCCAGCTTTTTGTGCGTGTTGCTTTCGCGTTCTCAGTTTAATACCACTCGCATATGTTGTGAAATTTGCTGTTATGCAGCAGCAGTACTTTTCAACACACAAAAACTAAGTACAGTAAGTGTACGTATTTATTTAAAAAGTTAAATAAGCAGTGCAAAAAGAGAAAGAGTGCAGTGAGGTAGTGTTCATGGGTTCATTGCCCATTCAGAAATCTGATAACAGAGGGGAAGGAGCCTTCTACCCCCTCCCTGATGGTAGCAATGGGAAGAGGGCATGTCCTGGGTGATTGGGGGTGGGGTCCTTAATGACTATTTCCAGTAAACATCAAGCCCTCAACACACACAAAATGCTGGTGGTCAGGACAAATGAGTCCTGACGAAGGGTCTCGGCCCAAAACGTTGACTGTGCTTCTCCCTACAGATGCTGCCTGGCCCGCTGCATTCCACCAGCATTTTGTGTGTGTTGCTTGAATTTCCTCGTATCAAGCCATCAAATTATTTTTGACAGTCAGATTTTAGGATTAGCTTTATTTATCATGTGTACATCGACTATGGGAAGAAACTGGAGCACCGGGAGGAAGCCTGTGTGGTCATGGGGAGAACATAAAAGCTCCTTACCAGACAGCGGCAGAAACGAAACCCTAATCACTGGCGCTGTAAAGTATTATTTGAACGTGGAACATTTCAGCACAGTACAGTCCCTTAGTCTCACGATGTTGTGCCAACCCCTTAACCTGCTCTTAGATCAATCTAACCCAACCCTCCTACATAGCTCTCCATTTTTCTGTCATTCTGTGTCTCAGATGCCCCATATGTATCTGCCTCTGCCATTGTGTAAAGAACTTGCCTGTAAGCTCTCTAACCACCTTAAAATTGTGCCTTCTGGTGTCAGCCATTCATCCGGGGGGGGGGGGGGGGGACCCTTTGGGAAAAGTCTCTGGCTGTCCACTCGATCTATTGCCTCTTATCATCTTGTACACCTCTATCAAGGCATCTCTCATCCTCCACTCCAAAGAAAAATGCCCCAGCTCACTCAACCCATCCTCACAAGACATGCCCCCTGGTCCAGTTATGCTAACCTCTACAAACCATTCTGCCTCTAGTAACATGGCGAATACTCCAGAGGGATATTTGTGGGAGCTGTGAAACAAGTTGGGGGGGAAAAAAAACAGGAAAGAACCCAGTGATTGGGATTGTTGTCTGGTAACCTTGAACACCGACAATTCCGTCTACCCCCAGCTCCCACAGATCCTGCTCAACCCACACAAGTTTGCTTTGTTAAAAATGGGATTTTAGTGTTGGTTAGAAAATAAGTACTAAAATTAAATGAGAACTCACTGCTCTTCCCAAGTGTGTGTAAAATGTGATCAAGCTATGGAAATTAATTTCAATCTCTCATGGCGGTACTCTGTACTATATCTGTGTATCAATCGAGCTGATGTACTCAAGTACCCCATAAAGACAGCATCTTGGTAGCACACAAGATTTTTGACTAGTGCACCACATCTAGTTGGAATTGGGAATGATTGTCAAGCTGTGAATTCAGCACTTTAATCACATACAGATCCCAGCACCTTTGCCTAGTCCAAAACACTGCAAAGAAAATGTGAACACTACTTCACTACTTTTCCTTTTTTTTGCATTACTTATTTTATTTAGCTATTTAATATATATTTACCGTAATTCAGTTTTTTCTCTTATTATGTATTGCATGGTACTGCTGACGCAAAATTTAACTTTTTTTTTTAAAAAACACGCCGGTGATATTAAACCTGATTTGATAAACATAAAATTCTGCTGATGCTGGAAATCCTGAGCAACATGCTGGAGGAACTCAGCAGGTCAGGCAACATCTATGGAGAGGAACAAAGAGTTGAAGTTTCAGACTGAGACCCTTCAGCAAGACCAGCTGAAATGTTGACCCTTTATTCATTTTCACCATACAATCCTGAGATTCATTTTCTTCTGGGAATTCTCAATAAATCTATAGAACAATAACCACAACAGAATCAGACACTTCCCAACTTGAGCATTCAACAGTGTGCAGAAGACAAACTCTGCAAATACAAAATTTTTTTTAAAAAAGCAATAAATATCGGGAACATAAGATGGAGAGTCCTGGAAAGTGAGTCCATTGGTTGTGGGAACAGTTCAGTGATGGAGCAAGTAAAGTTGAATAGTTATCCCCATTGGTCAATTGATTCTGTTATGGTTATTATTCTATGGATTTATTGAGAATGCCAACAAGAAATCTGAAGGTCGTATGTACTTGATAATAAAGTTTATTTTGAACTTTAATATTAATCTTGCAATAAATCAAAATTTCCCAGAATCATTGGCTTTTTGTTAATTTTCATTCAAGAGAAATGGGCTTTGCATTCTGAGTAGAGTTTATTGGTCCAACCCTAGTTGCTCCCTGAGGTGGTAGTACTGGACTCCGAAATCTACGTTAACAGAGGGAGTGCTGCACTTCCAGCGGTACTGCTGTAAAATACCCTCGGGTATAATCTGAAATGCAAAGTTGGGGCCGGTGATTTACCCACTATTTATACCTCCGTCATTATCACTAAACGTATGAAGCCCAGTCCATCGCAAGAGCCAAACTCTCCCCCCCCCCCCAAAGAAATCAGCCTAATACATCAAGGACCCTCCCCACCCCAGACAATCTCCCATGTGGGGCAGAAGATTCAAAAGCCCGAGCGCGTACCGTCAGACTTGAGGACAGCTTCTATCTTGCTGTTCTCAGACTCAAAAGATGAACTCTTTTCACCCCCTCTTTCTCCCCTTTCGGACAGAAGATAGAAAACCTTGAAAACGTACAACCCCAGGCTCACGGACCGCTTCTATTCGTCGTTTGAAGTCTCCCGAACAAATAAAATTGAACTCTTATCTCCCGCACAGTGGCGCTGTCATCCAATTGTCTACCCGCACTACACGTTACAACCTGGAGTAATTACCCCAAGGGTCCCGGCCCGAAATCCCTTCCGTAGATCCTGCCTGACCTGCTGAGTTTCTCCAGCATCTTGTGTGTGTTGCTCTGTAACAGTATATTTAACTTCTTCTCACTTCATCCCTTACCCCGCCCACCTTCCGCCTCACCCGGCTTCATCTAATCACCTGCCAGCTGGTACTCCTCCCCACTGCCACCCGTGGCAACTAATTCCACAGATTCACCACCCCCTCATCATCCCCGTTCTAAAAGGACGCCCCTCTATTCTGAGGCTGTGTGACTCTCCCATCCTCCCTATGTCACTGTATCGAGGCCTTCCAACATCCAATACATTTCAATGAGCTCTCCCCTCATTCTCCTGAATTCCAGTGAGCCTTCAAACCCTCTTCATATGACAAGGCAGCATATCCTGGAATTATTTTCACGAACCTTCCTTTGAACCCCCTCCAATGTCAGCATATCCTTTCTTAATAAGGAGCCCAAAACTGCTCACAATACTCCACGTGCGGCCTCACCAATGCCTTATAAAGCCTCGACGTCGTATCCTGACTTTTATGTTCTAGCCCTTTCAAAATGAATGCTAACATCACTTTTGTCTTCCTAACTACTGGCTCAACCTGCAAATTAACCTTTAGGGAATACTGCACAAGTACTCCCAAGTCCCTCTGCACCTCAACTTTTTGAATTTTCTGTCCATTTAGACAACAGTTTACACTTTTATTTCTTTCACCAAAGTACATGACCATAACACTTCCTGACACTGTATTCCATTTGCCGCTTCTAAGTTCTTCTGTGGCCTTTTTGCTTCCTCAACACTACCTACCCTTCCGCCTGTCTTCGTATTGTCTGCAAACTTGGCCGCAAAGCCGACAAACAGCGCAAGTGGTCCCAACTTTGACCCCTGTGGAACACCAGCAACCAAACAGAGAAAAAACACCCTTTATCCCCGCTCTGTCTCTTACCAATCAGCCAAAGATCTATCCGTGGACACCAGCAGCCAACGTTCCGGGCCGAGACCCTTCGTCAGGACTGAAGAGGGAGGGGGCCGGTGCCCTATAAAGAAGGTGGGGGGAGGGGGAAGGTGAAAGCCAATCAGAGGAAAGATCAAGGGGTGAGGGGGGAGCAGGGAGGGGATAGGCAGGTGGTGAAGAAGGAATGCAAGGGGAAAGCACTACGGGTAGTAGAAGGCAGAGTCATGAGAGGCGATAGGCAGCTGGCAGAGTGAGAGTGGGATGGGAGGGGATTACCGGAAGTTGGAGAATTCGATGGGCTGGAGACTCCAGATTGGTTTTTCACCTGGCACCTACCAGCCTCCTTCCTTCCTGACGAAGGGTCTCGGCCCGAAACGTTGACTAAAAACACAAAATGCTGGCAGAACTCAGCAGGCCAGACAGCATCTATGGGAGGAGGTAGTGACGACGTTTCGGGCCGAAACCCTTCATCAGGAGTGAAACATCAGGCCGAACCGTCCACGGATGCTGCCCGACCTGCTGAGTTCCTCCAGCGTGTTGATATGACCACAGCATCTGCAGAGTACTTTGTGTTTAAAGATCTATCCATACTAGTAAATACACATCATGAACATGCACAAAAATGCTGGAGGAACTCAGCAAGCCAGGCAGCATCGATGGAAAAGAGACCCGTCCCGCTGAGTTCTTCTCCATAGATGCTGCCTAGCCTGCTGAGTTCCTCCAGCATTGTGCGTGGATATTGAATATGATTCCGCAGCGCAGTTCCCTCCTGATCAGCTTTCCTCCTGGTGTATCGAGTGCAATGTGACAATAGCTCTCCCAGTCTATCTCATGGTGATCATTGCGATTTATCTGTCTGACTGCACTTATTTTTCCCCTTAAACCTAACACTACATTCGGCATGCTGTCTTCCTGTAATTAATGTCTGACAAGAATGCAAAGGAAAAACTTTCCATTCTATCTCGGCAATGACAAGCCCGTTCCAATGCCATTTCTAGGGAGCTTGCTTTCTGACGCCTCTACAGGAACCGTCGCCATGGGATGTCCTGGCAGGAGGAATGTAAAACCTCATTCCAAAGCTCTGTTCCTGCACAAATTGTAAAGTCATGTTGACTTGCAGGAAATTGCTGCGGCCGCACTCGGTTACCCGTCCAAAGCAAAGGAGCGCAGACCGAGTCGATGCGCGGCCTGCTGAGGCTCTCACCCTCGCTGCTGGAGCCGCCCTCAGCCCCATACAATTACCTCTCTTCAGGCCGAGTATTTCAAATGCCCGTCGGCGACCACCCCTCTACGACCCGCAATCCATCGATCTCCCCTTGGAGCCGCTCTCGTCCCGCCCAGCCGCCCTGACTGACGCGCGGGTTAGACCAATCGGAGAACGTCGCCTCAAAGAACGCGATGTAGCAATCGGACGCTGACCAATCGGAGGCGGGGGCTGAAACTGATACAGAGAGAGGGGGAAAAAGATCAGATTTTGGGCAGCACCAGGCGAGGATTCATCATGGCTCAGTGAGTATAATCTCAGGGCGGTCGGGCTCACTACCGGTTAATGTTTGTTTTGTTGTTAAAATTAACTGCCCCGACCCTTCCTGGTTATCGAGGGAATATAAGACTTTCATTTCTCTAGCGCCTATCTCAAAGTGATGCGCTTTAAAAGGGTGGCAAGTGTTGCGGAGGGTGGGTTACTGCGGGTAGTGGTGTCATGAAGGTGCGGGCGCTGGGAGATCGGCAGTGGCCAGGATTCTGGACGTCTCTCTGTTCTTCTTGGAAATGATACTGTTCAGCTTTTATACATCCACCTGAGTCAACGTAATGAATGATTTGGAGGGTAGCACATGGAGCGTTTACCTGTCGTGAGTCTATCGGGTGGGCTTTAACCCAAGCCTATTGACCCGGAAGTATAAATGAATAGGGCATGTTCCTTTTTTCTTGAGTTAATGCAAGGGTTAAACATTTGTTTAGGAACAGATTCCTCTTCATTTCTCTTACAAATATTTCCCGCTACCATTGCTTTCCGTGCGTTTACCTGAACTGAGACAGTCGATCACAGATGGATTGAGAAGTTCTTTTTAGACATAATAAGAGATTAAAGTGTTCCTTAGTGTCATTTGTCGCAGACAGTGGAACAGGTCCCTTGCGTCAACAGCCAACAGAGTTTGCCCCATTTGCTAACCCAAACCCGTACGTACGCCTTTGGAAACTGCAGAAAATCCACGTGGTCGTGCGGGGAGAGCATACACACTCCTCACTTGGGACTGAACCCGCCAACAGAGACTAAATCTAGTGGAGAACTCTTATAGGGACCCTTTTAGGGGTTCTGCTCCATCATCTACCCCAAAAGCCCTTTAGTTCCTGCTGTATCCCACAGCGCTTGATTCGAGAGTCCTGTTCATCTCTATTTGGAGAGAATTTGGTGGATTTCTATTCACCGTGTGGGCTCATCACTGACCTGGCTCATTGGCTGCGGAGTCTGCCGTTTATGTTCCGTTGATCATGTTTGCAACATTAGTTCTCTTTTATTTTGCACATTGTATGTTTGATGGTCTTGTGGTATAGTTTTTTCCCCTGGATTTTCAGTTGTGTGTCTCTCTGTTCTGTGGCTGCCTGCAAGAAGATGAATCTAAAGGCTGTATGTGATATATGTACTTGGAGAAATTCTCCTCATCACAGTCCTGGAGCACTCTCCCTCTCAGCATCACTGGTTTCGGAGACCTTCCTTGTGTCCAGCATGTCGAGGCCTGGGAGAATTTTGAGGTTGCGGAGGTCTCTCATTCTTCTGAATGTGAGAGAACACGGCTCTGGTCTCCCGCTGGAATAGTGCACCATCCCTCGGGCCAATGTGTGGAAATTTTCCTGCACTTTTCTTTGTGTATAACAAATACATGTTTTATTTTGTCCAAAGCTGTGCACAATACTTCAAGTACAGAGGTCGGAATAATTGCAGTAAAACCACTTCACTCCTGTATCCACATCCTCCGGGAATACCCGCAACCCCTCGAGCACTCATCGATCTACCCGTGACCCCTCGAGCACTACTAGATTACGCATCATTTTCCTGCTTCATTGAAGTGAATAACTTCCCGTCCCATAACACATAGGAGCAGAATTAGGCCATTCAGCCCATCGAGTCTGCTTCACCATTCCGCCATGGCTGATTTATTATCCCTTTCAACCCCCTTCTCCTGCCTTCTTCCTGTAACCTTTGACACTCTGACTAACGAAGAACCTATATATAGGCATCCGTTAGTCTCGAGAGACCATGGATTTGCACCTTGGAAGGTTTCCAGGGTGCAGGCCTGGGCAGGGTTGTATAGGAGACCGGCAGTTACCCAAGCTGCAAGTCTTCCCCTCTCCTCACCACCGATGTTGTCCAAGGGAAGGGCAAGGGCCAATGAGGCTGAGCAATGTGTGGTTAAGTGCCTTGCTTAAGACACAACACGCTGCCTTAGCTGAGGCTTGAACTAGTGACCTTCAGATCACTAGACCAATGCCATGCACCAACACGGAAATGAATAAACAGTCAACATTTTGGGCCAAGACCATCAGGACCCAAATACTTGGTTTCCACAGCTGTCAGTGGCAGTGAATTCCACAGAGTCACCACCCTCTGGCTAAAGAAAATCCTCCTTGTCTTTGTTCTAATGGGGCATCCTTTATTCTGAGGCTCTGCCCTCATATACTGTGTAATTTTGTGTATTACACTGTACTGCTGCCACAAAAACAAACAAATTTCATGACTTATGTAAGTGATTGATAAACCTGATTCTGATACGGGTCTCTTTTGTGGACTGAGAGTGGGAAGGGGACAGGGACAGGGGAATCACAGTTGGGGAAAAGGGGAAGGGAGAAGGGAAGCACCAGAGAGACATTCTGTAATGATCAGTGAACCAGTTGCCTGGTGTCTCGGGACTGGCTGTGTCTGCACGAGTGCCACCTCCCACCCCCTGCACCTGGCTCTCCTTCTCTGCCTCCTGTGGCGCTCCACCCTCACCATTCACAACATCCTTTGCTCCCACCAGATTTACAGCCTCGTTCTCTGCTCCAGGTTGACAAATACAGTACTATGCAAAAGTCTTGAGCACTGTAGCGCTAGTTCTCGTGAACTTACTCTGTACTCTCTCTAGTGCCAGCACATCATTTTTTAGATAAGAGGTCCAGAATTGCTCACAATACTCCAACTGTGGTCTGACCGATGTCTTATAATGCCTCACCATTACATCCCTGCTTTTATATACCAATTCTCTCAAAGTGAATGCTGGCAATGCATCTGCATTCCTTTCCACTGACTCAACCCGCAAGGAGTTCGGACTGCTCCTTTAAAAGCTCCCCGATTGACACCAAGTGACCAGGGACAGCCAAGGTGAAGCACTTCACATCCAATTTAGTGTCTTGGTCGTTAACAGCCTGCGAAGAGGAGCTGCCCGCTTACAAATCTCCACACAGAAACCAAAACGAGAGTTCACTGTGGGACGAAAGAGGACTTCACCAGAGCAAATGACTGGAATTGACAACTTCATGTCTCTCGGGGAAGGCGAGGGTGGTAGTGATTAGCTCAATACTTGAACGAGCAATAGAATCAGACTTGACCTCTGCTCTGCTACAATATTCAGGGGGTGGAGGATTCAGAACTTGGAGGTTGCTAAGTTCTTGATTAGTCAGGGCATCAAAGAATATGGGGAGAATGTAGGAAAATGGGGCAGAGAGGGGTAATAAATCAGCCATGATGGAATAGTGGAGCAGACTAGATGGGCCAAATGTCCCAATTCTGCTCTTGTGTCTTTTGGTCTTAATGTTCTGATCAAAATGTAAGGAGCCCACCGTTGGTCGGGGTCACCCATGGATGTTGTGCCCCAGTTGTCTGTGATACACAACCAGTATGCAATCCATGTAGCAAGCTCCCCCTCTCCATGATGAATCCAGGGGAGCGGCAGAGACCGATACAGCTTGGCACCAGCGGTGTCTCAGGAGTTGCCAGACAGCGTTGAACTGCCGTAGGGACTACAGCTCCTGATTTTCCCTCAGTTTACTCCAGAAGCCTCCTCCAAGAGTGGGTAGAGCCACAAGGCAGCGGAGGCTTGGGATCAGCAATCTCCTTTCCTCGGATGAGTTGCCAACCACAGCTGACAAGCCCCATCTGCTTGAAGGGACTGGTTTTGAGGCACCAGCAACCCGCCTTTGCCCCTTCTTCTGTCAGTAGAGACGGCTCTGCCAGGCTTAGAAGCTAAGCCACCCGTGAATCTCAGTTATGCTCAAATATTTCCACATTGATTCGACCGTCACTTCATGCATAATGATATCAAATCCATTGTAATCTATTTAAGGATGATGCACGAGAAGCTTGTAAATTTCTGAACGTTGCTGTCATGCTAAGTAAGTCATCCAGGACTGGATCGTTGTGGCCTGATGATCACACCTGAATGTTCCTGGCCCCACCCTGCAGTTGGCTCCTATTGAGATCAGGCTGTTACATTTCTCTCCTGCACTTGATCAGATCCCGAGCTCTTTTGGAATATGCATGAGGTTTATTTTTCACATGCACTAAATATTATATATACAAACCCCTAACATGTATTTTTCAAGAGTCAATGAAGACTGGAAATCGGCTAACAATGTCCCAGTTTGTAACAAGGGTGACCACACTGACCCTGGTAACTACAGACCAGTAAGCTTATTGTGTATCATGGGTAAACTAGTGAAAGCATTAATAAAGAATGAGATGGAAAAGCAGCAGATAAGAACAGGCATGTTAGCAGAAAGCCAGCATGGGTTCAGAAAGGGGAAATCATGTTTTACTGATATGTTGGGGCTTTATGAAGAGTCAACTAAAAGTTAGAATGACAATAGAGCGGTTGATATTATAGAAACATAGAAAACCTACAGCACAATACAGGCCCTTCAGCCCACGAAGTTGTGCCAAGCATGTCCCTACCTTAGGAATTACTAGGCTTACCCATTGCCCTCTGTTTTTCTAAGCTCCATGTACCTATCCAAAAGACTCTTAAATGACTCTATCGTATCCGCCTCCACCACCGTTGCCGGCAGCCCATTCCACGCACTCACCACTCTCTGAGTAAAAAACTTACCCCTGACATCTCCTCTGTACCTACTCCCCTGCACCTTAAACCCGTGTCCTCTTGTGGCATTTCAGCCCTGGGAGAAAGCCTCTGACTATCCACACGATCAATGCCTGTCATCTTCTCATGCAGCTCTAGCAGGTCACCTCACATCCTCTGTCGTTTGGAGGAGAAAAGGCCGAGTTCATTCAACCTATTCTCATAAGGCATGCTCCCCAATCCAGGCAACATCCTTGTAAATCTCCTCTGCACCCTTTCTATGGCTCCCACATCCTTCCGGTAGTGAGGCGACCAGAACTGAGCACAGTACTCCAAGTGGGGTCTGCGGGTCCTATATAGCTGCAACATTACCTCTCAGCTCCTAAACTCAATTCCATGATTAATGAAGGCCAATACACCATGTGCTTTCTTAACCACAGAGTCAACCAGTGTTTTGAGTGTCCTGTGGACTCGGGCCCCAAGTTCCCTCTGATCCTCCACATTGCCAAGAATCTTACCCTTAATACTATATTCTGCTATTATATTATTTACTTAGATTTTCAAAAGGCTTTTGACAAGCTCTCCACGAGAGGTTAATAGTCAAATTACAGGAGGTAAGGATTCAGGGCAAGTTGTGCGAATGGGTGCGCGATAGGCTCAGAAACAGAAAATGGGTCACGATGAGAGGATCATTCTCACACCGAGATGTTAAAAGTGGGTTCCACACGGATCGGTTTTGGGGCCGCTGCTGTTTTTAATTTACATTATTGATCTGGATAGGCAGATAACAAATAAACTAGCAAAGTCTGCCGATGACACAAAATTAGGGAGATGGGCTGATAACGTTCAGGCAGCAGAATCAATACAGTTAGATCTAAGCAAAATCCAGATGTGGGCAGATAAATGGCAGATGAAATTTAATGTAAGTAAATATAAAGTATTACATGTAGGAAGTAGAAATATTAGATATGAAAATACAATGGGGGGGGGGTCAATTTAGAAAGTGTACTGTTTGAGAAGGATTTGGGAGTCCTGGTAGAATCATCACTATCAACATCCAGGCAATGCACAGAAGCAATTAGGAAGGCTAATAGAATGTTGGGATATGTAAGGTGCTTAGTGAAGCTCAAGTCTAGAGACATTCTCTTTAAACTGTACAATGCACTTGTGAGGCCACAGCTTGAATACTGAGTACAGTTTTGGTCTCCATATTGTGTGAGGGATGTGAAGACACTGGAGAGAATTCAGAGAAGGGTGATGAGACTCATTCCAGGTTTGCAGGGCGTGAGCTACGAAGGAAGATTGGAAGAATCAAATCTTTTTAGCCCATGTAGACGTAGAGTGAGAGGAGACATGATAGAAGTGTTCAGTGTCATTAAGGTGGATGCCAGCTGCTACTTTAAAATGAATCCATCATCGAGGGCGCGGGGCCATGGGTGGAGGCTGGTTAAAGAGAGATTTCAGATTAACATCAGGAAGCATTTCTTCACTCTGCAAGTGAACTACCTCATCATGTAGTTGAGAGTCATACATTAGAGACTTGCAATCTAAGCTTATTAGTTATTTCAGCACATTATATGAAGAGGAATTTAGCAAGTTTTGTTGGGTAGAATGGCCTGTTCTTGTCAAAAAAAAACTTTGGGATGTCCTGAAAGTAGAAGGACTGGTATTTCCTCATTGCACAGATGGGTTGCTATCAGGAAGTCCCAGACAGAATGACTTTGAAAATCTATTGCTCCATACAGTGTGAATCTGGCAGTGCTTGCCTTGTTTTGCAATACACCAGCTAAGATTTTCTTCCAGTAAGTATTAGGGATAGTATTGCTCTGACGGGGAAGTTTTGCAAAGGGGAAGTTAACAGGGTTAATATTTGCAATTGCCAGCCAATCAAACTGAAGCTTGAGGATGAGACAGGGTAGATTACACAATGTCCAACCACCTGTTGAGTTTAAACTGACTTTTGCAATAGGGCCATCGATTCAAAAACTTTTGCCTTCCCCCAGTGTCCTTGCAGTCACTTTTCTCCTGTCGCTGATCCTTTTTTGCGCAGGTTTTAAAACCCCTCCACATCTTACGAGGCTGATCAATCGGTGTGGGGTTTTGTTGGCTTCTGCTGGAAGGTGTAGTTCAGGTGGGGGAGGGTGGGAGGGATGTTATGAGGTTGTATGGGAGAGGAGGGGTGCTGTCCATGCACACTCAGAGGCCGCTCCGTTCCGTGCGAGAGTGGAACCTGGTGTGGTTTTCTGCTGCTGTAGCCCGTCTGCTTCTAGACTTGACTTACTGTGTATTCAGAGATGCTCTTCTGCACACCACTGTTGTAACGTGTGGTTATTTGAGTCACTGTCACCTTCTTGTCAGCTCGAACCAGTCTGGCCATTCTCCTCTGACCTCTCTCATTATCAAGGCATTTTCACCCACAGAACTGTCGCTCACTGGGTGCTTTTTGTTTTTCATCCCGTTCTCTGTAAACTCTAGACACAGTTGAGCATTAAAATCCCAGGAGATCAGCAGTTTCTGAGATACTCAAACCACCCCATCTGGCACCAACAATCATTCCACGGTTGAAGTCACTTAGATCACTAATCCTCCCCATTCTGATGTTTGGTCCAACTAGAAATGAACCTCTTGACCATGTTTGCAAACTTTTATACACTGAGTTGCTGCCACATGATTGGCTGATTAGTTATTTGCATTAACGAGCAGGTGCACAGGGGCCTGATTGTACACACTGAGTGGATACCCAAGCTGGAACCATTGCCATTCCCACACCAGACTTGCTGTCGTGCCCCAGTCTCACGCACATGCAGGAACTGAGCATAATGATCCATGATGAAACGTCGACAGTGCTTCTCCCTACAGATGCTGCCTGACCTGCTGTGTTCCACCGGCATTTTGTGTGTGATGTTGTTCGTCGACAGTGCTTCTCCCTATAGATGCTGCCTGACCTGCTGTGTTCCACCAGCATTTTGTGTATTTTGTTATAATGATCCATTCTGTGGAATTGTAAAGTACTAATTCCAACCCAAGGAAGCCACACCCTCAGGTTGGAGGAGCAACACCTCATATTCCTTCTAGGCAGCCTCAGGCTTGACAGCATGAACGTCGATTTCTCTAACTTCTAGTAATCTGTTTTCCCGCCCTCATCTCTCTTTATCCATTCCTCATGCTGTGGTTCAGCTCTTACCCTTTCTCTTCACCTCACCTGCCCACCACCTCCCTCTGGTTGCCCTCCTCCTTCCCTTTACCCTATGGTCCACTGTTCTGTCCTATCAGATTCTTTACCTCCTCCACCTATCACCTGCCAGCTTCTTACTTTATCACCCCTCCCCCAGTCACTTACCTTCCCCCTCACACCTACCTCCTATCACCTTGTACTCCTTCCCCTCCGCCCCCAGCTTCTTATTCTGGCTCCAGTCCGATGAAGGGTCTCGGCCGAAACAACAACTGTCTGTTCCTGTCTGTTGATTCCACCTGACCTGCTGAGTTCCACCAACTCTGTGTGTGTGTGTGTGTGTAACAGTACACCACTACCACATATACATGTCTCACCTGCAATAGAGCTTGTGGGTCCAGGACAGGACTGTATAGTCATCAAAGATCTTGCTGTTAAAGGAGTAGACGTCATCATCGGATTCCAATGGACAACCGAGGAAGAAGACATCAGCTCTTATTGTCAGTCAAGCGTAAAGCATGTGTGGCAACATCATTCCACTGACGATTTTCGTGCCTTTGGATGGAAGAGCTGTCCTTGATCTCACCTTGTTTGCTGATACTTGCTTTCATCATTGTTATGTGCCATGTTGTATGAGGTGGGAATTCATGGCCTTTGACCATAATTGTCCTTGACAAGTTTTCGATTTGCCATTGTCTTCTTCTGGGCAGTGTCTTCACAAGATGGGTGACCCCATCCACAATCAATACTCTTCAGAGATTGTCTGCCTGGCCTCAGTGGTCACATGACTTGTGACGTGCACCGGTTGCTCAGACGACCATCCACCACCTGACCCTGGATCAGGGGGATAAGCAAGATTTACACCTTGCCCAAGGGTGACCTGCAGGCTAGTGGAGGGAAGGAGCTCCATGTATCTCCTTTGGTAGAGACGTGTCTCCACCTCATCACCCAATCTTATATTTGACACAGTTCTCAATTGAAAGAGGGTCAGAGTGGACCCCTGGTGTACCAGCTGACCCACCATCAGTAGGTTTGGAAGCACTGAGCAGATCTTCCTACTTCTCTATTGCCACCTTCAGCAGCTGCTCTGTCACACACAAAGCTGCTGAGACCTTGGCTGATCTGTGGTACACGAGGCATGTGAGCACAGTTAGGCCATTCAGTCTATCAAGTCTGCTCTGCCATTCTATCATGGCTGACTTACTTCCCCTCTCGGCCCCATTCCCCTGCCTTTTCTTTGTGAGCTTTGAAGCCCTTTCTAAGCAGTAATCTTATCAGCCGCCGCTTTAAATATACCTAAGCTGCCTGAGGCGATGAATTCCACAGATTCACCACGGTCTGGATCATCCGGTGTCAGAATCAGATTTGTTACCGAATGTCATGAAATTTGTTGTCTTGTGGCAGCAGCACAGTGCAAAGACAAAGTGCAAAGTAAATTTTATTATCTAAGTATATGTCATCAAATACAACCCTGAGATTTATTGTTCTTGTGAGCGGACTGAACAATTCTATAGAATAATAACTTCCGATCCTCAATTTGATTTTGAGAAAAGGAGGGGTTCATTCGCCCACTACTGTCATCTGATTTGAGTTGATTAATAGGGTTTCCTTCTGATTTTTCTTTAAGTGGATTTGAGTTGGCGGATTGTTTTTCTTTATGGAAGCTTGTATGATGTATAGCTCCGGGGTTGTGCTCTCAATGGGGTTTTTTCAGTTAGTAGGGTTTTTTTTAGTAAGTAGTTCTTTTTTACCCCTTTTCTTTAAAAAAAAATATTCTTAACACTTTATTTTCTGTTATTATTATTGATATATTGCTTAGCTTTGTTAATCAGTTATTTGCTAATTTAATTCCTTATTGTATGTAATGACATATTGACTTAATGTATCTTTTTTGTTAATCTTCAATAATAATTGATAAAAAGATTTTAAAATGGATAATAACTATAACAGAAGCAATGAACCCAAATTGGGCTTTCAACCAGAGTGCGGAAGATAACAAACTGTACAGATGCATGAAGAATAAATAATAACATAAATAGGCAATAAATATCGAGAACATGAGATGAAGAGACCCTGAAAGTGAGTCCATTTGTTGTGGGAACATTTCAGTGATGGGACGAGTGAAGTTATCCCCTTTGGTTCAAGAGCTGATGGTTGAGGGGTAGTAGCTGTTCCTGAACCCGGTGGTGTGAGTCCTGTATCTTCTACCTGATGGCAGCAGTGAGGAGAGTGCAGGACCTGGGTGGTGGGGGTCCCTGATGATGGATGCTACTTTCCTGCGGCAGCGTTTTGTGCAGATGTGCTCATTGGTGGGGAAGGCTTTACCTGTGATGGACTGGGCCGTAAAAATTACTTCAAGTTGCAATTAAAAAAAATGATGGATGAACCATAGAGGAACGGTGAGCTGGTGTTCAGAAATCTGATGGTGGAGCAACAGAAGACCGTGTACATACACTTCGTAGCCACTTCATTAGGGGAGGAGGTATCTCTGCGTGTACACCTACAACGTAACTGCTCTGCCACTACTGACTGATGTGCGATTGTTGTAGCTTCAGGCTCAGGAATAAAAGTGATCTCTTTTCTCCTCCACAGAGCTGATATTGCATTGATCGGACTGGCGGTAATGGGCCAGAACTTGATTCTGAACATGAACGATCACGGCTTTGTGGTATGTCTAAAGATTAGCTTTCTATTTGTCACATGTGCATTGAAAGTTCAGCAAAGTGCATCAGTTTGCACCAGCGATCTACACGGTCCGTGGGTGTGCTAGAGGCAACCTGCAAGCGTTACCAAAGTTTCTGGTGCCAACGTAGCATGCCCACAACTCATTCACCCCAACCCATTCTTCGTACTTAATATTTTAAGAATGTGATTTTCTTGTTTTCCTATGGATAAGTTCTGCACAGAGAGGGAAGGAGTTGGTGTGATTGTAGAGTTTAATAATAATTTTTACCTGTTTGGGCATGTTTGTTTCTATTAAGGTGTTGATCTTGGACTAATTGAAGTTCAATGTGTCCCGCTGGGGCGTTGTAGACGTGGGTATGGATGTAATTATCTGCTTGCTCCCACTCTCCTGTCGCAGACACTTCTGTGAAACTGTTCTCAACAGGGACTCAGGATGTTGCGTGTTAACAGCGTGGTGTGGGTGGCATGTCTAAAGATTAACCTTAGACAACCTCAGCAAATTTAATCAACAGTGGCCGAAGTTGTGCAAGATGTTGGTGAGGCCAAATTTAGAATATTGCGAGCAGTTTGTTAAGCCTACCTACAAGAAAGATATCGATAAGATTGAAAGAGTACAGAGAAATTTTGAGGATGTCGCCAGGACTCTGACAACCTGAGTTATTTATTTATTGGGATGAAATAGGCCCTTCCAGACTGAGCTGCACTGCCCAGATACCCCTGATTCAACCCTAGTCCAATCACAGGACAATTTACAATGGCCAATTAATCTACCAACCAGTGCGTCCTTGGACTGTGGGAGGAAACCGGATCACCAGGAGGAAACCCACGTGGTCACGAGGAGAACGTACAAACGCCTCACAGGCAGCAAAAGGGGTAGGGAAATGTTGAATAGGTTAGGTCTAAATTTGTTGGAGTGTAGGAGAATGAGGGCCGATTTGATAGAGGTGTACAATATTAACTCTCGTTCTGTGTTTGTGCCCCAGGTCTGTGCCTTCAACAGAACGGTGTCCAAAGTGGACAGCTTCCTGGAGAAAGAGGCCAAGGGGACCAAGGTGATCGGCGCCCACTGTCTGGAGGAGATGGTCTCCAAGCTGAAGAAGCCCCGACGCATCGTTCTCTTGGTGAAGGCCGGCCAGGCGGTTGACGACTTCATTGAGAAGCTGGTATGTTGGCCACGTTCCCGGTGAAGGGGCTGATTATTGGAGTGCAAACACTTGAACATAGAACACTACAGCACAGTACAGGCCCTTCGGCCCACAATATTGTGCTGAACTTTTAATCTAATCCAAGATCAATCTAACCCCTACCACATAACCCTCCACTTTTCTATCATCCATGAGCCTATCTAAGAGTCTCCTAAATTTCCTTAATGTATCTGCCTCTACCACCACCCTTGGCAACGTGCTCCACACACCCACCACTCTCTGTTATCTGAATTCTTTCCCCAACACCCCCCATACTTTCAAGATTCAAGGCTGGCTATTGTTATTTGTCAGTACACATGCTCGCAGAAGAGCTGTGTAAATCACGGACATAAGATTAGATTATACGATGAGCTTTTTTTGTCACACGTACATTGAAGCTTACAGCGAAATGCTTCATTTGCATCAAATCAAATCAGCGAGGGCAGCCCACAAGTGTCACTGTGCTTAGAGCGCCAGCGCAGCACGCACACAACTCACCAACCCGTGTGTCTTTGGAACGCGGGAGGAAATCCAGGTGTTCACGGAGACAACTCATGGGCAGTGGCAGAAGTTGAACCCCAGAGTGCATCACGCGCCAGGTCCTTGGACTCACTTTACACCGCACGCTGTCGGAACAGTGCTGCCAGGATAATTAAGGGCACGACCCACCAGCCAACACACTTTTTGTCCCTCTTCCCTCCTGGAGAAGGTTCAGGAGCTTGAAGACTCGTATGGCCAGATTTGGGAACAGCTTCTTTCCAACTGTGATAAGACTGCTGAATGGATTCTGACCCGGATCTGGGCTGTACCTTCCAAATATCCGGACCTGACTTGCACTACCTTACTTTCCCTTTTCTATTTTCTAATTATGATTTAGAATTTAGATTTTATTATATTTACTGTCGACTTGTACTCCAGGGAGGCGAAGCGTAGAATCAAATATCGCTGTGATGATTGTACGCTCTAGTATCAATTGTTTGGTGATAGTAAAGGTGTAATGGCTCCTCGAGCCGCCTTTGCTGTGAGACGATGGACCCTGCCACTGTGGTGGAGCTGGTGGGCACTGTTGTCTGTTCTGTCGGAGTCTGTGAATAAGCACTGCTTCCCCGGCCCTCTACTGCTTTCTCGATACAGGCTGTTTTTGGACAGCAACACTCAGAGAATACCGCATTAAATTCTCCTTCTGTGTGGATGACAGGCCTCCACCAACTTTAACCAGCAATGAGTGAAGTTGTGTAAGATGTTGGTGAGGTCACATTTGGAGTACTGTCTGCGGTCCTGGTCACCTGCCTACAGGAGAGAGATCAGAAGGGTGCAGAGAAAATTTACAAGGACGTTGCTGGAACTTGGGGATCCTAGTTATAGAAAGGTTGAACGGGTTAGGACTTTATTCCCTGGAGCACAGGAGACTGAGGGGAGATTTGTTAACAATATACAGAATTATGAGAGGTAGAGGCAGGTTGGATTTTGTCATTTTTAAAAAAATTGGATAGGTATATGGACAGGAAAGGAGTGGAGGGTTATGGGCTGAGTGCAGGTTGGTGGGACTAGGTGAGAGTAAGCATTCGGCACGGACTACGGCATGGCCTTTTTCCGTGCTGTAATTGTTATATGGTTATATGGGAGAATTATTGTGAGAAGTCATTTATTGGTGAGGCAGGGTGAGGTTTAAAAAGAGCTTGGGATGTTTTGGAATTTCTTGGGAAGCTGCAATCCTGACGATCTCGTTGACACTCTACAGGGGCCAATTAAAAAGAAGCAAGGAGTAAGTGGACTGGCCAGGCTTCGGCAAGAACAGGCACGGGCTAGGACGTAAGCTTGAGAAGTCAGAGGTATAACAAGTGCAGGCAGGATGCAAGGTATAGCAGGTTAAGACAGTGGAGCGCTTCTCCTGTGAGATGTGGGATTTCAGGGTACCTAACGGTCTCCCTGGTGACCAGGAAGTGCATCCACCTGCAGCTCCTGGCAAGGTCAAGGAAATAAGCAATGATTATCAAGAACATGAGATGAAGAGTCCTTGAAGGTGGGTCCAGTTCAGAGGGAACAGTTCAGTGATGCGGCAAGTGATGTTGAGTGACGTTATCCCCTCTGGTTTAAGAACCCAATATTATTTTTACTAGGCGATATTGAAGGGATAAAACCGAAACCCAAATTGAATAAATATCAGAAAGAATTCATAAAAATTGCACTGGCAGTATCCAAAAAGGCTATTGCGGTTACTTGGAAATCGGATTCATACTTAAGTATAGATTGTTGGAATAATGAAATTTCCAGCTGTATTCCACTTGAAAAAATTACTTATAACTTAAGAGATAGATATGAAACATTTTTGAAAATTTGGCGCCCTTATTTACAAAAGATAGGTGCTCTGAAGATAAAATAATTGGTTATTTGGGGAAAGAAATAAATATATCTACTAAAGTTATTATGAACTCCATGGAGCATGTGGGGATCTTCCAATATCCAGGCACTCTTTCTTTCTTTCTTTCTTTTTCTTTTCTTCTATAGGAATGTTAGGGGGAGGGGTTAAGGGGAGGGGGGAAGGGTAGATAATTTTTTTTTACTTTCTGTAATCATTTGAAAACTCAATTTTAAAAAAAAAAAGAGCCTGATGGTTGAGGGGTAATAACTGTTCCTGAACCTGGTAGTGTGGGTCCTGAGGCTCCTGTGCCTCCTTCCCAACGGCAGCAGCAAGAAGAAAGAGCTGGGTGGTGGGGGTCCTTGATGGTGGGTGCTACTTTCCTGCGATGACACACCGTATGGATGTGCTCAATGGTGGCTAGGGCTTTACCCAGAATGGGCTGGGCTGTATCAACTATTTTTTTTTCTGTATAGGGGCATTGGTGTCTCCATACCAGGTCATGATGCAACCAGTCAATATATTCTCCTCCACACATCTGTAGAAGTTTAATCAAAGTTTTAGACAACACAGCAAATGTTCGCAAACTTCTAAGAAAGTAGGGGCTCCGTACTTTCTTCCTAATGGCATTTACACGCTGGGTCCAGGACATGATAACGCCAAGGAATTTTAAGTTGCCGACCATCTCCACCTCTGATTTCCTTCCGATGAGGAGAGGTTCATGGACATCTGGTTTCCTGCTTGTGAGATTAGCCATCTTCTCCTTGGTCTTGCTGATGTTGAGTGAGAGGTTGTTGTTGTGGCACCACTCGGCCATTCTCCCTCTTGTATGCTGATTCGATTAGGCCAGTGACAGTGGAGTCGTCAGCATTGGAGCTGAGCTTAGCCTCAGTCATAAGTCTAAAGTGAGTGGAACAGGGGGCTGAGCACACAGCCTTGTGGTGCACTTGTGCTGATGGAGATTGTGGAGGGCAGGTTGTTGCCAATCTGAACTCTGTGGTGGTCAAGTGAGAAAATCGAGGATCCAGCTGCACTGGGAGCTATTAAAGCCGAGGATTTGGAACCTACTGATTCGTTCTGAGGGAATGGTGGTATTGAATGCTAAGCTGCAGTCATTGAAGAGCATCCTGATGCACCTTCACTAAGTGAACGGTGTCAGAGATGCAAGGGGCTTGGGGTTCATTTGCAGGGTTAGTCTGCGGTTAGGAGGGCAAATGTGTTCGTTTAGAGGGGACTAGAATGTAAAAGGAATGCCAAGGCTTTGGTCAGACTGCGGCTGGAATTCGTGAGCAGTTCTGGGCTCTTGGTCTAATAAAAGATGTGCTTGCATTGGAGAGGGTTCAGAGGCGATTCATGAGTGATCCTGGGAATGAAATGGGTTAATGCGTGACGAGCGTTTGATGGCTCTGGGCCTGTACTCACTGGAGTTTAGAAGGAGGAGGGGGGGGATCTCATTAAAATTTATTGAATATTTGAAAGGCCTAGAGAGAGTGGATGTGGAGAGGATATTTCCAATGGTGGAAGATTCTATGACTAGAGAGCACAGCCTCAGAATAGAGGGATGTCACTTTAGAACAGAGATGAGGAGGAATTTGTTTAGCCAGAGGATCGTGAATCTGTGGAATTCATTGCCACGGACGGCTGTGGAGGCCAAGTCATTGAGTATACTTAAAGTGGAAGTTCATGAGTTCTGGATTAGTTAGGGCATTTACAGTTATGGGGAGAAGGCAGGAGACATAACAAGCCAGCCATGATGGAATGGTGAAGCAGATTCGATGGGCCAAGTGGCCTAATTCTCCTCTCAAAGCCTTAGATTTTATGGTATATGTGGGGTAAGAGCATACAGGCATTTTCCACTGAGGTTAGGTGAGACCAGGACTAGAGGCGAAAGGTTAAGGGTGAAAGGTGAGATATTTAAGGGAAACCTGAGGGGGAATTACTTCTCTCAGAGGGTGGTGAGAGTGTAGAGCGAGCTGCCAGTGGAAGTGGTGGATGCAGGTTGGATTTCAACATTTAAGAAAATTTTGGATAGATACATGGACAGGAGAGTATAGTCCTGAATGTAGATCAATGGAACTGGACAGAACAATAGTTCGGCATGGATTAGATGGGCTGAAGGGCCTGTCTCTGTTTTGTAGTATTCTATGACTCTGACCTTTCCACTGTCTCTCATCCCCTCCACTAACGGTCAAGTATCTGAAATGTTCATCAAGTAGAATTAAAATCTGAATTTACCAATCAAAACTGTTTCCAATTCTAAATGCATATCAACTTGCCATTAAAGAATTTCCTTGCAACTCTCTGTGCTGGAAGGGACCCCATCTTCTGAATCATTCCTTGTTCTTTACGCTCTCCCAGTGCACAGACAGTTCATTATTAACCCCCCCCCCCAACCCATTAGATCCAGTTGCTGCCTTTCGCTAGCTAACTGACGCTGAAGTACTTTTGTTAAATCTAGAGATGTTTTGGTCCATAAGCTCCTTCAGAAGTCAAGAATGAATCATGATTATAGCCGTTTCATTAGGCATTCCTAACAACTAAATTGATGGGAATCAACTCATTTACTGTAAGGGACAGCAAGAAAGAGAAGGAGGAGAACAAAGAAAATAAAAGACGTGGTCATCTTGTACTGTGTCAGACTAGAGCTAAAGCACATTCCACTGATAAGAAATGACCTATAAAATAGTCAGGTAGAAAAATATAGAATCAGCTATACTACAATTACTGCGGACTCACTGAACAGTGACCCCCATAATAGGTGAATGTTTAAAACTATAAACAAGCCTAGGAGAGTTAAAGTACAAGAAAAATACAATTCAACGGCCTAATCCAACACTTTGTCCTTGCCTTGCCAGGTTCCTTTACTGGAGAAGGGCGATATCATTATTGACGGTGGGAATTCTGAATACAATGACACCACGGTGAGTATAAAACTATTCCTGGAGGTTCTGAGTTGAGATAAATCTTCCATGGTCTGTACCGAGTCTAATCTACCGGAGGCCTGTGGGTTTGGAGCTGTGGATATTTCATGCCCCGTCTTTATATCAGGTTCTCTCCCTGGCTCCATGTGCAGTGGAAGAGGCTTGTTCACGATAAGGAATCTGGAAGTGATTACTACAAGCAGTAGTTCATGTCTGTATGATTTCTAATAGGGATATGCTGGTAGCTGTCACTGAAATCTGGTAATCAGTGATGTTGTATACCCAGGAAAAAAGTTGGGATTATTTTGAAGGTTGCCTTGAAAGTATTCTGCAAGAACTCTAGAAAAAGATTCACTTTATTTGTCACATGTACATCGAAGCATTGAGTGAAATGCGTCATTTAATCAAATTGGCGAGGATCGTGCTGGGGGCAGCCCTAAGTGTGGCTGTGCTTCCAGTGCCAACAAGCATGCCCACAACTCACTAGCCTTAACCTATAAATGCAGGAGGAAACCGGAGCACCCAGAGGAAACTCGCGCGGTCACAGGGAAAACGTGTAAACTTGTTACAGAGTGGTGAGAGTCCTGCCCAGACCTTTCAGCTGACTCTGCAAAGCGTCGCGCTAACCGCTACGCTACTCTGCCGCCCCAAGTGAGCAGACCCCGAGTCAGTGTGATCATGACCGATCAACTCAACTCCTCTTCTGTACCAGTTCCCCCTGACTCTCCATTCCCTGATGTTTCAATGATCTGTCCACCTCCACTTTGAATAGCTCTGTGATCTGCCTCCACTGCACTCCCAGGGGAAAGGATCCACAGGGAAATTTCAATGCAGCCCTGTTTGAGTGACCATCCCCCTTGGCTGAGCATTTGTGACATAATCTGGATATGTTTATACATTCCGATTTTTAGCTTTTAAAATGCCATTGACTGTTCTGGCAGGCTGGATCTAACAAAGGAATTTAGCTATTGAACCCATGTCTGAGGGCAAAGACCATCGTATGCCAGAAATACAGTTTTAATGTCGATCTTCTTTGCATCTTTTGACTGAATGTTACAATTAAAAATGACGTAACAGAGTGCCTTTCTGAGAACATTTATAGATGCTCTGTATCAGGGTCACGAGCGAACTCGTGTGCAGGAATCACGGAAACTTCAGCAATGCAAACTAAACAAGAGACTTACCACAGAAATGAACTGGCAAAACTAACGAGAACTCGGGCAAACCGTGTAGGATCTTGAAGAACTGAAATCGCTCCTGATACGCAGAAGAACTCGGTCAGAGTTTCACCAGAGAAGGATCCACTATGGCCAAGCAAAGAGGGGGTTGGTTGCCTGCTGCCCTGAAATGTTTGCTGAAACATGTAGGAATGCAGGACCAGGTGCTCAGACAAATCAATAACCCCCAAGAACAACACAGATATTGAAAATTCCAAATCGAATAAAAGTGATAAATACTAAGGGAACTTAACAACACCCATGATCAGAATTGAGACACCTGCTACACAACGTGAAAATCCAGATCAACTCCAAAGACAAACAATTAGACCTGAAAGGGAAACAATGCAAGAAGCACTGTATACCCACGAGATTACACTGAGAAAGTACAATTCATGTACTAACTGGGGAAAAAAAATCTTTTTTTAAAAAATGACCCCTGGTCGTGACACTCTGTAATCTTTAGGGTGTTGCCTCATTCCCCCCAGGAATTCCTTGGCACAGCTTACAGATTTTGACAAGGGACACAACAGGGGATACACCCTGCACTAAAGTCAAAATGGCAGTGGGAGTTTTGATCGCTTTCTCTAGTTGTGTGGCCTTATCCCGTGCGTTCTGTATGTTGTGGTGCTGTGAACAACCCGCTCTGTTTCTCTCCCACTCTCTGCAGCGGAGATGTAAAGAGCTGAAAGCTAAGGGTCTGCTCTTTGTGGGGAGTGGAGTCAGCGGTGGTGAGGACGGTGCCAGATACGGGCCTTCGTTGATGCCTGGAGGACACAAAGAGGCTTGGTAAGTCAGTATCTGCCGGTTTAACTTCAAGTTAATTCCGGCTCCTCGTTCTTTTAGAGTAATCTCTGGAAGTGGCTATAATTTGATAGCATTTGCAATTACGGATAAAGTGTGGTAGAAGCAATTGTGATCAGACGTTACTCCCTTCTCCTCTGTCTCCCACTCAGCTCAAGGTCAGCTCCAAGCCTGAGGCCCGATTGGCTTGGTTCCCTGCCAGAAAGTTGTGGATTCAAGTCTGGCACCAGATGTAATGGTGGTTCGGTGTACAAAGCTAAAGGAGGGGAGTATTGTAAAGAAAATACAAGCATTAGCCCTGTGTGGGAGCTTCCTGTGTCCTTTGACTATTGTATTTCTTGCAACAGTGGCTGCAGAGCACTTGGGTAAAGTGATAGGGTCATGGAGTACTACAGCATGGGGAAGGCCCTTCAGCCCATCTAGTCCATGCTGACCTGATCTTCCAACCAGTCCTGTTTACCTGTTCACGAACCTTGTCCCTCCAAACCCTTCCCATCTATTTACCTATCCAAACTTCTCTGTTACAGTTGAACCCTTGTGTACCAGCTCATTCCACACTCCTACTACCCTCTGAGTGAAGAGGATCCCCTTAAATATTTCGCCCTTCACCCTAAACCTGTGACTTCCAACTTTAGGTCGACCCAACCTGAGGGGGAGAAACCTGCATACATTCACCCCTTGTCGCTTGGAATACCTCTAAGATCTCCTCTCATTCTCCTGCACTCCAGGGAATAAAGTCCGCACCTGTCCAACTTTTCCTCTGAACTCGGTGACAACATCCTCGTAAGTTTTCTCTGCACGACGGAGGTTTTTCCTGTAGGTTATGAAATCAAAACCTGCCGGTGGAATTCAGCGGGTCACAGGACGTCGGATCAGGAGGCAGAGAGGTCCCCCAATATGGACTGGTGTATGTTTGCTCTCCTTCCCCCTTCCTGAAGTCAACAATCAGCTCTTTAGTTCTGCTGTCATCGAATGTGGGGTTGTCATGGCAACCCAGTGTCCGATCTCCCTCTTGTGCTCTGACTCGTTGTCACCTGTGGTTTGTTGGTTTGTCTAACAACAGTGGTGTAAGCCACACGTTGTGTGTGTGTGTGTGTGTGTGTGTGTGTGTGTGTATATATATATATATATTTGTGTGTGTGTATATATGTATGAATGTATGTATTGAGAGCAGAGCAGGGAGCTCAGCATGCAGCTGTGAGGTTCACCAGTGTTAAACGCCAAACAACCCTGTGTGATTCAGATGCTTAGACACGGTCAGCAACAAGACCTATCCTGCTGCTCTTTACTAAGTTCAGCCTGGGAGCTATTACGCTACGCTGTGTCTACCAGGGCACAGATCAGCTCTTGCATCGGTTCTACCCACTGGTCATTGGCCAGTGCCGAGATGTCTCCCATTCTAGAAAATCCTGTCTTACCAATGAGGTGATTGGGGAGAATCTGAATCTGGCAGGTGTCTTGTAGAGTTCTGCCATTTAGCAAAGGAACACACACAGAATGCTGAAGGAACTTTGGCAGCACCTGTGGAAGAGAATAAACAGTCTACATGTCAAGCTAAAACCTTTCATCAAGACTGGAAAGGAAGTTAGATTAATGGACTGATAGGTAATGGAGGCAGAGGAGAAGTGTTTTTTTTGTAAGTGTTTGTATCTTTTAGAGAAGTAGGTTTTGGTGATCTTGACAAAACGAAGAGGATGTAATTTGCCTGGAATGAAAGAAATGCCTTTTGGAAATTTGCTCGCCAAGCACAGCGTGGAGACTGAAAGTTTTGAACATTAGGTTAACTTTTCAATGGGGTTCGTTGCTTCATTTGCCAGGAGGTGCCTAGCACCGGGGTGACAGGAGTCCATCGAGTGGTTTGTGACTGTTGTCCGTTGCTGGGCGCGGTGCTGAGGGTGGGGCAGATGGAATGGATGAGTTGGGGTTGAGACTGTGTTCCCGTGTGCTCCACAGGCCTCACATCAAGGACATCTTCCAGAGCATTGCTGCCAAGGTTGGGACTGGTGAGCCGTGCTGTGACTGGGTAAGTTCTGGTTTTAAAGGTTGGCTTTATTTGTCACAGGGGACATCAAAACGTACCGTGAAATGCGTCAAATCAGATCAGTGAGAGTTGGTCTGTGCAGCCTGCGAGTGTCCGCACATTTCCAGTGCCAACATGGTCTGCCCGGAGCTTGCTAACCCTAACCGTACATCTTTGGAATGGAGTGGGGGGGAACTGGAGCACCCAGGGGACCCACGTAAGTCACGACCAGCAGCAGGAATTGAACCCCGATCTTGTAGCTGACTCTGAGATAGCGTTACGCAAACCGCCTTGCTCTGGGTGCTGGATAGGAGCAGAAGTGTTGCATCACAACCTGCAGCAGAGACAGGCAAGCTTGAGGCCATCCGTCGGTTGGGGTCGACCATGAACGTCGCACCCTACACGAGCCAGGGCAGTACGATGCGGAGAGCAAGCTGTTATCAATCCCCCTCTCCACACAGCTGATGAATCCAAAGGAATAGCAGAATCCCGTGCAGTTTGGCACCAGTGGCGTTGCCGGAGCTGAACTCACTGTAGGACTGCCTTCGCCCTTGGGGGCTCCAGTTCCCAATTTTTCCTCGGGGTTTACACCCGAAGTCTTTGCCATGAGTGGGTATAGTTTCGAGGTAGTGGAGGCTTGAGATCAGAGTTTTCCATCCACGTGAGCTTCCAGCCACAGCTGATGAGCCCCATCTGCGTGGAGTGACTGGTGTTGAGGTGCCTGTAACTCGCCTTTGCCCCTTCTCCTGTCAGTAGAAGCTGGTTTCACCGGGCCTAGATGCTACGCCACCTGTGAAGGCCAGGAGCTGGGCTTGGTTGTCAGAGGTTATCTGAAGCGCATGCCACTGGGTGCATTTAGTAGGTAGTGGGAGCTTACCTACCCCACCCCACCTCAGCTATGACAACCCAGGAGACCTTACTGCCTAGGACTGCAATAAACAAGGCTGGAGAACTCCTGGCCCTACTGGTACATAGAGGGCAAAACAAGGGGATTTTGATCCTGGCTGCCCACAGAATCACAATGGTTGACAGAATCTGGGAACATTTAGTGTGTGCGTTCTTCTGCATTTCCAGCTTCTGCAGAATTTCTTGTGCTTACCTTTAGATTATGCCTCCTTGTATTAGCATTTTTCGCCCCGTGAAGAGTGTCTGGCTGTCCTTTCAATCTAAGCCTCTTATCATCTTGTACACCTCCAAATCACCTCTCGTCCTCCTTCACTCTCTCACTGAACCAGTCTTCATAAGACATGCTCTCTAGTCCAGACAGCAACTGGGTGAACTTCCTCTGCACCCCCTCTAAACCCCTGTTGCCTCCACCTCAACAATATACCACCCATGTACACCCAAGAGGCAACTTAGCCTAGGGGAGAGCCGCATTGTTACGGGGAGAACGTGCAGACTTTACGTGAGGTCCGGATTGAACTTGTCGGGCAGCTGTTGTGCCTCACAGAGGTTTCAGCTGATGCTGAAGGTTTGGCCATTCCAATGACTTCCGTTCTCCCTGCAGGTGGGCGATGAGGGAGCCGGCCACTTTGTAAAGATGGTCCACAACGGCATCGAGTACGGAGACATGCAGCTGATCTGTGAGGCCTACCACCTGATGAAGGACATTCTCCACATGTCCCATGATGAAATGTCCAAGGTAAGCAGCAGCTCCCAATGTGGTATTGATAAAGATCAGCTTTACTTGTCACTGAGAATGACCGCAGAATGTGGGCACTTCACCAACTCAAACAATGAGGCCATTCTTTTGTTGCGGGTTTGGTTTTTCTGTGACTACAGCAAACTGTCAGGTCAGCAGAAAAGAGCATTGGCTGCCATGGGCTTGTAGGTGTTCAGGACAAAGGAGTGGGCAGGAAAAAGCATTGCAGGCACTAACCTACCAGTAAACTGCCTTTTCTAAAAGCCCCCTTCTGGAAAGGGCTATCAGGCTATTGAAACAAAAAAAATACGCCATCTTAATAGTTTCTTCCCCCAAGTATGATCAACCATTCTAGTTAGTTCCCCCACCCCCCTCTATCTATTCCCTCAGTGAATGCGATGTGAACACTTGAAACCACTTTTTATAATGTCGGTTCCATTGGAAATACCTCCTGCTAGTTACGTACATTTTATTCCATTTCTATACTTTAACCTCTAACTTTATTTTATGTAATTCTTTATTATTTATAATTGTTGACTGTCAGTTTTGTTGCTGTTGTGCCAACGTACCAGAGCAAATTCCTAATTTATGTACAGGACCCTACAAAATTCTTAGGCACAGGTAGAAAAGATTATGTAAAGCGAAGATGTTTTCAAATATCAAAAAAATTACTATAAAGAGTGGGGAAAAAAGCTAAATCAAATCAATATATGGTGTGCAACATGCTCAAAGTGGTGGAGGAACTCAAGGTCAGGCAGCATGTATGGAAAAGAATAAATAGTCAACGTTTTGGGCCAAGACCCTTCTCCAGGTCCTGAAGAAGTCACGTGGCCCGAAACGTCGACTGTTATTCTTTTCCACAGATGCTGCCTGTCCTGTTGAGTTCCTCCAGCATTTTGTGTGTGTGCTGCTTTGGATTTCGAGCATGTGCAGAATCTCTTGTGTTTAATGTTTAGTGTGACCTCCTCTTGCCTTTAAATCTACATCAACTCTCTTGATACACTGCCGTGCGGTTTTATAAGAAAATCGACTAGTAAGTTGTTCCAAGTATCTTGGAGAACTTGTCTCAGCTCTTCTGCAGACTTTGGCTGTCTAGCTTCTGTCTCTCCAGGTAATCCTAAACAGCCTGGATGAGATTGAGATCAGGGCTTTGTGGAGGCCATATCATCTGAAACCATATAAAAATTTTCTAGAGTTCCTAAGACTTTTGCACAGTACTATATATGGTGGATAAAGGTGAACTTTCATAATGTTGTAGTTTATGCAGCTTTAGCTATTGCTGGATTAAATTCTATCAGACTTTCCTTAATCATTGTTTTGCCATTTATCCCACAGTATGTACAAGGCAATCATCCTGTTCTTAAATGCTTGTGTTGTACTTGATGCCCAAATCATAATGTTCCTTTGTGTCTAATTAATCATTACTTAAGAAAAATCAACTTGGTTGTGAAGTTGGGGTATCAGTTGGGCTGAATGGCCTGTTACTGTGCTGCATGACTCTTGACTCATACATCAAAACTTTGGTAAGTCTTGCAGAAGGGTCTCGGCTCAAAAGGTCGGCTGTTTATTCATCTCCATAGATGCTGCCTGACCCGCTGAGTTCCTCCAGCGTTTTATGTGCTGCTCTGGATTCCCAGCGTCTGCAGAATCTCTTGTGTTTATGAAATCTGTCATTTGCATCAACAACCATCACAGTCTGAGGATGTGTTGGGGGGCAGCCCTCAAGTGTCTCCATGCTTCTGGCACCGACATAGAATGCCCACAACTTACTGACCCTAGCCTGTGTATCTTTGGGATGTGGGAGGAAACCTGCGCTGTCACAGGGAGAATATACAAGCTCCTTACAGGCAGCGGTGGTAATTGAACTCCAGTCTTATGGCTGGCACTGTAAAGGGTAATGCTAGCCGCTACAGTACTGTGGTGTTTTCTAGCTTGTAAAATATTTGTTCTTAACTGATCTCTCAGATGTAGTTATATAATTAAATATTTTATTATCAAATGTGCTTATTCCATCTCCAGGTGTTTGAGGAATGGAACAAGACAGAACTCGACTCCTTCCTGATCGAAATCACGGCGAATATCCTCAAATTTCGGGACCCCAACGGGAAGCCTCTGCTGCCACAAATCAGGGACTCTGCGGGACAGAAGGGCACGGGGAAATGGACGGCCATTTCTTCACTGGAGTTTGGAGTGCCGGTCACTCTTATAGGTATGGCAGAGCAGCTTTGCCTGTCCATGTTTTACATGGGGGGGGGGGGGAATATCCCTAGACTGCAACGCGATATGTTCACCCTTCAGATGAGTGATGTGTGGATTTAGTGAATCAGATGTGTCTAGTTAGTGAATTGAGGTAGGAGGAAATACGCACCAGGAGCGAAGAGAGTGAGCAGTTTCAAGTTCCTGGGTGTCAATATCTTTGAGGATCTGTACTGGACCCGACATATTGATGCAGCTACAAAGAAGGCAAGACAGCTGCTATATTTCATTAGAAGTGTGTGGGGATTTGGTATGTCATCGAAGACACTCACAAATTTCTACAGATGAACCGTGGAGAGCATTCTAACTGGCTACATCACTATCTGGGGGGGTAGGGGAAGTGGGGGTTACTGCATAGGATCTAAATAAGCTGCGGAGAGTCATAAACTCAGTCAGTAGCAGCCTCCGTAGTATCCAGGACATCTTCAAGGAGTGATGCCTCAAAAAGGCGGCATCCGTAGTAAATTTACTTTGACAATTTTTGCTGCTTTATAACAAATGAGTTATGCTACACAGATCTGCTTTGGCACATTCAGGAAACTCACATCACAGGATTAAAGAAAAGACAAGAGTTTCCAAACCAGTATAGATGAGATTTTTGCAATTAAATGCTCAGATGGTTACATTCAACCTCTAAAGAGTAACGAAAATGGATCAAAACAGGTAGGATTACCTTTAGCAAAATGACAAGCATATGTGCAATTACAACAACTACCCTCAGGGAAGAGGTACAGGAGCCTGAAGACACACGCTCAGCGATTCAGGAACAGCTTCATCCCCTCTGCCATCCAATTTCTGAATGGACACTGAACCCATGAACACTACCTCACTAACTTTTTATTTATAGATAAAAAACACTCATGTTAATTCACGTTTATTTTCTATTACTATGTATCACATTGTACTGCTGCCGCAGAGAATAAATTTCATGAATATGCCAGTGATATTAATTCTGATGCTGATCGCTGGTCTACGTCATGAAATTTGTTGTTTAGTGGCAGTAGTACATTGTAATACATAAAAGAAAACTATAATTTGTAATAAGAAATATGTAATATACTTTATATATAAAAATTTTATATTAAATCATAGTGCAGAAAGAGAACCCAAAAAAATAGCGAGGTAGCGTTCGTAGGTTCCTTGTCATTTAGATGGTTGAGGGGAAGAAGCTGTTTCTAAAACTTTGAGTGTGTGTCTTCAGGCTACGGTCGCAGTTTCTCCTTCGTGGTAGCAATGAGAAGAGGGCATGTCCTGGGGGATGGGGGTCCTTAATGGTTCTGGGGAGGCGAGTGAACACAACGGAGCTGGCTGAGTTTGCAAACCTCTGCAGCTTTTCCCAATCCTGATTAGTAGTCCCTCCGTACTAGACAGTGAGACAGCTCGTCAGAATACTCTCCTCACTGCTTCTGTAGAAGCTTGCTGGGACCTCCTCAAACTCTTAATAAAATATAGTCATCTTTGCAATTGCATCAGTTATGTTGATAATCTTCAACCTTTCCACGCTGACTCCTCGATGAGGATTGGTGTGTGTTCTCCTGACTCCCCTCTTCCTGAAGTCCACATTCAATCCCTTGGCCTTACTGACATTGAGTGTGACCAAGTGGTTAAGGTGCTGGACTAGTGATCTGAAGGTCATGGGTTCGAGCCCCAGCTGAGGTGGCATGTTGTGTCCTTGAGCAAGGCACTGAACCACACATTGCTCCAGTCCACCCGGCTGAAATGGGTACTGGCAAAATGCTGGGGGTTAACCTCGTGATAGACTGGCATCCTATCCTATCCAGTCCTATACGGTGGATCTCGTACTCTCAGTCGCTTTACACCATGGAAACCAGCATAAGCACCTGATAAAACCTGATGAGCTTATAAGGCTGGGGACAGACTTTAACTGTAACTGACATTGAGTGCAAGGTTGGTATTGCGGCACCAATCTATCTCGCTCCTGTAGTGATCATTGGTGTGAACTCTACACCCACCTCTCCCACTGCAGGTGAGGCCGTATTCGCGAGGTGCCTGTCTTCCCTGAAAGATGAGCGGGTAATAGCCAGCAAGCAGTTGTCGGGACCCAAAGGATCAGATTTCTCTGGAAATAACAAGGAATTCCTGGAAGATATACGCAAGGTGGGTTTGCTGAAGGCAGATGATTGTAAATGTTTTATCTATGTTGATAATGTGGGGTATCTTCCTGCCTTCTCTTAGGCTTTCAAGTTAGAGGGCATAGATTTAAGATGAGAGGGGAAAGGTATAGGATTCTTCAACGCTCAAAGTTCAAAGTAAAATTTATTATCAGAATACATACACATCAACCCTGAGATTCTTTTACCTGCAGACATACTTAACAAAACTATAGAACCATAACAGTAAACTGTTGTTTTGTTTTACCAGTCAGGGTCATTAGCCCTGAGCTGAAACCACCCCCCCCCCCCAAAAAAAACCTGGAGGACCCATTGTCCACTCTTAGTCTGGCTTCTGCCCTTTGACCTGTTTGGCATGGGTGACCTTGCCAAGAGGCAAAGTCTGACTCCAGTTAACATAACTGTCAAGGAAATAGAGGCAGACAGGCCTCCTGGCCTACAATAAGCTTGTGGTCCTCTTGGGGGTTGAATGTGCATCTTGGTCCACATGGGTCCCTTGGGCTGAAGGTCTTGTTTCCAACTCTGTTCAAGTTTATTGTCGTAGGCACTTGTATATGGGGTAGAAATTCCTCATCTTAGCTTTGGACAACAGCAGTAGAGCGCTTGGTACACATCCATTTCTGTACCCATATGTGGCCCGGCTGGTGGACTTCGGGGCGCGAGGTCCCGAGTTCGAATCCAGCCAGCTCCCTTGCACGCTGTCCATCCATGCCTGGGTTGAGGCCTCGTAGAAAAGAACCTGGAGAGGGATTTCCTCCACCAGGTTTCAGATGCCCAAGGGAACTTCTTCCCTCGGAGGGTGATACAAGCTGCCAGTGGAGGTGTCTTTGGTTAATTGGGGCAGAACAAAAGAACAAAAGCTAATCGAGAAAATGGCTGGGGTTCCCTTTATTTACTTGGGACTTAATGCTGCTTAATTGGGACAGGAGAGTTTGCCGATCGGTTTCTCACAGGTGTCAGTCGTGTGCACTTGTGTGACCGTTGGTCACTACACCATGCTTAGAGTGAGCAGTTTTTAAATAGCACCAGTTAGGTGTGTTTATGTACAAAAAGTATTGGTTTTTGTCACTGAGCATTGGCGGGAAATAAGACATTTATCAAGCTTCTGCTCACTGCGGTTTCAAGCATTCATGCTTGTCGAAACGGCCAGGAGTGAGAAATGGAACAATTTCACGACTTCCTCGTCATTCCTAACTTTTGAATTTGAAGGTATTGACAATCACTTTGAATGTTACAATGAAAATGATCATTTGGAGGATGCAGTCGTTGAAAGCATCGTAAATGTATGCACTGAGTTGTTTATTTACAATCATTAAAAATAAAACAGCGACTGGTGCCTTCATCCATCGATAACTATTAGAAACTAATACACTGTTTTCTAGTAGTAATATTGGTAGTATTCTAATTTGTTCAGTATTTCATTTAAATACGTAATTTATTACTCTGTTCAATGGTAGGATCAGAATTCTGATTCTGTTTCTTTTTTTATACTTTTTAACGATTTCCATGAAACTTCAGCTGATTGGGCCAAAAGTTACTGGTCCTGATTAACCAGAATCCACTGTATATTAGGCACTGTTGGATTCCACTGTACACTAACTTTGTCAAGTGCCCACACGTAGCATTAACATTAAAGTGTTTCTTTGCCCTCTTTTGCAGGCTCTCTATGCTTCAAAGATAATCTCCTATGCCCAGGGCTTCATGCTCCTGAGACAAGCAGCAAAGGAGTTTAACTGGAGTCTGAACTATGGTGGGATTGCACTGATGTGGAGAGGTGGCTGCATTATCAGGAGGTGAGGATGTCCTTGCTGCATAGTGGCTTGAATTCACGTTACCTTTTAATTAATTTAAACGCCCGGAGGCAATGTTTGACTGGGCCAGGTGAAATATTTGGTGCAGGTGACAGACACGAGAAGTTGGAGAGGGAGATGTAAGGAGGAATTTAAAATGGCTACAAAGATTTGCAAGTTTTAAGTCAATACACACAAACCACTGGAGGAATTCAGTAGGTCAGGCAGCATCTATGGAGGGGAATAAAGGTTGAGTGTTTATCCCCTTCAATGAATGCTGTCTGACCTGCTGAGTTCCTCTGTGTGTGAGTGTGTGTTGCTATAGATTGGCAGCACTTGGAAATGTTAGGTGTTAGCTCTGAAGATTATGAGGTCTGTCAGCTCCCCCAGACCGTTCTTCAGAAGTCAAAAATGAGGCACAGATTTGATGGTCACAGTCCATTTATTAGATGCTCTTGATGTCCAGGTCAGACAAGGTCACCCTGTACTAGCAAGAAAAGAGCAAAGAACTGGAGGCCGAGTGTTCCCTCACTTACTGCGAACTCGTCTAAGCTGGATAGATAAGGGAATTTCTCTGAGAACAGAGTGTCAACAACAAGGACAGTTTTGAATTGCTCTGCCTTGACAGACAAAAGCTACAGAAATACAGATCAACTATACTACAGAATGAAAATCTACTGAACATTTACAAACAGGTGACGATTCAAACATATAACCAAGCAAAAGAAAGTTCAACCCCATAAATTCCTGCTGCTGTCTATAGGGAGTTTTTAGTACATTCTCCTTGTGACCACATGAATACTCCGGGTCCTCCAATTTCCCCTCTCAGTCCAAAGATGTACTGGTTGGTAGGTTTATTGGTCATTGTAAATTATCTTGTGATTATGCAAGGGTTAAATCAGGGGACAAACATCCAGCGTGCAAAAAAAAGATCTGAAGGTCACTAGTTCGAGCCTCAGCTCAGGCAGCGTGTTTGTGTCCTTGAGCAAGACACTTAACAACACATTGCTCTGCGACGTCACCGGTGCCAAGATGCTTGGGTCCTAATGCCCTTCCCTTGGACAACATCAGTGGCGTGGAGAGGAGAAGGCTTGCAGCAAGTGGACAATTGGCGGTCTCCCATACAACCCTGCCCAGACCTGCACCCTGGAAACCTTCCAAGGCGCAAATCCATGGTCTCACGGGACTAATGGATGCTGATGACTTGCTGAGTTCCTCCAGTGGTTAGAGTGTTTTGCTCTGGATTTCCACAAGAAATTCTGAAGGTGCTGAATTCTGAGGAAAAATAAATCAGCCATGATTGGATATTGGAACAGACTTGATGGGCTGAATGGCCTAATTTTTGCTCCGATGTCTTGGTAAGGCAGTTACAGAGAAAGTGTGTGGAAGTTGCGGCAAAGTAAGGGTTAATCTAATGTCCAGGCATGGATAGATTGCAGATAGAGTGAAGACAGCCCAAGCAAGAAAGGTCTTTAAAACGCGATGCTTCCCTTTGCACGGTAGGCTACCAGAGCCATTTAGGCTTACTGAGATACGATAAGAAGGTAACAGAAAAATACTAGGGGCACACAAATCAGCTAAGAGACAATTGCTTTATTAACTTCTAGGTATTGTCGGTGATCAGCTTGTAATTTCCGTTGACTTTTAACATCCGTATTGTAAATGGCGATTGATCTTGCAAGCAAGGAATTCAGATATTGAATAGTCTTGCAAGTGGTCCATGTAAATAGTATTTCTCTGTTCAGACTTCAGAACTATGTGGTGACAGGGGCCACGCTGGTCTCCTTTGCACAAGTAAAAGTGTGGTTGAGGAATGAGTGAGAGTTTCCAGGGTCCAGTTAATCAGCAACAACAGTGTAAGTAGACAAATAAATTGCAAGGGCAATGATGAGATGGAGTTCAAGAGTCCATCGTTATCATAAAAGAGTTTTTTAACAGTGGGATCAAATCTTTTGGGTTGTTGACACAATTTCACAAGCTGGAGTTTCACATTCCTAGGGTCTTCCACCAGGCCATCAGACTGATGAACTTGTGCTGACTTGAGCGTACTCTA
The DNA here is from genome assembly GCF_030144855.1 of Hypanus sabinus. NCBI lineage: Eukaryota > Metazoa > Chordata > Chondrichthyes > Myliobatiformes > Dasyatidae > Hypanus > Hypanus sabinus. Next base: position 38,008,959 of record NC_082732.1, on the reverse strand, counting down.
TGTTACATTGACTGTTCTATTTATTGTAAACTACTATGATTGCACATTTAGATTGAGACGTAATGTAAAGATTTTTACTCCTCATGTATGTGAAGGATGTAAGAAATGAAGTCAATTCATTCAATGTGATATTTTGAGGAGATTCTCTCACACCTTGGTTTGCAGACGAAATCTCACTTGATTGCAGACGAAATATTTACCTATCCTTGTTTCTCTGCTTTCCTCCCTTGACAGTGCCTTTCTGGGAAAAATTAAAGATGCGTTTGATACAAACCCTGGTCTACAGAACTTGCTGGTTGATAAGTTTTTCAAGTCGGCAGTACAGGACTGTCAGGTATTTACTCAGAATAGTTCACTAAACTAATATTTGGAAAGTGATTAGACTGTTTCGACAAATCTCTCTCTGCTCTTTGCCTTATAACAATATCACTGCTAAAATTTACTTGTGGATTAGATGCTGAAATTCAATGCTTTGCAATTCCAGTATGGTAAATGCGGATTCATTACATTGTGTTCCGTATGAATCTGTAAATATTCCTGTGATCATTCCAATCTATTTTGAGTTTCAAATATGCCATTCCTAGATAAACCTAACAGATTTTTCAAATCTCAAATCAAGTGTATTTATTTGAGAGGTTACAGAAGGAGGCCGTTCAGCCCAGTGGATCTTTGCTAGTTCCCAGCAGGACACATCCCTTTTTCCATGCAGAAAGAACAAGGACAAAGGTTGATTTATTATCGAAGTATACAACTCCGAAATCCCTCTTCTCCAGATAATCCTTCTTGGCATGAGGTCAAGCAAGAAAAGAACAACATCATGATTATCAACCCCCAAATTCCTGCTCACTGCACAGAAAAAAGAACAAAAGGTGAACAGGCAGATTTAAAACACACACACACACACACACAACCCCCCCCCCCCCCCCCCAGTGATGACAAGGCAGTCTCCCCTCTCCAATAGCAGATCATATTGTTACAATTAAGCACAAGATAATCTTAGCACAGGTCCCTGAGCGCTGTGGTCTGAAGATTGATGGTGCATAGGAGGTTGTCCCGGAGCCATGTTTCTATAAGAACAAGCACACGGCAGTTCCTCATCTCTCTCTGATCATTTGCAGACGAAGGTAATCCACTTTGTTTTCCAGGGAGTGAACAGTGGAGAGCAGTATTGATGTGAGACCCAGCATGCAGAGGTTAGCTATTTTAACTATATTTCTTCCTGTAGGCCTCCTGGCGTCGGGTGGTCAGCACTGGTGTACAGATGGGGATCCCCATGCCCTGCTTCACTACAGCCCTGTCCTTCTACGATGGTTACAGGCATGATATGCTTCCGGCCAACCTGATTCAGGTACGGAATTACGAATCGTTTTAGGAGCATCTCATCACGTATCTCTTGCGCAGTTGTTTAGACCTGTTATAAACCTCTTATAAATTCTAGCTGCTAAATAGATACCCTGCCAAGAAATCCTTTGCCGCTGTTTCTTGGTTAGACTGACCAGGTGTTACTCTTGAGCGCCCACCAAGGCAGCCTCAGCTGTGAAAAGCGAGATATTGGAGACTCTTTCAAACCTGAATTGTTGAATACGCGCTCAGGCAGTTAAGAAATATGCAGCCGGCTTACCATCAAGCACTTTCTGCAGCTCAGAGAATGACTGAATGCATCAGGACTCACAGTGAGTCATGGAGCAGACCAGCACAGAAACAGGTCCATCAGACCTCACCTGGATCGCAGTCCTCCATACCCCCTTTCATACATGTACATATCCAATTTCTCTTAAATGTTGAAATTGATCCTGAAATTGAACTTCCACTGGCAGTTTGCTCCACACTCTCACCTCCATCTCAGTGAAGAAGTTCCTTGCCAACGTTTTAGACAACTTCAACATAACATCCCAGCTCCTACACACAGCATCTGGATTTACGAAGGCTAATGTGCCTAAACCTGTCTTTGTGACTCTATCTACCTGTGACGTCACTTTCAAGGAATTATGCTGTGTATTCCCAAGCTCTTGGTTTCGCCTATTGCAACCTTCATCTTAAAAATTTGGTACATGTTTTTAAAAAATTAACTATTTTTCCTTTCTCCAAGAGTATAAGAAACTGAATTTTAAATATTTTATTCATTGCTACAAAGATTTGATTACAGTAATCTTTGAATCAATTTCTGTGTGGTGTGGCTATACACACAGTGCTCACTTGATTGGATGTACCTGCCCGTTAATGCAAACATCTATTCAGCCAATCGTGTGGCAGCAACTCAATGCATAAAAGCACGCAGACACGGTCAAGAGGATCAGTTGTTGTTCAGACCAAACATCAGAATGGGGAAGAAATGTGATTGAAGTAACTGAACGTGGAATGCTTACTGATACCATGTGGGTTGGTTTGAGTATAGATAAATACTTTATTGATCCCAGAGTAAATTACAGTGTCACAATAGCATTACATGTGCACAGATATAAATATTAAAAGAGAAGTAGAAAGAATAAAAAAAGTTACGACAAACAATCTAACAGGAGGGAGTCAGCACTTCCCTGGCAATGGGTTGACTCATTATAGAGCCCAGTGGCTGAGAGTAAGAATAACCTCATATAGCACTCTTTGGAGCAGCGCAGATGTATTAGACTATTACTAGAAGTGCTCCTCTATTCAGCCAAGGTGGCATGCACAGTTGAGAAACCTTGTCCAGAATTGCCAGGATTTTCCGTAGGGTCCTTTGTTCTGCCACAGCCTCCAGTGTGCCCAGTTTGACTCCTATAACAGAGCCAGCCTTTGTAATCAGTTTACTGAGCCTGTTGGCATCACCTGTGTTGATGTCATTGCCCCAGCACACCACCACATAGAAGCTTGTACTGGCAACAACAGACTGGTAGAATGTGTGAAGGCAAGGCCTCAGAATCTGCTAATCTCATAGGATTTTCGAGCATTACAATCTCTAGAGTTTACAGAGAATGGTTCAAAAACCAAAAATCAAATCCAGTGAGATGCCGTTCTGTGGCCATAAATGCTTTGTTAATGGGGAAAGGTCAGATGAGAATGGTAAGTCTTGTTCAAGCTGACAGGAAGGTGACAGTAACTCAAGTAACCACACGTTACAACCGTGGTGTGCAGAAGAACGTCTCTGAATGCACAGCACGTCAAATCTTGAAGTGAGTGAGCTACATCAGCAAAAGATCATGAATATACATTCACTGGCTTCTTTATTAGATACAGAAGGTGGCCACCAAGTGTCTTTACAATTGCAAAGGCACCCAGTTCCCTGGCAGAAGTTAAACCACTGTCCATGAGTTGACCATGGAACCTTACCTTCTGCCATCAGTGACCACCAGATCTTCAGGGGAACATTAATTTTACAGTTCTTCAGCTGTATCTTCATTTCAAGAGGAATAGAATATAAAATCAAGAATGTAATACTAAGGCTTTATAAAGCATTGTCAGACCGTTGTGAGCAGCTTTGGGTTCCTTATCTAAGAAAGGATGTGCTGGCAATGAGGGGTGTCCAGAGAGATTCATGAGAATGATCCTTGGAATGAAAGGGTTAACGTAAGAGAAGTGGTTGGTGGTACTGGATCTGTACACGCAGGGATTCAGAGAAAATGGGGGGTGGGGGTGGTTGTTTGGGAAGCCATCTCACCGAAACTTATCAAATATTGAAAGGCCTAGACAGAGTGAACTTTGTGAAGATATGTCCTATAGTGGGAGAGTGTAAGACAAGAAGGCACAGCCTCAGAATAGAGGGATGTCCATTTAGAACAGAGATGACGAGGAATTTCTTGAGCCAGAGGGTGGTGGATCTGTGGAATTTATTGCCACAGATGGCCGTGGAGGCCAACTCATTGGGTATATTTAAGGTGGTGGATGGTAGGTTCGTGATTAGTCACGTTGTCAAAGGTTACAGGGAGAAGGCAGGAGGATGAGGTTAAGGGGTTGTTGAAATGGTGGAGCAAACTTTGATGGCCCAAATGGCCTAATTCCACTCCTATATCTTGAGGTCTTCACAATATGAGTACACGTGGCTACACAGACTTGGACATTTTGAGCACTGGAGTTGAAAAGAGCTGTATCTTGTGTAGGCTGGAGTTCCTGTTTGTTCACATGTTTGTTAATGTGATTTTTTTTCCCCCTCGTCCAACAGGCACAAAGGGATTACTTTGGAGCTCATACATATGAACTTCTGACCAAACCTGGGACCTACATCCACACCAACTGGACGGGTCACGGCGGAAGTGTCTCATCGTCTTCATACAACGCCTGAACAGTCGTGCGTTAGTGAGATACTGGTGGAATAACATTCCATAGACATTTTTAAAAAATAAATGTACTCTTTAATATTGTAATTTGAGGTATTGAAAGTCAACCTGCACTGGTGTTGTAGACTAAAATGAGCAACTGACCTCGAGGAAATTTCCCTTGAATAATAAAATGTGTCTTAGCTATAACCATGAGAGAATTCCATTGGCTTTTTCTTCCAAGATACTCAGTGGCCACTTTATCAGATACATCTGATCATTAATGTAAGCATTTATCAGCCAATCATGTGGCAACAACTCCATGCAAGCAGACATGGTCAGGAGGTTCAGTTGTTCAGACCAAACATCAGGATGGGGAAGAAATGTAATCCAAGTGACTTTGACTGAAGAATCATTGTTGGTGCCAGGTGGGGTGGTTTGAGAATCTCAGAAATGACTGATCTTTGGCGATTTTCATACACAGCAGTCTCTAGAGTTGACAGAGAGTGGTGTGAAAAGCAAAAACAACATCCATTGAGTAGCAGTTCTGTGGGTAAAAACATCTTGTTAGTGAGAGAGGTCAGAGGAGAATGGCCAGACAGGTTTAAGCTGGAAAGACGGCAACAATAACTCAAATACTCACACGTTACAGTAGTGGTGTGCAGAAGAGCATCTCTGAATGCACAACATGTCAAACCTTGAAGTGGATTGGCTACAGTGGCAAAAACCACGAATATGCACTGTGTGGCCACTTTATTAGATACAGGAGGTACCTAATGAAATGACGACTGAGTATATAATTGTTGCTTCTCTGCAGAATCCAAATATACAGGAAGGAAGAAAAGTCAGGTGAGTAAAGGTCGGTGTCTCTTTTATGCATCTTTAACTGGTGTAGGAATTGATGCCCATACCATGGTGAGGGCATTTGACATCATCCCTCTTGTTAAATCTCAAGGGCTGTGCTCTGAAAGAAGAGAACAGGAATGGAACCAGGACTTGGCAATTGCAATTATGTTTAACAGATTCGTGTTGTTTTCACAGAACCGAAGTAAAGCCAAGGGGGATTTTACTGAAAATCATAAACAAAATAGAAACTATGAAAGGCTGATAGAACCAGAGGCAGCGTGATGGGAAAAAATTGCTAGTACAGCAGGATGGTTGAGATCTGGAAGGGAATTGAATCCAATAATTCAATAGTGAATTTACAGAAAGAATCAGAAACTGGGGCTTGCTGTTCTGTTGGAAGCTCATTGGCTGTCTCAGTGTGAAATGCCCTGTTATCCTCTATTGATTGTACTGTGTCAACCAGCCAGTTGCAAGGGATACCAGGAGCTGGATCACTGAAATTCCATTGTCAAGTTGATGATCATCTTACTAACCATGTACTTTTGATTTGAATGCTCTCTGTTTGGTGTCGGCTCATGGACAAGTATTGCCTCTTTAGTGAAAAGTGTGCCAAGCCCAAGACATAGGAGCAGAATTAGGCCATTTGGCCCATTGAGTGCCCTGCTATTCCAACAAGGCTGGTCCATCATCCCTTGCAACCCCATTCTCCAGTCTTCTCCCTGTACCCTTTGATGCCATAATTAATCAACTGAACAACCTCCTCCATAAATATACCCAGTGACATGGTCTGCACAGTAGTCTGTGGCAAAGAATTCCACAGATTCACCACCCTCTGACTAAAATTTTTTCTCATCTCTGTTCTAAATAGACATCTCTCAACTCTAACCAACTAGTCTCCCACTATAGGAAACATCTCCACATCCAGTCTATCCAGACCTTTCAATATTCAATGGGTCTCAATTTGATCCACCCCCCCCCCCCCACCATCACCCCAATTTCTTTCAACTCCATCGAGTACAGGCTTAGGACCATCAAGTGCGTTTCATATTTAACCTTTTCATTCCTGGGATCACTCTTGTGAACCTTCTCCGACCCTCTCCAATGCCAGCACATCTTTTCTTAGATAAGGATTCCAAAGCTGCTCACAGTATTCCAAGGCCCACCTAATTGCCATTGTTTCTCATTCAACTAACCATGTAACCAATTTTCAGTGGCTTTTTCCACTGAGATTGGGTGGGATTACACCCACCCAATCATGGGGTAAGGGTGAAAGGTGAAATATTTAAGGGGAACATGAGGGGAAACTTCTTCATTCAGAGGGTCGTGAGAGTGGAATGAGCTCGATTTCAACACTTAAGAGAAGTTTGGATAGCTACATGTATGGGCAGAGTATGGAGGGCTAGGATCCCAGTGCAGGTCAATGGGACTAGGTAGTTTTTAAACGGTTCAGCATGGGCAAGATGGGCCAAAGGGCCCGTTTATGTGCTATACTCTAATATGACTGAATAGATTTGTTCAAGGTTAAGCAAAAGAGTTACATTTATTTGTCTCCAATGTAGTGAAATAAAAATTTTAGGAAAATATTAAGAGCTGTATTTAATAAAGAAACAAACCTCTGGGATGTGTTGGGTTTCTGAGAAGAATTGTACAGTTTCTTAGTTGATAGCTCCTTTAACAAAACTGTTCCAAGCTGCATGAACCAAAGATATACCAAGCCATTAGATAAGAAAAACTTCAATGATGTGCTCAGAGAGGCAGGTTTTAAACAATTTAATGATGAAAATGGAGGCAGGGTACAGAGGAAGGAATTTCAATAGCCAAAGGGAAGGTC